>NC_143014.1:270811101-271111101 GCF_055824585.1 Amblyomma mixtum | reverse complement strand
TGGAATCCCGCAAACATTACTTATCTGGCTCGAGCACTTTCTTAAAGGGCGCGTGCAATTTACATTCGCCAACTGTTGCAGCTCATCGCATACTGACGTCACATCAGGTGTCCCTCAGGGCGCAGGGTTATCACCGTTGTTATTCTTAATCTACATGAATGATCTCCCATCTAACACAATAACCAAACTTCGACTTTTTGCAGATGACTGCGTCGTTTATAACATCATCCATGCCCCTGAAGACACCATTAAGCTACAAAATGATATAGACACAATTGCATCATGGTGTTAAAAATGGCACATGCCACTTAACCTAGACAAATGCCAACTCATGTCCTTTTCTCGCAAACAAACCTCTATTATCTGCACATACCATATTAATTCAACTCCCATTGCCCGAACTTCCTCTTACAAATACCTTGGCGTTCACCTGACATCATCCTTATCATGGGTCACTCATATAAATTCAATATGCTCCCAGGCCTCACGCACTCTTGGTTATCTGCGACGGAATCTAACATCAGCACCACCTGAAATCAGACAACTAGCTTATCAGACATACGTACGCCCAAAGCTCGAATACGCCTCATCCATCTGGAACCCTTCACAAGCATACCTTACAAATGAATTAGAAGCCGTTCAAAACTGAGCTGTGCGGTTTATCATGTCACAGTACTCGCGTGATAGTAGTGTCACTGCACTAAAACGAGCCCTTTCCCTCCCAAGTCTCCAATCACGTCGCATCGTATGAAGCCTATGCCTCCTTCATTCCTTCTTCTACCGCCCTATTAACAGGAATCCTTTGCTGCAGCCGCCATCGAGAATATCCCCTCGCCTAAACCACACTCACCCCATAGCTCCCATGAAAGGCCGCACATCAGCTATGAATGATTCCTTCTTTCCAGATGCAATAGCCCCATGGAATGCCCTGCCTGATAATATTGCTTCTTGCACAGATCGAGCAATTTTCTGCACTGAATTAGCGAATCACCTGTGTCTTACGTGATGTATTCGGCTTCATCAAATAATCTGATCCTGTGTTACTGTCTCCTTGAATGGTTTTTTTTGCTCTGTTTCGTTTCATTGCTTTTTTGTTTTTGTTGAGCTGGTATCATATGTTGTTACACACTGTTCTTGCCCCCGCCTTATGTAATGCCCACGGGCCCTTAAGGCTTCAATAAATGAAATGAAATAAATGAAATGGAAGTGATCTGGGCTAAAGGGTGCTGCTGATGCCCAAAATTTTCAAATTGCCAGAACTGCCTCTGTTCACATAAACTGGGCTCCAGGGGCGGATTTATGGCGGGATGGGGAGGAAAATCTCTCCCAAGCAAGAAATTTCACACAGGCAAACCAAACTGAACCCTATCTTTTAGACAAAAAAGCGCCCGTAAATACATGGTCCAAATGGGATTCTCCCCCCAAACCACCTCCTCCAAGAGTGACCCATAAGTCTGCCACTGCTTGGCCCATGCCCATTTCTGTAACAACTAATGCCAATGGGGTGCAGAGTGCTTTTCATGCCAGGTGTGATTTTTGTTTTAGGAAGGGGCATGGAACTAAATTTAAAAAACAGCATTTTATTTTCGTCACATCACATGATTATTTTTTACACAGCAATTACAAAATGGTATTGTGAACTCAGACATTTTCTTTTTATAGACATCAACACTTCTTCAAAATAAAAATTTGCTTCGTGTCCATAGACTTGTGGGTTGTTGATGTTTTCCTGAAGGCACCGAGTTTCCGTAAATTTGGGCTGAGCCCGACAAAAACATTGCTTCTGCAGCCAAATTGTTCAGGCTTTAAATTTGCCACCACGCTGTATTGGGCGAGTTGGATGTAGTTCACCTTGAAGACCAGCCCAAAACAGACAAAGGACCGGCAAAAGAGAAGATGACACGGGCACTGTCTAACAATTGAAGGTTTAATGGAAAAATCAGAAAATATATAAGGTGAAAACGCATGAAACTTAAAACAAAACAAAAACAGAAAAACATCAAGGGTACACTGCACAGGAAAGGCACTTATTAAGGAATGCTGTCTTGTTTCTCTGCAAAGCAACAGACGGTTTTGCTACACACGTGCCCGAGTTCTTAGCGATGCAATATGCTTCAAAAATTTCCCTGCCTATCTGGTTACTACTCTTGCATGCTATCGACGTGTTATGTGAGTCCGGCAGGCAAGGATATCTTCATGTTCTTTGCATTCGTAGCAGTGTAGCACGAGGTTAGAAAAAGGGTATTTTTCTTGCCAAGGGAATTTTCGCACTCTTCCAATCTGACGTTTCAGCACCTAGCCGTTTGCCTATAATATAACTTTCTGCATGACACAGGAACCCTACACACCACCCCTTCTTTGCAACTAATGAACTTGTCTGCATGTGATAGAGAGCACTTTTGAACATACTTTCAGGAAGAGGCCGGTTCCAGCTTCTCATTCACTGCAGCACTCACTTTCCCAACTTTATGATCGGCGGAGAACACTGCCGGAACACTGCACCGCGATCTTTTCTAGATGATGAGACACACTGAGCAGATACGCAATGGACAGGACCTTCTTCTGTGTCTCTTCCTGGTGCCCCTGAGGGGAAGGCGTAGCCTTTTTCTTCAGCTTTCCCAAGTCTTTTTGCCAACCGAGCAACGCTCTTATCTTAAATTTGGCACTGCAGGCATACTGGAGTGACTATAAGAACTGCAAAATAAGTCATATCAGCACACTATTTTTGGCTCTGGGGCTCAGCTAAAGTGCCTTAGAACACAGATGTTTCAGGCGTTTTCTTTGGTCTGCTCTATCCTTTCAAAGGATAATGAGGATGAGGAAATAAAGTGTTCCCATGCAGTTTTGTGCTCTACCTATGGCACCATTCACCCACCGTATATAACAATTAAACGTGAATGGGTGTAAATGTCTCCCTACTCTCCTATGGAGGGAAATATACGTTAAGAGACACAAGACTAACGTGAGCTCCTTAGAAATTGGGGAAAAAATTAAATTGTAAACTTTGTGACTTCACAGCCCTCAGCGACGCGTCAGCTATTAGGAACACCATAGCGATGGACACCAGATTAACTTTGACCAGCTGGGGTTCTTAAGGGTGCACGTGCAATGCACAGAAATTGAGGATTTCTGAATTTCTCCTTGACTCTAGTCCTACTGACCTAGCCACATGCCGCGGTAAGGCCGCTGACCTAGTGGTTCAAATTGGAGGAGTAGATAGAACAGCAGCAGGAAAAACAATTTTGCGAAAAGGACTCTAGAAAGAAAAAAACTTGCAAAGACAAAGCTAGGAATATGTGGTACATAGCTTTTCCTTGCTAATATCCTACAAGAATCAGCTCGAGCATTTCGAAAAACAAAACCCGAAGCTATCTGCACCCAGTTTACACATTTTACATCAGTGCATATATCCTCATATGTGCAACCAAGATATACAATGCACCATTTCCAACTGCAGTTCTCACTCTGTCAGACAAGAAATAATGATCTAATTCTAGACGAAGAAGGATAGGGTTTTCGCATAGTTCACCTGAACAGGCATGTGAAAGCATGTGTTTAGCCTGATTGGCTCATGGTTTTGTTTGGCTAGGTCGTCGGCAAGTCTGACAAGGATATTAGACTAGGTTAAGCTCTGATCGAGACTAAGGTGATCCGACCTATTCATGCCTGGAAGCTGATGAAGATGACAATATGCAGTGCATAGTGCAAGAGTGTGTTGTAGTTTAACACGAGGAGTGATCAGCTGTGCCGATAGCATAGTGCTCTAGAGCACTGGCCATCGAAGCTGATCTGTTCGTTTGAAAAACACAAGTAGAGAGTTTTATTCCAGGCCACACTGCTGGAGAGCTTATTTACAGAAACATGCGCAGACATGCACTTCTCTTTATGTGACAGTAACCAATGGAAGCCAGACAAACAGTCTGGCTACAGAGCACTTCATGTCTTTCGTATTTGAAGGCCTCATGGAATCTTCATAACCACAAAAAAAAAAAAAACAATTTTGAGGGGCGGGCACGGGGAACTTTCTTTGCTTTCAATAGCTTGAAGCATCAGAGTGGCATCGAGCACAGTGCGCCATCGAAGCCCTGTATGTAGTTAGAAATTGCACTCGATGAAATTGCTATGCACGCCAAATCTTCTGAGATCCTGCATGATAATTCTTTCCCCCTTGTGGAACAGTGGCGAGCTGAGTTAGTCGAGACAGCCTGATGATGACTGTGGCCTTGTCCTTTGAATCAGATGGGCACAGCTGGTGTGGTGCCCAGCCAGAGTACACAAACACATGCACATAGCACAAACTAGTCACTCCCTACACATAACGCATGCACATGCATGAACACACACACACATATAGACAACTGGAACAGCAATGACAGCAGCACATCGTAAGCTTGGTGGCCATTTCAGTGACTGCTGCCACATGACAGCCCCAACCAGTGTTTATTGAGGTGCTCCTAGTATCGTCGGTACACAGCACCCACCATCCAGGAAGGTGCTTCTCGATGGTCTCCACTGAGGCTCGGACATTACGTTTGCTGCTGTGATCGCGATCCAGTTCCTCTAGCTGGGTGGGAAAAGGAGACCCAAACGCCTGTAGAATTTGTCATCCGCGGTGGACTAGACAGGCCTTGGCAGCAGAGAGCCAAGTGTTCCGCAGTTTTGTCTGCTTGCTCACAGATTCAGCATAGCGTGCTCTCCACTGTCTGATGAAATCGGCGCCACGGAAGGTAAGGGCAGCCTGTCGGTAGCCTTGTGAAGGCAGTAACGGATTTTCGCCGAACATCTCCACTCCCAGACATCGGAACTATAAACTCTGGGCGAAGGTCTTATTTTCCAAGGTTAATTCTTAATCCGCCGTGTTGCTTCCAGCCAAACAGACAACCACAGTCTTCTTGGAGCTGAGCCGTCGGTTCAAACGAGTAACCACATTCTGGCAGTCGCTCAGCAGAAATTGCAAATCCTTGGCGGGTATTCCACAGGCAGTACTAGATCGTCCGCGAAAGTTTTACCCGGCAGTCAGCGGTCGTCATCCATGCCAGCTGAGGCGGAAACCGATGTGCGACCTAAGCAGCTCTCGCTCGATGCTCGCCGACGACAGACACCCTTGGCGCAGACCTTTCTTCACTGCGATGGGGCCGATCGAGGACCCGAAGTGCGCGACGACCGTGTTTTCCTCACAGAGACGTAGAATGTCGACCAGCAGACGCTGCGGAGGCCCCAGGTCCGAGTCCGACAGGGAGGTAAAAACAAGGTCAAAAGCACGGCATGGGGTACGCTGTCGTACGCTTGCTCGGCATCGAGTATCTCCATATGGGCGATCTAAATGCCGTCGAACCGAATTCAATTCATTTCCTGCAGTTCATCGGTGCGAGCTCCGCCGCAAGCCATGGCCGCCGCCTCGCCTCAACTCATGCGCTTTAAAAACATTTCAACCAAATTTTAAAACAAAACCCAACACTTGTACTATTATAGGTGAGTATTTAAGCTGTAACTGAATATTATAAAAAGTTTATGTCGATTTTATGCGCCCTTTTGTTTAATTATGTTGTCACGTGGGTATCTGCGTGTCAACAGCCATCTAGCCCCCCTACCTGGCTGGTGGCACGCGCGTGTCTCCAGCCATGGCCTATTTGTTTATTCGTTGATTCGACATTTGCATTTAAATATTAATCCAGCTTTTATTGATGTTTTTTATTCTGCACTGTTTAAAGAAGTATTTGTTTATTTCATATAAAGTAGGCAGCTTTATGAAGATGTATCATCAGCGTCAAACGAAACGCGAGAATACGCGTCCAGCTTGTGGGAGCCCGATCAAAGACGCCTCATCGATAAATTTGATGTTATGCAGAGCCGTGCGGCGAAGTTCATTATAAAACAATATTGCCGGGGAACTAGTGACACACAAATTATTTGAGCATTGGAAACAAACATCTCGACAGAAGGCGGAAGAAAAACCGGCTAAAACTAGTGCATGCGATTTACAGTGACTGAATTCGTATAGACAAATTTGAACACATCGAGCCTCCACTACACCTAAAGTTGGAGGGATCAGAGCTGTGAAATGGGAGAAATTAAATGTCGCATAAAAAACAGCACCTGAAAGAAATGCTTTATCAGCGGATGCAGACAAAGCTGACGGTGTCCGTTTCTTCTTTTGAAGGGGGGGGGGGGGGGGCTACTACTACCCTTTCTTTCCCTGTTCCGGAGTTCCTGACCAAGCTGTCCCAAAGAAATTACGTCGACATCAACTGAAAGCAACTTTGCGGCACCTTTGCGTTTCCATAGCTTCATCGTCCACACATCCGTGCAGGTGATTAATTTCGCCCGCACTATAGCATATACTACTGAATAACAGTTAGGATGCAGGCCAACTTGATGGACCTTGCGGGCTAGCTACCATGCGCGTAGTGTACACCTGCCCGACCGGGGCGATGGAGGCTGCGCGCTACGAGTGCAGGAATTTGACTCTGTGCTAATTCATCAGTCTAAAGGGAGCACTCTTACGTTGACAGCCTTGCTTAATTAAGAAAGACGGCGTCTTTTTTTCTGCTTTTCGCAAAGACAGAAGTAATCGAGCAACAACCCGCATAATTTTAGCTGCGTAACCATGGTGGACAATTTAGGAGGCGATGCTAGTCTGTGCCAAAAGTATTGAGGCACCATAGACTGCTGTGTAATGTATTTACAAGTTGCATCAACGCCACAGAACATCGTCCTGCGACCAATGTGCATTGATGCGTGACCTCGAAGAATTCAATGAGCTTACTGTGGAGATGCGTGACCTTTTCAGTGAGGCATTTGTGCGGCGATATATTAGGGCCCCGAATTTTCAATAACTGGGCTCTAGTGTCGTCAGATCAAAATGTGATGTTCCGTGTGCTCTTGACGCAGTCAGTACCAGTAGCTGGATTCTGGACAAGCGTTCGTTTATGTTTCTTTAACCTAGTGCTGAAAATTACTCCGAGGATTGAAATTACCCTAAAAAAAAAGTTTGGCGCTTAAAACAGATGTCTTTTTTTACATAGAGTGCAGCAGGATGGAGCGACTTGGTGAAACTGATTTTGAAAGCGAAATGCGCTACTTCTACCTGTGCGAGCAACAAGAAACAATTTCAGCAATAAAATCATATTTTTGTCGTGATGCTGCATTCTTTTAGGACATACTTAAGCAGTCTCTTAAGAAACCCTTTGACATCATACATTTCACTATAACATATTTATGTCTGCGATGAAAAACTCCGGAATTCCGTGCGAACTCTTCGTGTTCACAGGACACAGAACCGCCGTGGTCCACGAGGTGCACTGTTCAGACAACAGTGCACTTTAACGCAGGAGGAATATGCTGCGCAAGTTCAACCTCCTGACTGCATGGTTCCCCTTTCATGACGTGTGCACCGTCTGGAATTTTCATGTGCGGGCGGAGGCAGGGAGTTATGGTGGCTTGAGGCCTTATGCCGAGATCACTGAATTCGACGCGGTCAAGTAAGACATGAGGAGGGTCAGAGAGGTTCCAAATATTCCATGTAACAACCATAAAAAGAAGCCTACAAGATAGCCGAATAGCCTAAAGCATCTGTAAACAGTTTTCTGTTGCGCCGCCATACGAATCCCGCTCGGAGTCAGAGGTTAGACTCTGCATACTTTTTTAGTTGATCTTTTTGCTGCGTTAGCAGTATAGCCTGCTTTCCCAAAAATAACCTCGCTGCGTGCGTGCAGCCTCCATCCTTGATGCCCACTCCGGGATGCACATCAGGGCATTCAATGGTAAAAATTCACCTTCAAAAACTTTCACCCATCTCCCCACCCCCCATCACCCACCTGTACCCGATATAGCCGAGGCAGATTGTTGTGAATGCTCAACGTATTCAGTCGCCCAAGCGTTCTACGAAACATAAGCCTGTCGTGTCAGACACTAAGAACGGGAAGTAACTGCGAGAAGTAGATATAAGTCGCCAGACAGAGAATTCAAGATCGAGCAGTGCGAGAACAGCGGATGGAGCCGCGCGCTGGCGATTGGCAGCAATATTTTTTTAGAAGCAGAGTGATTTCAGTGAATCGGCATAACGAAATCACTTCATCGCAGTTACATTTTATCGCAGTAGATCTTTGTGAGCGTAATCACTATCTCATGCCAGCAAGCGCATGTATTTCCGCACTGCCCTTTTGTGTAATCAGTATTTAATTTTTTTCTTATTAGTACATCTCCACCGTTGCAAAGAACCCGCCTTTCGTTGCTTATTTCCGTAAACGCGAAAACAAGAATATGCGGATGCCAAAAAAAAGAAGCTGGACCAATTTATACATCCTTCTTTTGGTAATACTAGTAGTAATATCTCGGGTTTAACGTGTCGAGTAGACATTGGGGCTATATGACAGACGGTGTAGTGGAGGGCTCCATATTAACGGAGACCAGCTGGGGATTTTCGACGTGTGACAGAGCACGCTCGTTTTTGAATTTTTGGAATCAGCAGCCAAGCTGCACAGCCATTGAGCCATTTTTTCTTCTTTATTGCCCTACAGGCCCATCGTGAGGGGTTTTATTTAGAACTTGCTGTCTAAGACAATGAGCGCCTACAAAAGTAAATGTTGCACTACCCACTTCGGTAGCTCAGTGGTTAGGGCACTCGGTTACTTATTCGGCGTTATGGGGTTTAATTGGGGAATATAAATCCGTTCTCCCCGTTTAAGCGCGGCTGAAACAGTTCAAAGCCGCGCGGACCCCACCCCGTGGTCGCGAGCGCTACCGAGCGCACGCCGACCACGGCGGGCCGTGCTCTGCGGGAACAAAGGAACGACACACTGGCTGACACAAACAAGGCATTTATTGCTATAACAACAATAACGCCAGCTAGCAACAAAATGCACTGAGGAATCAAGGATGTCCGACTCACCAGCACAGTTACGAGCGAATGTTCGCCCACGGTAGGGCAGAGGGATAAGCTCCGAGGCCAGACGGGACGGGGTGGCGGGAGCGTGTTCCGACCACAAGGCGCCCGCGGCGAAGAGCGGAGCGGTGCGCGAAACGTCCGCGAGCTATTCCGGTGCCGAGCAGAAGAGAGCCGATTTTCCCCCGCGCGCGCGCAGCAAAACGCCATCCGTGGCGCTGGTGTCGTTGCGACGCGAGCGCCCTCCCCTGTTAGTTAAACACAACTGAGAAGAGTGCGCTGCGGGGGCACAGCTGGGGTACATTGCGGGAAAGCGAACCACGGAGGGGCGAGTGCGTCCCCACAGCGTACCCGGGTTCGAACTCGTCCCCGGTGGCCACGTTCCGATGGAGGCGAAACGTAAAAGCCACCGTGTGCTGCGCGATGTCAGTGCACCTTAAAGGGCAACTGCGCCACTTTTTGAGAATCTCGCGATACTCAAGGTTTCAAATCTATATAGGCTATATGTAAAGCATGCTAAGTTTTTTGCACTACCATTCAAAATAGTGACTTAATCGACGAATAAACTTTGCACTTCTTCTCAAAGCAACAAAGGAGTGCGGGGAAGTTCAGTGTGATGCCACAGAACGTATGATTTCAAATTACTGCTGCCGTCAGCCACGCCCTGCCATGCCTCCTTGGACGCTGCCAAACAACGTTTCGGCGGGCTTTGACTTCGATGGCGTTGGTTTTTTTTCCTTCAAAGCAGGCATTTATGCGTTGGAAATGTACGGATACTTTCGATGACGTTATCATGCGTCCCCCACTTAGCGTTGTGCGCTGCGGAGAAGCTTGAAGGCCGTCGCATTTTAATTGGTGATTACGTCACCGTTTCAAATGCTGGGCCAAAAGGACTTTGCATACTTTATCTGGAAGTTTCATACATTCGAGCCTTTTAAGCTCGTCGATTTCTTAAACCAATGCAGTTGCCCTTTAAGGATCCCCAGCTAGTAGAAATTATTCAGGAGCCCACCCCTACTGCACCTGTTTCTCTTTTTTCTTTCACTCCCACCTTCCTCCCTCTCTTAAGGCGCGGTTCAGGTGTCCATCAAGAAGTGAGACAGACTGCGCCATTTCGTTTCCTCAAAAACCACCATCGCAACATTGTTGGGTCCTCGCGTTAATATTTTGTCTATTTGTGCGATATGACGCAAAGACAATGCAGGCATTCTCAATCGGTACTAAAATGACTATAGACAGCCAGTTTTATTGCGTGTTTTCTCCTTTCAAATCACCCCATAGATATTAGAATACATGGATCACTGTGTTGTATTCGCCTACGGCCACTAAATAATTTAGAAAATATTTTTTTCTCCCATGCTGTTTCGGTTTCATCAACCGAATGATGGCTGTGACGTGAGTTCAACATTAGGTCACGTGAGGCACGGGAAAACTAATACAAACGCTGATACGTTATTTTGGCTCACTGTAGCACTTAAATCAGCCGATAATTACAACGAACGACGTATCAGCAGTTATATTGCCGTTTTATAGCTCCTCCTGCGGCCTAATTTCCACTACACGTCACAGCCATCGTTATGTTGGTGAAACCAAAACAAGGTCAAGAAGAAATTCCAATATAAATTATTTATTATGTGTTGGTGAATACCACGTGGTGCTCCATGTACACCAACGTCTAACGCATCGTACATTATTGAGTTAGAATAGTCTAACATTTTGATTAAAGATTTACGCAAATATGTAAAAGGGAGGAGTAATAACTCAAGATTTCATATAAACCTGACGTGCAAGAGTTTAGAATTGGTGGTAGTACATTACAGTAGCGTTAATTAGGCTTCCTCCCAGGCACTAGACGTCCTGTAAGTTTGCTGTCGCATATACTGGGTAGCATTTTCGCACTTCCCAGCGCCGACAGCTACGGGTGTGTAAATCTATGCGATAGATCATCTCATTTTGTCGGAAAACAAGACGTATGCCGGGATGCAAAAAAAGTGGAGCTGAACCGGGTCCCTAACCGGTTCGGAACGGTTCCTTTGAATAGTTCCGGTTCGGGTTCAGTTCCAAGATGGCGAAAAAATATGGGTTCGGTTCGGTTCCGGTTCCGGGCGAAAATTCGGGTTCGGTTCCGGTTTCGGGTTCAGTTCCGGTTCGACACCCTGAGAGAAATACATGGATATATGCTCGACTTGCTGCAGCAATGCCTGGTTCTCATAGACGAGGTCTACGCACGTATTAAGGCGGAAGCCTTTAATGCCTCATCGTTGTAAGCAGGAGCTGCCGACAGAAATGACACGCTTTTCAATTGGTCGAAGTGATTGTGACGACACAGAGCACGAATTTCAAACGGGGCCAATTGTACTTCGGCTAGTATCCATGCAACCCGTTAAAGGGATGGTATAGTGATGTTCAAAGTAAATAAATAAAACCGAGTAGGAAATTGGTCGTTTTGGGGAATCGAACCGAGGTCTCCGGAGTGCGAGACGAGCAAGCTAACCACTGCGCCATGCCAGCTCGATGGTTTGGAATGAACAAAGGCGCGTCTAGTGATACGGTGTCTTCGTTCACTCCCATCTTCCTCCCTTCCCGTTACGGCGAGGCTCAGGTGTCCACCGGGACAGATACATTTCCTTTCCTTTACCGACGAGCAAGGCGTAGAGCCGAACGGGCGATGGCGTTCTGTGTACTTCCTGGCAGCATTGCAAGACGCTGTCGCGTTCCACTCTTAACCACACATCGGTGACAAAAGCAGCAAAACCGCACTTAAGGCTTTCGCCTCACCGCACTTCAGGTAAGCAAAGTGCCCCCCTGAATTTTGAAGCTAGACGCTTCACTAGGCTAGTCAACACCGAGGCTAGCGTGGGCTCCGTCGTCAGAAAAAGCCACAGGTGCGCATGCGCGAACTGCGTGACGTCACTGTGGACACTCGAACCGCGCCGTAAGGGAAGGAAAATGAAAAGAAAATTGGTTTTAAGGAAATGCCTGTCTCTCATATCTTGGTGTACACCAGAAAGAAGTGACGTCACACGCTGCACAAATAAAAAATAAAGAAAAGACAAGCAGTGCGTGAGGAACCTCTCACACCTCGGTAGACACCCGAACCGCGCCATAAGGAAAGGAAAATGAAAAGAGAATTGGTTTCAAGGAAAGGACTCCTGCCTGTCTCATATCTCGGTGAATACCCGAACCGCGCCGTAAGGGCCTTAAGGAAAATGAAATGAAATGAAAATTGCTTTTAAGGAAAGCAAATACCTGTCTCTCATATCTTGGTGTACACCCGAGAGGAATGCACGCCGCAGTACATGTCTCTAAAGGAACCTTCTAAGACAGCACCGTATTCACTACACGCGCTGCTCCTCCTCCGCCCTGCCGCAGCTTTTCTCTTCGAGATATCCAGGCTTAACCGTAGCTAAGCCACAGCCAATTTTTTTTCATCCTTCTTTCAGTCGCAACAACAATAACAATAACAAAAAAAATTGCCGGGAGCTTAGATTTGGTTAAGCCTAGTAGGTTGCGAAGGAACACAGTGCGCCGCGTCTACAGGTCACGCGTGGCTACCGGCCCCCGTTGCGCGACGACTCAACGCGTCTTCAGACGCGGGTTCGATCCCGGGCGCGGCGGCTGAATTTCGATGGAGGCGAAATTCTAGAGGCCCGTGTATTGTTCGATGTCAGTGCACGTTAAAGAACCCCAGGTGGTCGAAATTTCCGGAGCCCATCACTACGGCGTCCCTCATAGCCCGAGTCGCTTTGAGACGTTAAACCCCAATAAACCAAACCAAACCATCAAAGCGTCTTCGGTAATTTTTTATATTTTGTTTTTGATGTTGTTGCGACTAAGAGAAAGAAAACAATCTACAGCTGGTATGACGTCACAGCGGCAGTAGCGCCACAGGTGCGCAGCGCGGCAAACACACACCGTAACTGCAGCCGGGCTCTCTGAAGGAGCGAGTTGGTCGCCCATAGTCTACAGCTGGTATGACGTCACAGCGGCAGTAGCGCCACAGGTGCGCGGCGCGGCGTAACTGCAGCCGGGCTATCTGAAGGAGCGAGTTGGTCGCCCATAATCTACAGCTGGTATGACGTCACAGAAGCAGTAGCGCCACAGGTGCGCGGCGCGGCGTAACTACAGCCGGGCTATCTGAAGGAGCGAGTTGGTCACCCATATTCACTCCGCTAAGGTCAAACGTAACTGCGGCCGGGTCACGCGAAGGCTTGAAAGTGCGAGTAGTATTGCTTTTGCAATAAAAATTGGCAGTGACTTAGCTCTGCTATGCCAGGATATACTGTTACGACCCAACTTGAGAACCGCGATGATAACGGTCGCGGATTCAACAGCGGAAATTTTGAAAGCTATATGACCTCACCAAAAAGGATGACTAGCTGGGAAGTGGTCGATGGAGCTCTTCCCACGCTCGGCTCGGTGCGAACGACCTTCCCTTCTAGAAGCGACCTACGATGGACCGACGACAAGGGAAGAAAGGATTCACCTCGTCCGAGAGGAACCGGAACAAATCGGAGGAAGCCGGCGCAGATGTGGCCGCGGCGCCAGCATGTCTACGCCACACCTGTATTCGATAGACACGTGCTGCTTGCAGTGATGTTGCACCGCAGTGCGAAGGAGTCGCAAACTTGCGTTTCCCCCTCGCCAAATTCCCACGTGTGGACTCTGCAACAGGTGCCTCCGTTTGCTGTGTTGTGCCGACCTGTGCGTCGTGTTGAATTGCCACCTGGTGAAGGGGTGGAGCCTTAGGGTATTTAACCAGCGCCCTAAGTGAGAACGAACGCTCTGGGCCTTGGGTAATAGGCTCATCCAGTCGCTGGACATCATGAACTCTTAATTTTTGATTCTTTGCTTTTCTTTTCAAATCTTCATCATGTAAATAAGTGTTCTAAAAAAGTGCCATTAAACCTGCTTGTTTTCGTATCCCCAACCTTCGAAGCTTCAGACCGTTTCCTCATCCCGGACGAGCCCCCAGGGAGACGCAACAACTGGCCATGCTACCCAACTTATGACAATACGTAGCGTAAGGTGAGGGCGAGGTGTTTATATCTCGGTGGACACCGGAACCAGAGGGAAAGCGCATAACCGCCCTCTTGGAACAGTGGACACCTCAACCGTGCTTTAAGCGAAGTGGCGGTAGGGACAGGTGCACGCTGCATGCGTTGGAATTGACAACGTTGTGCCGGAAACGCGGCACTGAAGCCATAGGCCGTGGCGTTCGTTGTGTTCACTGGCGTTGTTGTTGTCAACGTTTTACACTCCGATCATTGGGCCTCTTCGATTAACCGCACTCGGGCAGCCCGCTGGCGGCCCGCAAGTTCGTCTCTGACAGGAAAACGCATCATGGTCACGTGGGCTGGCGACCACCGGAACCAGCCGGCCGGCAATCACGGCGGCAAGCAAGTCGCGGATCACGGAGGGCAGATGCTCTCTCTAGCTTTGCGTTCTGCGTCTCATTTCTACGCACGCGTACGGTAGAAATAGGCTGCTTGGTATCGAAAACAACGACTTGCAGTTATTGAGGGCTGCGTGCCGCAGACTGCAGAACATGCAGCTCATCAAGCTCGCACTCGTATACATCGGCAACGACAACGCGAGCGTGTGCCTTTGGTGCACTGTGTAAGCTTCAAGAAATCCTCAAAAGCATGCGATGAGCAATCGCAACCTAACGTGTTTCAGTCAAGACCACATAGGACAGAAAAAACTGCCCGTGCGTTGTTTATCAAACGACAAGCCGTACTCTCGGATTATTGCGTGTTTGCTTACTACGCAGTAAGTATATATGACAGGTATGACCGCCGACGATCGACCCTAGTGGACTCTGCTGTGGTCTTTGCGATTTCTACGCTCGTAACCTGCTTCGTGTAAGCTGTAAGCTGAAAAGAATCGGGATACGTTCGTTCAACTGTAGTCTGTCAGCCGCCGGCTTTTGCTGCGGGCAAGGAACGCATAATCTCGGCATAAGCGCATACCAGCTTGTTGAACGTCCACCTAGAACAAGCGGGTGCACTGTATAAATTTAGCTGCGTATCGTTTCTGTAATAATACAGCTTTATAGCAGAGAACTGGCACTGGAATGACAGGCGCTACAATAAAGCCCTGCCTGTCGGCGCCTCGCGTTCCGCGTGTGTTTGCATGACGATCAGCGCTAGAGCTCATTTTTGTCTATTTTTTTTTAAATGAGTCAAACGCGTGGAGGTGCATGCCTGCGGTACTTCTCAGATATTTTGAGCATATGTGGCAGAAGGCCCGGGCATGAAGCTGTACAACAGTTGGCGACGACAGAATGAGCACTTGGTCGGCGCGACAATTCTGTGTGGCCACATATATATAGGGTTGTTCGTTTTCGGGTAAAACCCGATTTTACCCGATTTTTGCACCCCGAACGTGTTCCTAAAATATCGGGTAGAACCCGATTTTTCCCGATTTGTGAAACAATTGTGCCCATGAAATTGTGGAAACTGGGAGCCGTACTCGATCCGTTCCAGAAGCGGCTGCTGAGTCAGTCGTTTGATGACTACCGACCTCTCTTTATTTCCGTGATGGATGACGTAGGCTCGCTTCGCGAGGAGTTTAACCAGTACTTGCTGGAAGCAAGCTCCACAAATGAAGGTGTTGAAGTGATGGACTATTGGAACGCTAGCAAATACAGCGTTGTCATTGTTGTGCCTATGGAGAACCTGCGCTGCCTAGGTGGCGCTGCTAAATTTAAAGCCCCTTGGACATGCCGCGCCACCTCGTGAACAAATCGTAAAACCCTAGTAGGACGGCGCGAGGGGTCCTGTGTAGCGTTGTAGCGTGGTCGGCGAGCATAGCGTGGCCTTCGGCTTGTCAGATCTTTTTCGATTTGTCTGTGTTGTGAACGTGAAATTCAGAGTGACTTGATTGCCTCAGCGAACTGAAGTGTCACACACGCTGCAGCGGCTGTCATCATGCCGCCAGTGATACTGCAGTATGGTTTTCAGAAAATAGTTTCCGATATCAGTGGTATCTTTAACGGCGGCGCACTTAAGAAGGGCCGGAAGCTTTGTACCGCGAAATATGTGTACGCAGTAGAGGAAACCATCCCGGCTGTTGGCGGACCGTCGTATCTGCGTGCGAAGTGCCACTCGCAAGTGAAGAAAGCCTCGTACGACGTAACCATTCAAGTAAGTGAATTTTCACGCATTTACTTTACAAGTTAAGCATGGTAAACATGTGCACATCGCCACGTGTTTCGCGCTTTTCTTGAACTATATTTACGCCGCTAATGTCGTGTCCTTGCGTTTCGATCGATGCGCACCGCTCCGCAGTTTAGTGTGTACGGCCGGCGCTCATGATATTTGTGGCCTCTGTTTATTTTTTTAAGCTGACTGCAGGGCGCGAGATCCACGGCGCATCGTGCACGTGCAAAGCAGGGGCTGTTGGCACGTGCAAACATGCTGCGGCTGTGATGCTGTACGTGAACGACGGTGACGAACCGTCGTCAACTGACAAGCTGCAGGTTTGGGGCCGCCCTGCTTCTAAACCGGACACCTCGAAAAAAGAGCCCATCGAGGATCTCTTTGGAGGTAAATAAAATAAATGAGAGGCATAAAATGACTGCAGCATTTTATGTTACCGCTACCTATTTATTTATGCTGAAAGCTGCCCTACACACAGCTTCATTGGTTTTAAACTTGTTATTGAATCATTCCAGCCACTAGCATCTGCTTTGCACGGCTGATTTTCATGTGTTTTCTTCGCTCCACCTCTAAAGTCCTTTCATGAACAGCCAAATTGACTCGTTGAGATTATAGCCATTGAGTTCGGTTTTCTTTTTTTGTATGAAAATCAGCCCAGCATCCTAAACCAGCTCGTTTGTTTTTCACCGTTGTATTACCATCATGTAAGAATATTTAATTATGAAATAATGCTCGGTATATATTCATATTTCTTGCAGGGTACCCAGCTATACTTACAATTAAAACCTCACATTTTTGTGAATCTGATGTTGGTTGTATGTGTTGTACTTGCTTTTTTTTTTCAGAGTACAAGCCTGTATATGTAGGAGCCAAGGCTCCGAAGGAAGAGCCACCATCATATGTTCTTTCGCACTTCCCAGACATTAACAGCAGCATGCATGCTGCCCTGCGCATTCAGCAGGTTGGCAATACTGAGCGTGAAGTGCAAGAAGTCCTTGAGGACCTGATATCCCAAGCAGCACTAAATGCTGATATAAGCAAAATAGAAAAAATGCTTGATTATCAAAAGCAGCTGCCAGTGTACACGTCCAAAAGCATGTCACAGTTGGTTGCTGCTGGAGGCCCTCAGGAGCAGCTCTTCTTTAAGTCAAGAGTGGCTTGCACACAGTCCGAGGCTGCAGTTTTAGCAGCACAGACTGTAATGCAGGCAAAATGTGCACGGTTGGTGGCAGAGCTTCTATTGTTTTTATTCTTACCCTCATCATATGTTTTATGTATTTCATGCATGCCTTTATTTATTCAAACTGTAATGTCGTCCGATGGGGCCAGTAATGCTTTCACCTCTAAAATTTGGTGTGAGAATGCATGCTAAGCTTGCTAAAGCAAGATACCAGCTGGGCGGCTTTACGGGTCATTTATCAATGACATATTTCTATGAACATGTCTTCCCACTTAAGAAGTGTATGATAAAATTATGACAGCATGACGCTCTCCAAAACAACTGTGGAAGCGTTCAAATATGCTAACTGTAATGGTTCTTAATTATTGGGTTACTTTGTCTTGATTTGGCATTCTCCAACTATGCTCTTATCCATGAGCAAATGTAGGACCAGTGGAATTGATTTGAGGCATGACACCATATTAATGTCAACTGCAACAGTGGCATGTCATTCTTGCACTCACTGTTCGGAAATGTTCTGTTTACGATAATCCTCTGAATTCTTGCTTTGCTTGGATTCGCAGGTGGCACACAGAGCGTGCACTGAGAATTTCGAGCTCTACTGCCCATCGAGTGCTTACCAGACGACGTGGTTTCGACTCACTGGCTAAGCAGTTGCGGCACTCAAAGACGCCCCATGTGCCAGCTGTTGTGTATGGTGGGCATCTATTTTTCTAAACCACTGAACATGCCTGAACTAACTTTTTGAAATAGGACAAGTAGTGTAGTTTGCTGTGCTCTTGCATGGATTTATTTATTATTGGTAAACATACCTGTTGATATTGTTGTCTCTGCTCAAATACATGCATAATCCTAAGCAGTGAGAAGGCCTTAGCACAACTTCCCCTTTCCTTTTCTCCAGGCACCGAGACTGAGCCAGAGGCAAGAAGAGAATTTGAAAGAAAGCACTATGTACAAGTAACGCAGGTATTTTATCACTTTTTTTATTCTGTTCATGTTTTTTACTGTGGGAAAATAGCTTTCTTAAATTTTCATATGTATAAAACAGCAATCAAACAACAATTCTGTGTTTACAGGAACTACAAAGCACAATACAAAAGCAAATAGCTGATGTGCATACCTATTCATAAAGGCACCAACCACATCAGTACTGCTAAACACTAAGAACAACTACACAAATTAATAGACTTGTGCTAACTTTCAAGGGTTATTGCTTTTTTTATGCAAAAGGGCTGCTTTCTGTGTGCTTCTTGGCATAATTCATCAAAAAATGACTTCATCAAACTAAACTGCATTGTTGTTCATACGACTTCCGTGCCTCTGTTCTAGCTTTCAACTATATCAGCCAATTCATTACTATATTGAGATAGTATTTGTTCCTGCATGCATACAAGAAAAGCTTTATTGTGTACATGCTATGACATATTACCATGTAATGTACTGTGCAGGTCGGACTGGTTGTTCACCCGCAACAGCCCTGGCTCTGTGCAAGTCCTGATGGGCTCTTTGAATCATGTGACGGGACCATCTTACTGGAAATAAAGTGCCCGTACTCAAGGAAAAATGAAGACCTCATTGATCACGAGAGCTGCACAAGCTTTGTGACCTATTTGGTGTATGACGATGGCTGCCTGAAATTGTGTCAAAATCATCCCTACTACTGCCAGGTACAAGTAGCAATGTATGTGACCAACACTACGGAATGCTTTTTTTTTTGTCTACAGCAAAAAACAAAGTGTCACAGTCATTGTGGAAAGGGATGAAATCTTCTTGTCGGAGAAAATTCCTCGGCTGGAAGATTTTTACTTTTCTTTTTTGATTAAAGAGATCATGCAGTGACTGGTTTCAAGCGAGATTTGCTGAACACATTTTCGGTGGATACTGCAATAACTATCTTAGGCTTCCAGTAGGATCCAGGCAATACTAGGGCACTAGGTGCTTTTCGTGGCAGCGTGCATACTTGACCACTTGCACCTCCTCATTGTGCCTGCCCTAGCAGAAACCCAAACAAAGGTGCCATTTACTGCCTTGCTAAGAATGCCTCTGTAAAGTAAAATTGTGTAAGAAACATTGACACTAAGGCATTCATTTACAAATAGGATTATAAATATATTCAAGCCAAGCTATGTTAGCCAATCATATTTTGAGAGGTAAATGCAAGGACATGCAGTGTGAACTGCTAATGCACGTAAAAAATGATCAGGAGGTTTAAATACCCTCAAGCCTTCTAAATTTGCATTCTTCATAAATTGTGTGCACCTATGGTGCGTTGTGTGTCCATACAAAATCGCTCAGCTGAAAGGTTTCAATATTCTCGCAAATCTGTTTAATTTTCATTTTTTTGAATAGCGGGGCTTTGAAGATTAGCCAGCACACAGCACATATGAAAAATTTCGGACATCGCTGGAATAAGAGAGACAGGAATGCGGTTCCGCAAAATTCCATGTGTTTTGATCCTTTGTATTATACGCTCTACGTGCACCCTCACTTGTGCAATGTTGTAATTTGCTTTTAGCTCATGCTGTGAAAAAGGATGGTCTTTTACTGAAAATGGCGGCATGATTAGCACGCCACTTTTCACAGTTACATCTGCCCTGATTCCGGGAAAACCCTTGTCAGCCAAAATGGTATCTTGTTCCCCAATTAAATCCAAAAAACCACTGTCTAGAACGATTTCAGTGTCTGAACAGCGCCCTCCATACGATTTGGACCTGAAAATTATCAACCCGGATGGGGCAATTGCTACTAAGAATTTGAGGGTGAAGTCGTTCTTGTAAGTAGAGAACAACACATGTTGCTGCCTTACTTCTGTTGGCGTTTCTGTACGAATTTCTGTACAGTCAATGACAACAGTGCATTGCGGGTAATTTGCTTTAAAACATTCTGGCATAGTTTCACGTATTACATAAAGTTCTGGCTTGAATATCCATTTTTTTGTCACATGAACCAGTGTTCCTAATACTGCGTGAAATGTTCGTGACGCTGTTGTCTCGTGAATGCCGAACATCACTGCAATGGCACTAAATGGCAGCCCGTGTTTAAGCTTCAGAAAGAAAATTATGAGCTTATTTGGTAGACTTACGTCACTCCCTTTTTCTCTTACTTGGGGTAGCAAGCTAAGCATCAAAGCGAAAACATTTTCGTCAACGCCACAAAGGTCCCTTATGGCCCCAGGGGTTAATGAGAGAGTCTCATAACCACCGAAAAAACAAGATCTTGAATTAGGTCCCACTGCTCGATTGACCAGTGTTGAGCTTGGTGGTGGTAAGGGGGCCGCATTCATTGTCACTCCTCCTGCCATTTTGTTTGTGGTGCCTTTTTTCTGCTCACTTGTTTCTTTTTTTACAGAGAGGTCCAATGGCTCGAACTGCTCCAGTGCATCACTTACTGCTCGCTGCAGAGTAAAAAAAAACAGCCACAGGGTTACAAAACTGATATCAGTGTACAGTGGCATACAATTTTTTCATCCATCTGAACGTTACTACGGGATTAAGTAATTTGTATCTTACATTGGTGTCCGCAGTTTCTGGATTTCGCACTGGCTCAGAAAAGCCAGATGTGTCGGGATCTCTTTCAACATTCTGTATGGAAAGCAGACAATGTTGTGCATTTTAGACAAAAACAAGAACTTCCACACAGAGCCATGTATTGGTTTAAAGGAACTACGAGATTAGGCACTTGGAAACTTACATTGCTGCCCACTGTTTCTGAATTTGGCACTGGCTCTAAGACTTCAGATGTGCAGGGATCCCACTCAACCTGAAAAATGACAAGCGAACATCTATATTGTACACCTTTGAAAAAAAATGCAAACACAGCCATGCATTTTGGACACACCTGTTTATTTTCAGCCTCTGCAGGTGGTTCTGTGTTTTTTTCTTCATTGAGATTCATACTCTGGTCATCATCTGGAGATACACTCTTCTGAGAGCGCACTCTCCATCTGTGAAAATAAAGGATCACATAGTCATGACCCCTGTATTATTTACACAAATCAGTGCTACCAAGCAAAGTCAGAACGCTCAAACGCTGTTTATCGTTTAAAAGCTAGGAACATTTCTATTCTGATAGATTTACTTCAGCGCCTGCTTCGGTATGTCTTTAAAAATTTTGTCAATATACAACCAGTGCCGCGGTCTACCTCTGCGGGATCAAGATATACCGACCACAATGCACCTAAATCCTTCCTTCGCAACCCGTTTCCCAGTGCTGTAATCACAGATTCATCAGCAGAACTTCGCGAAACGCTAAGAACGGGAACGGGGCATCGATTTCGTAAATGTCATAAAGCGATGTATAAGAAATACGTTCCGCTGAAAGATAGTGCTCAGCATAACGCCTATGAAAGCGGCGAAATTAAAGAAACCCAAGCAAAGGCTAGGCATTAGAACGCAAGTTAAAAAAAAAAAACTATGTGCATGCGTAACTCAAGAACGAAAGTCCTATCAGTGCTGCTGCAATGATTACGATCTGATATGTATCGCGGTAGAAAACTTTCAGCCCTACGTCAGCAGATTAACTTTTCCTTTCAGTAAACTTACCTGTTGAACCTTTCAACTGGCATCGACGAATCACAGTGAGTCTCCCGGTGGTAATCCGCGGGAAAAATTGTTGGCACGTAAGCCGGGTGGTGCATAATATTGCTCTTCGCATTGCCGACGAAGTGCTTGCTGCAGATTCTAGTATTGGATGTCGGCTGCCATGGTGCGCCGTCTGGGCTGTAGTGTGAATGAATAGTGCTTTATGTAATGTACGCAACAGTATAGCGGCCATACCTCATTTGAAAAATTAAAAACAACACATCAACGCGTCGAGAGCGGGCTTACGTACCGTACTCGCCGCACTGCTTGGATCCATCTCTCCCGGCGCTCTTTTTCGTAAGGCTTCGACGGGAACGCGTAAAATGTAACTCCTTTTTCGTACCCTTCTTCGGTGTGGCATTTGTACACGCAGCAGTACCTTCTGTTTCGGCGTTTTTTTTGCCGGCCCTCGGACGTCTCAGCAGCGTTGGCCATCTTTGTCCTACCGAGCGCTTGAGGAGCCGACGGCTAGGCGGCGCTACTGGTACGGGAGAAAACTCCAGCGCAGGTTGCCCTTGAGCGAACGTTCTCTCAGCGAAGGTACCTGCAGAGACCAGACAGGTCTCGGATGGGAACCGAGATGTTGCGCATGCAGATGATTATCTATGTTAATAAGGACGTGTAGAAGGTCGATGACCAGCCCTCGTAAATAAAATGTTTCTTTTCTCAAAACTGACCGTTGCCTCTCACTGTGAGTAATAATTACTTACCAAAGAAACGCCAAATTTTGGAATACTTTCTTGAAAGCAGCCCAAAATATAGCCCTAATTGTTACCTACCGGTTAGAGCAAATCGAATAAATTATTAGTTTGCAAATTTAACCCGATAAAACCCAAATTTCGGAGTTTTTCCACGAAAAACCCGATTTCTCCCCTATTATCAAGCCGAAAAATAACGCCCGATTTTTACCCCCCGAATATGAAAAAATATAAAACCCGAAAACGAATAACCCTACATATATATATGCCCGCAGAGATGTCTCGAGCAATGTGCTCGTGAGGGCTTTTAATAAAGGACATGTTTCAGTCAAGCGTTTTTCAAAGCATATCCGCTTTTGCACTGCGCCAAACGCAATGAAGACCATACGCTCCCGTATCGCACTCAACCAACGTACACTTCGTAAAACACGTTCAGCACAAGCATATATGCGCGCGCGTCTGAACGCGTACTCGGAACTGGAATCCGGCTGCTCTCGTGCCTCGAACACCATCGCAATATCCGCCGGGCGCTCGAAATTAACAGCCGAAATATTTTGTGAATCAGAAGTATGCGATCGTAATATGAAGCGAGCAATTGTGCTTGCGAGGTGGTGAGAAGATCGAAATATGATCGCGCATACGCACGCAAAACATATCAATAAACAGCGAGACCTACCGCAAAAGGTGCCATTGCAGGCGACATAGTCGATATGCACCGTGGCCTAGTCGAAACAAGGGCCTGCATCGCGCAAAACATCGCATGAAGAACCGCGGCCCTTGTAGTCCTTATAAAAATGGCCGCGCGAGCTTCCCGCTGCCATACACCTCTCTGTCGTCTGCTAGCTGCCCGCGCGCTGCCAGCACAAAATCGTCCTGGCGAGTCTGGCCGCCGGCTGGCAACCCGAAACCGCCCTGCCAGAGAAAAACGAACGCGTTCCGGGCAGCCACCGGAAGTGGGCGGAGCAACCCGAGAAAATCGAGCGCGCTCGGGCAGCCCGCAAGCAACCCGCGGGCTGCCAGAGGCGGATAATCGAAGAAGCCCATTTTAGGTCTGTTCGATTCAGAACTGGTTCTCTGCACTAATTCTGAAAAAGTTCCGTTGGTGCCGGCGCGGTGCAATTGCAGTTTCTTGGTGCAGGTGCAGCGCGTCAGCAGCGTCACAAATCTTCAATCGAGCGCGTGCACGCACATGCCTTGTCGTCTGCTATCCGGTTCTCGTCCGTCGTGCTGTGTTGTGTTGCTGTGCGTCGCGTCTGTTTTTCGTGCCTCCTGGAGTCAAGGACTACGACATCGCCGAATCCACTTTTATGGAATTTTCTGAGTCGTCAGACAACGAAGATGAGGAAGCCGACGTGGTGCTTTCTTTTGCAGCAACACAGTTCGGACAGACCGCAACAGAATCCCCAACTACTACGAAAGCGTAGTAGCTAGGTATTTCAGCTTCGAATTCAAGAGGCTGTTCAGGCTGTCGCGAGAAACGGGAAAAACTTTCTTTAGTTGGCCATTGATGTTAACAAACAAAACGTCGGCTGCGCTCGTCGTCTGCTTACGCCGTCAAACACGTGCACCACTATCCTGCACCTCCGTCTCTGAAGCTGCATTCGATTCAGCCGTGGTTCTCTGCACCGCCGGAACCGGTTCACGGTGCGCTGCACCAAAGCGCTCGATTCACAGCGCCCCTGCACCACCGTCCGCGATTGATTTTGGTGCAGTCGTGGTGCCGCTTCGGTGCAAAGAACCGCGCGGCACCCTCAGAGACGGAGGTGCAGGATAGTGGTGCACGTGTTTGACGGCGTAAGCAGACGACGAGCGCAGCCGACGTTTTGTTTGTTAACATCAATGGCCAACTAAAGAAAGTTTTTCCCGTTTCTCGCGACAGCCTGAACAGCCTCTTGAATTCGAAGCTGAAATACCTAGCTACTACGCTTTCGTAGTAGTTGGGGATTCTGTTGCGGTCTGTCCGAACTGTGTTGCTGCAAAAGAAAGCACCACGTCGGCTTCCTCATCTTCGTTGTCTGACGACTCAGAAAATTCCATAAAAGTGGATTCGGCGATGTCGCAGTCCTTGACTCCAGGAGGCACGAAAAACAGACGCGACGCACAGCAACACAACACAGCACGACGGACGAGAACCGGATAGCAGACGACAAGGCATGTGCGTGCACGCGCTCGATTGAAGATTTGTGACGCTGCTGACGCGCTGCACCTGCACCAAGAAACTGCAATTGCACCGCGCCGGCACCAACGGAACTTTTTCAGAATTAGTGCAGAGAACCAGTTCTGAATCGAACAGACCTTGAGGGTGCCGCGGTTCTTTGCACCGAAGCGGCACCACGACTGCACCAAAATCAATCGCGGACGGTGGTGCAGGGGCGCTGTGAATCGAGCGCTTTGGTGCAGCGCACCGTGAACCGGTTCCGGCGGTGCAGAGAACCACGGCTGAATCGAATGCAGCTTTTAAGGAAAGGAAGGCGAGCGCGCGCGCGGCGAGGCACGCAACTGTGCGTAGTGACGTCACTTGCACCTCGCGCAATCGCAGCACGGCTCTCCAGGAGCCACGCAGGGTTGCCAGATTGGGGTATTAATAGCCAAATTTACCATTTGCGGAAAAGTTTCTGCGCATGCGCAGCGAAGGCGCAGGCATCGCCCTCTATAGGCGATTTGGTTTTGGTTGGAAAACATGAGACGACCGTGCATTGCCTCGCTGTAGTGCGGCGAATGATGTGAGCTCCTTGCCTCGCTTTTGCAGCGTGAATGAAAATGCCAGCTCATTGCTTGGCCTGCGGCTGCACGAATTACTTCATTCAGAAAGGAAGCACGAAGCTCAGGTTCCCGCCCAGCTCGTTTCGAAACGGAGGTTCCTGCTGTATTTCGCGCTTGCTGCCAAGTGCACGCAGCTCGGTCGTTCTAGAAGAGTTTTGCCATCGACACACGTGCGTATTCGGTGGAAACCGAATGATATATACTAATATGAAGACTCGCCATAAATGCAACAATGCCAAGCCGTGCTATCTGAACAGGGGGAGCGCGGCAGAGCGCAACCTCGCGTATATCCGTTCACCCTAACGCTCCTGCGGCCCGTCAGCACGCAAAGAACGCTCTGCCGTATCAGCACGAGCCATGATTGAGATAGTACAACGGGTCGGTTACTAATCAAAGTGTGCCCAGCAGCAAAATGTGCTGTACGAATATAGCAGAAACTCCTGCCCTATCAAGAAAGCGTACCAATGACGAGAAACCAACGACAAGGAAGGCCCGTACTAAAGACGAACCATGCCGTTGTCACATAAACACCGGTATTCACTCACTTCGCGCACGCGCCACTCGTACGAAATCTAGTTCATCGTTAGTTGTTTGCAGATTCATCGTCAAGTTTCTGACGTAACCTTCCTCCTTGAAGGACCAGCCGCGATGAGCCCGACCAACAGCTGACGTAACGGAGTGTAGGTTTTGCCACACATTCCAGGCTACCACGCGAAAAATCTTCGCTCCACCCCGTTTCTAAAAACGCAGTTTGAAGGTTCTCCTCCTCTATCACCCTCTCACGTTAGCAAACGCACGTTTCCGGCAAAGAATCACACTGAAACAACAAAACAAGCGCACGAGAACTGCTGAACACTGCCTTGCACATGTCTGCTCCGGAACAACTTTCCAACCAAAAGTTCCGGTGTAGCTTCCCTCTTTACACGACAGGGGGCGCTCGCTTTTCCGCAAAATGGTCTGGGTGCTCACTTTAGTGGTGCCCGCCCGTTACAAAGGGTACGGCCTCAAGTATCTATCTATCTATCTATGGTGTTGTCCGGGTTGGCGTCAGAAATTTCGTTTTGGCTATGTGGCTACTTTTGGGCTACATCTTTTTCGTGCGTGAGAAAAAAAGTTAAAGTAGTTATAATGTGCTCTGTTACAATTATACAGTGACAGAAACAAAAGGCATGCTGGAATCAAAATGCGGGCTATATAGTAGGATACAACTTATAAAAACAGCAGTTGCTAACACTGGGCCGCGGTCCGCGGCGTCCTGTATTACTCCGCTGGCCAATCGAAACTCTAAACGAAATCAATTTTTTTATGC
Source organism: Amblyomma mixtum (assembly GCF_055824585.1). Lineage (NCBI taxonomy): Eukaryota > Metazoa > Arthropoda > Arachnida > Ixodida > Ixodidae > Amblyomma > Amblyomma mixtum. The sequence goes on along the minus strand of NC_143014.1, from coordinate 271,084,524 downwards.
TTGACTATATCAAACAATCCACGTATGAAAACTGTAGAGCTCGTAACTTTTTCTTGTGCTTAGCTTCTTGTTACCGTAACAAGAAACGTTTCAGCCACAGACTACTTTTTCATCGTGGAGGAATTCTGCGCGCGTAGGCTGAATGTGGGCGGAGCTTCACTGCAGACTTAAAGGGGCTGCGAAACACTGCCTGGGGGAATACCGGCTATACTTCAGGTGGGTTCTTTATGTCACACAGATGCTGACTTAAAAAGAATTACAGGAATCGATGCACAGGAACGGGAGTTATTCAGTGGAGAAATTTCAAAATACAAGCAAACAAAACGCTGCCCTCAACTCGATTTTGGCGGGGCTTCCCACTCCTATTTCACTCTCCCAATGACGGCACCTGGCGCAACCAATCAAAACAGCCAGCCAGAGCACGTCGCGGAAGTTTGTACTCCATGGTTGCCTGCTCTCTGTGAGACTGGCAGCGTTGTTTTCATACCAGAGCGCCCCTGGTGGTGTATTTTTATTTTACTTGCTTTGCAGGGCTTTTATCTAAGACAAACAAATTGTTTTTGTTGATCTAATATAAAACGCAGACAGGTGACAAAATGTGTCTCTATTTATTCACACAATTTGCAGTATATTTACTGATTGTCCGGTCATCAAGCTCGCGCCAGGTGATGTCATATCCGCTGCTAAAAACCCGCCACTGTGTGGCGACACCATCAGAGCCATGAAGTTGTTTTTGGGAGGACATTAAAATATTAAAAAACGGAATGTACGCGGTATTACCGACGCTAATAGCACCATTATAACTCACTGTATGCAATAAACAGGCAAAACAGTTAACTAAGATTGTGTTTCTGGGCCCCTTTAAGTTGTATCCGACTATAGAAGGTTAAAGAAATTGAGCGCGTCTGCTACAAAATGACAATTTGTAAACGCTGTATTCGAGAAAACTTGTATTTCAGGCGGTAAAGGATCATGGCCTTTCGATTTCTTTTATAAAGAGTAGACACTGTTGTGTTTCTACACCCCCCCCCCCCTAACTCTCTTTGTGTGTTCCCGTCACACCTGTGTCCACTTAGGCCATGCCCAGAGGCAATGCGTCGTTCTGCGAAAGTGGTCTTCATGCACGCGCTCCCATGCAACCTCATAACAGGTGGAACCGAACAGGAGGGACATATTCAACTCCTGGATTCCTGGTACCACCACTTCTGCCTAACTGCCACGACGTGTCTTCAGGAGTTCCCCTTAAACGTCACCCAAGGCACCCAAGTATTGACCCTGCGACTTAGTGTGTGCATCTGTCAGGGTAACAATGACTCAAACGCCAGCTGCCACCTGGGGAGACCAGCGTCTGCCAAGCGCCTGCCATTCAACCGGTCCTCGCTCCTTTGTCAACCGCGGGGTGACGCCGCGGCAGATGTTCGCCTTTGGGGCATTTCCTTGGAACAAGATATGGAATCCACCTGGCCGGAAACGACTAGCCCGTCAACATGCTCTCCTGGACATTTCCGAGTATCCAAGGGCCTCAGCGGATGAAGCGAGGTGACAACGTAGGTGTTCGCCCTTGACGTTTCCTCGAAACAAGATATGCAATCCACCTGGCCTGACGGGCCACTTCCGAGTACCCAGGGTCCTCAGCCGAGGAAGACGAGGAAGCGGTGAACGACCTTGGAGCACCCGGACGAAGTCCCTACGATTGGTCGGAAAAGGCGGGAAGATCTCGGGAGGGTCTATTTAAAAGCGCTCGACACGTTCATCGAAGAGCAATTCCCCGAGAGACTCCCTGAGCGATCCCTTATGTGAATACAGTTTTTCCTTCACTTCCCCTACTCCCCGTCTCCGGCCCACGTTCCTTCCTCCTTCGGCACTGCGGCGGTGCTCCTGGACCCGATGCCTGGTGGGACACGCTACTAGCACGGCAAAACATATCAACACTACGTGAAAGTTGCCCCCCGGAAACACTTCACTTCCCGACCTGTGGATTCCACTTAATCCGCGAACTAACGCCACCCCCGCGCGCGCGCGCGCCACCGAATATAGACTGTTGCCGTCTGCACATGTGAGCGTTCTCTCATTGACGGTGCACCTCGGGTGACCATGACAACCATGGTACCAGAATAGAGAGAAAACATTAAGAGAACTTAAGTCTCCCTACGTGGTGCGAATGCGTAAGCATTAAATGCTACTATTGCTGCCTGGTTTCGTGATCCTCACGAGTTAACCGTTAGCCATAGACGTGGCCTAGTGGTTTGGGCGTCCGCTTCGGCTGCGGTAGGTGGCTGGTTGGAAACCCACCGCCAGGCATGTTCTTTTCTTGTATTGTTTATTCTGGTTGTGCGGACACATTCTGCTCAAGATACGCGGCAAGTAATGCTTGCGCATTAATAAGGTCTTTTTCTGTTTCTTCCTATTCTCGTGGTGGACACAGCAAGCGCGCCACTCGCAAGAGCCTACGCGCTTTTTCTGCAGCCTCAGGCGGCACACGTGCAGCCCTCGAGATTCATTGCAAGCGACGCGAGAGCGCCGTGTCCATTGCTTAATCTGCGTGCACTCATGCGGAGCCGTGGAGCCATCCTTCGGCGCGGCGCGGAACGCGCTGTAACTAACGAAGGCGGCGGAAGTTAGTGGCATGACATGGCATATTAGATCCGTTGCTACGAGAACTTTCAGAATGGGCAAGTGGGCGATGTACATCCGGAACTACAAAAAGAAATGAAAAAAGGAGCCAGAATTCAAGGGTAATTGTTTTTCTCATTATTGTGAACATGCTGTTAGACTGAAGATAAAATCGACATAGATTATGATCTAATGGCATATATCCTTGATTTATTCTGATCTCATGCATATCGTAGAATATGTAGCTTCAAGAAGGCGCATGCTGCGTAAGTATACAGTAAGGTATTTCCACTGTCGATGTGTCTAATCTGCGCGCGAACATTTAAAAGGTGAAATATTCCTAAACTAGAGCTGCAATTGCGTTTTTTAGCGCCGCCTTTTTTTTCCGCATGCAGACTGGCGGGCGTCACCCGCCTCAGGTGATATGGCCTACTGCCGCGCCTGCAAAGTGGAGCTGCGGCTCCATCTTTAGGACCTGGTCTGTTAGCCGCACTGGTTAGCGCGCCTGACGGATGCGAAACGTAACAACGGAAAGAACACGCCGTGCGCAGCCCCTCAGACATCATCTGCGGGAAAGAAATCTAATATGTAAATATTCTTGCCGAAAATTAATTCAATATGCTTAAGTCGTCAAAAAAACAAATATTTTTGGCTACTTTTGGGCTACGCAAAAATTTCGCTTTTGGCTACGTTCGGGCTTACGGAGGCCAATTTGGCTACCTGAGTCCGTAGCCATCTGGCAACCCTGGAGCCACGTGAAACTGCTCAACCTCGGCCAGCGTAGCTCTCGCTACAAAAGCAGCCTTGGCAAGCCGTGGTACCTCTTCCTCCCTTTCTTCTTTCATTTCCACGGTCCTGCCTACCCGCATCCCTCCGGGCTCTGTTCTTAGTCTTTCCTCCCTGTCTTCCCGACAGTGACAGCTGTGGTTGCACCTAACGAGTCCTCGGAAATATGAGACAGTTACTGCGCGCTTTCCTTTACTCAAAGGACGCAACCGCGCATTTGAGCACACTTTCTTTCATCTAGCACCGACATCTTCGTCATCATCACGAGCATGGAGGAAGAAAAAACTCCATGATCACGAGGCTCGTGTCGGCGTGGCTCGTGGCGAAGGACCGCGAGATATGACCTCGTGAGAACGGTGAACGCCTACTACTAAGAAGGACGCTCGCCACGCCACGTCAGTTCTCGGATTGCGGCAACTAGGCCTAGCGCTGTGCCAAGGGGCAATCGCGACCAGACGAAACCGGCGCCAGACCATCGCCGGGTTTTCGGCCTCGCGTTATTTCGCTCTTAGGGACGCTTCAGTTCAACGAGCGATTCTGAACTGTTTCGCCTAAGGTGAGTAATTTTTTCTCCGCCAGTGCGGCTGGGTATCGAGTTCCACGCGAGCGCTTCATCGGGAATGCCTCTTAGTCTTGAGTGTAAGACTGCTCGCGCCAGCTGCAGTGGTCGCAGATTTCGTTACTATACAGGGTGTTTCATGTAATATTAAGGGCCCCGTGTCGCAGCAAAGCCGGTGTCGGCCTCGTTGGCCGTGAGCGAAAAATCCCAGAAGCCCGCTACTTTTCCTCTTCGCTTGGCACTCACGTAGCGCCATCAGACGGCGCCCACTAAAACTTTCTCCTCGCAATGTACTACCGCCACTGCTCCAACAGACAGCGCGCGACGGCAGCGCCTCCCGCTCGTCTCGTTCGGGCGCAGTGGGGCCGTGCGGGGAAGCTGGAACCACGCGGTGAGCGGCGAACAACGCAGCGCACATACAAGGCGCGTTCACCACGAAGCTTGCGGCTTGCTGGCCGTTCGTTCAGCGCGGAATCTATGCTGGCGTTCGTGGCATCGGGTGTGTTGAGAGGCCTCCTCGAGCGACTTGTCCAACGGGCAGGGCGTCGCACCTAACGGGCTATGGCGTTCCGTGGACTCTTTGGCAGGCTGCGACGCATTGTCGCGTTCCACTCCTATTGAAAAAACTGCGCAAGTTTGCACGAGAACAGTGATTTTTGTACGATCACGTTCATTTTGCACACGAATGCGCAGAAATTGTGCATTGCCCTGTGCGTCCTGTGTGTACATGTGCGCGTACTGTGCGCTGATAGACGTCCATGCACGCTCTTTGCGTGGAAAAAATCGTGGACTCTCGTGGACAACTCTCTGTGCGTGGACATCTGCGTGCTGAGAGGGGGCTTGCCGAAGCTGTGCGTGCTTATGTGCATACAGAGCAAGCTCAGTGAGGCTGCGTGTGGCCATGTGTGCGTTTGCTTGCTTAGTAGCAACTTGTCGAGACTGTAAAGGCCCATTTAGTGTGAAAGCAAACAAAGTTCGAGCATTCAGTTAATGATTACTTCTCGATAATGAGCAATAAGCTCATGTTTTGCTGTTTTATAATTTTCGTCTTGGCGCAAGTACCCATTAATCATTTTCAACTTCAGCAACCAAATAACCAAAAAATTATCTTTTAGTGCAAAATGGTTGTTCCCTTCAATACTGCAGGGACCTGTACATGACAACATGCACACTGGGCAAGAACTTGTCAACATTGCAAGTTCATTGTAAAATAATGTAAAAAACAAGCTGCTAATGACACAGCATCCTTCAGTTCTTCTTTTAATCAATTCTGAAAGTTACAGATATCTTATAGATGCATGATGAAAGCCATCCAGAGCACTTATGTTGTTGCCCGTCATGCAGACAGCCATATTTCGAAATAAGAAGCAACACAACCATTTGTTGCTTGCACTCGAAAGGAGTCAATCAATGGAATAACTCTGAAAGGGCAACAGTGTTTGTTAGGTGCAACAAACAAGCTTGGGGATATAATCAGGTTCAATCAAACATGACGTGCAGAAAGCGAATTGTGAACTGTAACAGGAATGTTACGAGGCAATTTCCAAAACTTAAAGTCATTAGCATAAATTTACATACATGTAAAAAGGCCATGTAAGCCTACATGAAAAGACAGTTTTGAATTCACAGTTGGTGTCAAAAGTTCGGAAATTAGTGCCCTCTCTCAATTTCAGTGACAAATCACAGATCGATTAATTAATTCCCAGTATGGCTCAAGAACAAATCCAATGAATCTCAAATGTGCGAAGTATATATACCACACGTTGCCTGATTAGCACCAGCATTGCATGATGCATGACGAAGTATCACAGTCTTCATTCTTCTTCAATCTGTTTTGAAATTTTCACTACCACTAAGACCATCTGGATGGACTATGATTTCATCACATTGCTGAGAGTCACATTCGGAGATCAAGAGCAACACAACAGTGTGCTGCACATGAGTGGATATAATGCACTGGGGCAACTGTGCACAGTAAGAAACGCTTGTAAGGCATCAGGTATTTGCTTGGGGAATGTAATCGAGTTCAGTCATGTTTCATGTGTAGAAAGGAAGATAAAAGTTGTAGCAGAACTCTGAAATCCAACATCCAATACTGAACTTCCCCAGGTGATCTACACACACATAAAAAACATGAAAGGATAAGCTCAGCGGTACTGTTAAGATTGATGTCCTTTGAGGTTTGACTTGCGCATCTGTATGCAACCATCAGATATTATCTTGAAGTTACTAGAATGCCCAAAACAACTTTGTTGAACTGTTCTACTCTAAACTGAAATACTGTTCCTTAAAACATTTTTTTGTGCAACATGCCGTATAGCTAATTATAAAATAAAGAAAAGAAGCTGATAAAATTTTCTCATCTCAAACGTACTGATAAGTACACAAATCTGAGTGCTTTCAAGAGAGGTGACGCGCCGGTATTCAGTGTCCAGAAGCATACATAATGCTGCAGAATCCTATAGCCTCTTTTAGTTGACAGATGTCTATGTCTGGTCACAAAGTCAATACCAAGTAAGGCGCATATCCTAACCTGCAACTGCATGAAGCTGCACGTTTCATAGGCTGTAACTCCGCCAATAACTGCTACATATTTCCCACCTGTAGCACGAGCGCGGAATCAATATACAGCATGGAAACAGCAGTCTTGTTGCTTTAGCTTCTTTACTATGCTGTTTAGGCAAGAGACGAGTTGAAATATTTGCATGGGCAGTTCTCGATTGAAGTAACGTACAAAACCTCCGCACTCCTTTCTGCTGAAGCGACTGGCGGACCACTTTTGCATGTCGCATCTCGTATGACTTGCTAAGGGTCCAGACTGACACACGCACTTCGTCAAACCTTCACACAAAACACTCTTCGCTTTTGCTATAAGCTCCGGCCACAGGCAGTAAGTGTCCCGTCACCGTTCACATCGCAAAAGAAGGCAGCGCTCGCAGGCGGTCAGTTTGAGCTGACAGCGACAGGCGTTGCAGGCACACCGCCGACTAAGTTTCCAAGGAAGCCACACTGTAGAAGGGCGCCGTCTTGTAATCGAAACACACCACAGAAACAATGGCCACTGTCGCTGCTTATGAGCCAGGCATTTTTGCAACGAAGTTAGCAGTGCAATAGGCCGAAAGGTTCGACTCATCAAACGACGGCACCGCACTGCTGACCTCATTATCGTTGTCGACCAGACATCCATAACACATATGCCCCGACGGATCGCTTAATTGGGAGCTGCTACCACTCTTGGATGAGAGCGCGCCCACCGGCAGCACACACCGGTAATCCTTCTTTAGCAATTCCAGCACAGTAACAGCGGTGCGCAAGAGCGCCCAGCAGCAGCACGAGAAAAGAAGCGAAGCTCACGGCGCTGATTTCAGAAACCATGCAAGGTAGATGTACTATGGTAGCGTAGGCTCCATAGAAGCCCATACGTTCAAAACATGGCGGCTTGTGGTGCGCAGCCAGCGCCGTCTTCGAAATGCGTGGACAACTAAAAACTTACGTCATAATTAAAACAAAAACGCGACGTCAAAGTCACGTGTTTTAGTGACGTCATATACGTGACGTCAGCGTCAGGTGCTGCTTGGCGGGAAAAATAAACTGCTGAACGCCGCGACGCTTCAGCGCGACACCCGACACGAGAACGAAGAAAGAAGACACGAGTGCCGACCACCAACGCTATTTTTAGGTAGTCAGTTCTCGTTGTGCCTTTTTCCTTCGTCCTCGCCTCAGGTGTCGCGCTGAATGTCGCAGGTGTCGCGCTGAAGCGATGAAATGTGACGCCGCCAGACAGGTTATCGCTCGCACATCGTGCAACCGCACACCTCTTTTTTGCGTACGGAGGCGCCATGGCCACAGACGATGCCCTTTGGGGGCAAAAGCGACAGAACCGCACCCAACGGAACGAAACTAAACAGAAGCGCTGGCAAAAGGCAAAAGCGGAAACTGTACACGAACGATGCACACCAAGAACTCGAGCAACAAGCAACGAGGAAAAAGTAGGGCTAGCAGAATCGAGTTTCAAACAAAAGCAAGCAGAATGGTCAAAAGATATGACCAGGGTATTACATCAGAGCACCGTCAACCTTGGCATCGTCCCGCTGCCATTGCCGCTACTCTGAGCGAACGCTGTCATAAATTTTTACTAAGCAAGCGCTATACTTTCTAACAAAATGCACACAACTAAAATATTTTAAAAAGGAATCACTGCAATTGTTTTTGAATGCTTTTGAAACACAAAATATGTCCTAATTATTTTCCTCTTCTAGTTGTTTGTCCACTCATTTCATTTTGGCGCTTTAGTTCCACCCATAATTTGATGTCGCTAGCACTTGGTTCTGGACCGCATTCGGGCTCCGGCTTCGCGACCTATTTCAATAGACCTTGAACCATGCAGCATGTCGGATAGGCTTTGGATTTGACGCGCTCGCTAGACCATGCCCACTCACGCACGCACGCACGCACGCACGCATGTACCGACACGCATATTCATGCGTCCACGCGTCACAAATTTCTCAAGTTTTTAATGCTAATATGTGCACAAGAACTTAATTATTTTTGTAACGAAAGTTTCATTTGGTTTTAGTCCTTTGCTATCGCACTGCCCAAAAGCATAGAGCCCGAAAGAGACGACCTGGAGGAATGCCTGGAGGCGATGCCTTTCTAAACGGGCCGAAGGAAGCCGGAACTGGCCGAAGCGCTAGCCAACGAACGCAGCGTCTGGGGAGGGACAGTACAGTGTCGTGGTCCTCCTTTGTGGTGCCGAGAGCATGAACCATCGCTGGCATGAGCATTTGTCACTCTTCCGATATGTGATGTGCCGACAGCAGTGAAATTCGCTGGTGCGATGTACGAAAACGTGTTAAGGTGCTGAGTAAACCTGTGTGTATAGCGTGCGTCAGCGGGCTCGACGGATAGCGCGTCGTCCTTTGCGCGCCTTCACTGGAAACGCTATGCTGACGGCGGGGCTCAGTTCCTCCATGGCGGAGCAGCTGGTGGGAGACCACTACCCAGGTGACATCTCGCATCTTGGGGGTAAGTTAATTTTCTTCGAACCTGTACATTATTTCAAAGCCTTTGCGCACAACTGGCCACGTCAACACAGCTAGTACAGAGACGCGAAGACGCAGTGCCTATCGCGGCAGCACGCAGCGCTGAAAGGTTGTTTGCTGGCGGCACACGGGCATGAATGCGCGTGTAGTGTCAGTGGTCACACGGTCATGGTCAGTATGCCATGCAAATATGCACAGCTGATCCGATCGCGGGTGCGCGATATCGGCGCCGTACTGCTGCCGTACTGCCATTCATCTCTCGCCGAGAATGGAATATGTGCCCGCCAATAGATCTTCTGCCCGGGCTTTACATTCTCGCCGCATGTTACGCTGTAATTGAAGTAACAGCGCTCGAGCAGTTTAACTACGGAGACTGCGATTCAGCTGCATGCGTTAGGATTGAGCTTCCTCCTCTTTCACTTGTATTTCACTTGTACTTTTAGAAATTGTGTATTTAAGGTACGAAGCTCCGTGTGATCCAGCTGCGTTCGTACTTATACCCGAGCCAGTGTAGTCGAGCCTTGAATAGCAGAACGGTGAGATAAAAACAAATTGCTCTGAAGTTTTTCGCCTCTATTTTGGCATTCGCTGTTTCATACTTTGGCTCGGAGCTGAAATGGTACAAACAACTGCACAATGCACACAGGTGCCCTAGCTCCATTTGCCCTAAATCCCGAAGTTGCAGTGAAATTTAAGGGTAATTGAGCCTTTAATATGTACGAAGAGTAAACTTTATTGTTTCATGATTATAACCAATGGCGCAAATAAATCAGACTGACTTAAATATGCTGAGGTACCTCTCCAATACCTTATTTGATGTTAAAGGAAAAAGTGTGCTTTTTCTGCAATTGGCACTATTAATTCATCATACCTGTGAGAATGTGAAATCAGTGCTAATCATGCAGTTTCAAATTGAGGGACGCATGCAGAATTTGAAGCAAACCAGCCTTCTACTGAAAATATTGTTCTGTGTTGGTCTGTTCTTTTGAATGGTGGCATGTATTGTAGAAACGATGCTGGATATCGATATGCAAACGATGTCTCATCTGAGGCTAGCTTGTGAATGACTGCCGTGGTTATGAATTTCTTGTTGCCAGGCCCACTTCGAAATGTGGTTAAACAGTCGTGCTCCATTCTGCGACCGGCTCCTTTTTGTGCCTTGCATTTTGCCTTACATGCTTGATTCTAGTCCATTTTTTGCACTGTGCTGCTGTTAAATGTGTCTTTTTACCTTGCAGCAAGCTCCACATAGCTTTACCAACAATGCCTCTTCCAAGCTCTCCAGTATGGCTGTGCCAGCCTTTCACTTGGTGCTAGGATGCCCAGCAAGCAAGCAGGCTTTTGAGGTAAGCACTGAAGACATCTTCCGACACAAGTAGCTTTTATTTTCCTAGTCCACTGCTACTTGTGTGACCCCTCGTTATGTTGATTTTGGCAAGTTAGGTTGCCTATTAAGGGCTCTCTTTTGTTTTTCACCTGCTGCTGTGGCCTACTGCATTGGTGTTCGGCTGCTGAGCCCAAAGACGCGGGATTGAATTGCGGTGGCTTCGTTTCGACAAGGCGAAATGCATATTTGCTCGTGTGTTATGCAATGTCAGGGCATGTTAAAGAATCTTTGGTGGTCGAAATTTATGCACAGCCCTCCTCTATGGATGGAGCTAATGTTCAACTTTGAGGCATTAAAGGGACACTGATGGCAAACTGAAGTTTACCTGTGATGATGGAGTTCCGCATTCTAACCACAAAGACGTCACTTTTTCTGAAAGTGGAGCTTTATAAGCCAGAGAAAGCAAAACATACAATTGTCATCAGCACTGGCTGATTTCGGAAGTAAATTGCGATGCGTCGACTCCGTTTTTTTTTTTTTGGCACAGATTCCAGAGGCTAGGCTGAACTGCCATTCACCTCAGAACTGTTATCATGGAGTCCTTTGTGTAGACTTCAAGAGTTCAAATCGAGTGGCGGGAAAATTTTTAAATGTAATTTTTGCGCCAAGCATTGTGTTGGTGGCCTTTGCGCTGCTGTTAAAAACTGGGATAGCAGTATGGTATACCATAAAACTAGGTTCAGGACTTGCAAGAAGTGGTTTATCACATTCTGCTAGCTTGTGCAAGAAACTACTTCAGGGATATGTGAAGGTGTCTTTAATGTGTTCCTGAGTGAGCACTAACTCGTTAGGGGGTAGGCAGCTTCTAATCTGGCACTACAGTGCCAATGTCGTGAGTGTAAATCATAAGATGACCATCAGTGTGCACGCCTGATTTCTGTGACACTTCAGTGGTGTATAGAAGTGGTAAACAAATCTGTAAGGTATTTGATGCATATCTCCAAGGCAACGGCTGCATGAGTAGCAAAGCCTTTAGTCAATCTTCAACGGAAAGAATTTTCTCTTTTAGATGACGTGCTTGTATATCAGTGACAGTTATTTGTTGTCCTGCCTTTCGCTGGTGTGGGTCATGATGTGTGCGCATCTTCATGCGAGCCTTCTTTTCCTTCACAAAAAATTCAATTGATAGTCCAACCTGTTTTCTTCTCTTTTCCTGTGTTGCATCTTTTGGCTGGTTTTAAATCTGTAACTGAGCTCAGACCGTGATAATTACAGCCGGAAAACAGGGCTACTGAATGTGAGCTTGGCATAGATGCGTACTGTATGTGTGAAAGTGCAGTCTACAATATTCAGAAATGCTTGATAGCCTTACAAGAATCTAAAATTTTGTTGGCATTCATATTTGTTTTATGTTCAAGTGTCGAGAGTTTTTCCGCTTCATCGTGTGATTAGAGCCACTTTGGTACTTAAGCTGAAATCTTTTCTTTAGCCTGCATGTTTCTCACTTTTGGGACAGAAACGTGGAGGCTAATGAAAAGAGTTCAGCTTAAAAGAGTATAGACACCTAATCTTGGTGGCATGTTTTCTTCTCTATAATGATGCGGAAGACACTACTATGCATGAATCACCATCTGGTATTCGCGTGCGACCGCTAAATAATTTATAATCAAATTTTTCTGCCATCCTGTTTCGGTGAACAATTTGACTGTGGCTATGACATCAAAGAGAGGTTATAGGTCATGTGAGGCGTGGAAAAACTGCACTTATAATCGCTGCTTCATCATTTTAATTTGCTACAGCGCTGACGCCAGCATTCCTTAAGAGCCAGAAGTACCAATTGTATTGCAGTTTTTCATGCCTCACGCGACCAATAACCTCGCTTTGACGTCACAGCCATCATTCAGCTGTTGAAACCGAAACAAATACAGCAGGAGAAAGAAATTTGATTATAAATTATTTAGCGGTCATAGGAGGATGCCATGTGGTAATCCGTGTAAATACTTTATGCCTTATTACAAAGAATAAAACACGTGGACAGCATAAGGACAGCAGAGTGAGCTATGGAAAGAAAAATGATAAGTCTAAGAGACCAAAAGGGGGCGGAGTGGGTGAGGGAACAAACGCGGGTTAATGACATGCTACTTGAAATTAAGAGGAAGAAATGGGCTTGGGCGGGGCTTGTAATGCAAAGACAAGATAACTGCTGGTCCTTAAGGGTAATGGAGTGGATTCCAAAAGAATGCAAGCATAGCAGGGGGTGGCAGAAAGTTAGATGGGCGGATGAGATTAAGAAGTTTGCGGGGATATGGTGGCCACACCTAGCAAAGGACAGGGTTAATGTGGAGACATGGGTGAGTCCTTTGCCCTGCAGTGGGCGTAGTCAGGCTGATGATGATGGTACGTGTCGCACCTGCTGCTTCGTGCTATCAGCTGGCCCATGCTTGGCCGACCAGACTAGCCAAATTTTTGATGTGGGTTTTCTATTGGACCTGCATTTGTGTACTCAGGGGACTTGAATAGTAGCAGGTGATCCTGTGCATGTGTTCACGCCACAGCACACATGACCCACACTGCAAGCTTCTGTGCCTTTAGTAAGACAGCTGCATCAGTCTGGGACATAATGTATCCCAGTGCTAGAGTATGAGTAAATTGCTCTGGAATTTTAATCTGGTATCAGGTAGCATAGTGCAAAAGAAGGCTAGCGCGGCTGCCTATTATTCTCTTGGGCAGCTGTGTTGGATTTTCAGTGCCTGTTAGTGTAATCCGTGAAAGTTCAATGTAACCCATTCGTTTCGATGTAAATTAGAAAGTCCTTAGAGCCCTCTACTTTTTAATGATAATAACAAGGTAATGCAGCAATTCAATTGTACCTGTTCTCTTTCAACACAGTAAAGTGCTGCTGGGTCGAGTTCACAGTTATACTTTGTAGGTGTGCTCAGGCTGTCATCATCAGCAGCAGCAGCAGCCTGACTACACCCACTGCAGGGCAAAGCCTCTCCCATTTCTCTCCAATTAACCCTGTCCTTTGCCAGTTGCGGCCACTGTATCCCCACAAACTTATTAATCTCATCCACCCACCATTATCATTACCAAGCTCATACAAATGGATTGATGCACATAGTGTCAGGTGCATAATGTGATACCACCAGCTCACCCCGAGCTGTGCTCAGATTTGCCTCATTGCTGGAGGAGCAATAAGGCAGGCATGAGCTGAAAAACATGATTTTTCAAGAATGTCTTTGTGGAAATTGCAATTAATCATGTGAATTTGCTTTCATTTTAGGAGCTGCACACAAGCTGTGCACCTTTCCATGCTGATCATGCTGGCCAGGTACGCTTATGGTTACATTACTAGGTTGTTTTGATAATGGCAGTTGTGGATTTCTGTGTGGTTTTGAAACATAAATTGTATAAGTATTTGGCCTGCCACAAAAGTATAGTGGTGCATTCAGGGCCAGTGTTACAAAGGGATGTTTTGATTGCTGCAAGAACTTGAAGGCCCCTGTGTGGTCACTGTGGAAGGCCCCCTCCCTACTTAGGAATTGCTATTTGGTTTACTCAGTCATTTGGCAGAGGAATAGTGTATAGAGATAAGGGATGGAAGAATGCTTCCAAGTAAAGAAAAAATCCAGCAAGCAGTCATAGAAGCAGAAGTACAAAAACGACAAGGCTTTCTCTAATTTACATCGAATCTTTTTCACTTAGACTTCTTATTGCATAGAACGGCTAATGCTTGGCTTACACACATATTTTCTTTAGGTATGCGGTAGGTCTCAAATTCTTGTATGATATGGTCACGGTGCCAAAAAATGATGGTGGTGTTAGAAAACTCGGAATACAGAGGAATGTCTTACAACCAGCAGCGAGACGTGAGGCCAGTGTTCCTCGAACTAAGTTCGTACACCTGTCATGTCTGGCTGATGCAGCAGCTCTTCTGGTTATACACCTTCGAGTACAAGTTAGATACAGAGCACCAATAGTACTATCTATACAAGTCGCAACGTGCTCGACATTGCACTCGTTTCGCTTACATGCTCCCATCTTTCATTTGTTAAAAAGCTCAATAAGCTGAGTAGGCATCAGAAAGGCACTTCGACCTCGTATAGAGCAGTAGAGTTCTTACAGAATAATATAACTTGTGTAAGTATGGAATGACCACAATTGAAAGGCCATATTTCTTTTCAACTAAAGTGGCGGTTTGGACTTGTTGGTCAGTTATCATGGTTAAAGAATGCAGTGTGAAAAAACAAGGACAAATGAAAAAGTGGACAGGACTGGCGGGTGTCCATTTCTTCGTTTGTTTTTGTCTTTTCGCACTGCATTCTTTAACCGTGATCACATTTCTTTGTCCTTTACATTTTTTTTACAAAGTTTGTGCTCGCAAATGTTAGAACATACAAATAAAAAAATGAAGCCTGGCTGATAACCGCCAGAAATTTTGACCTGCCAAATATACTCACGAATGCAACAGTGAGACAGGTGGGCAAAAAACAGCAGTACAACTTTTTTAGATTTTTGACAGTGGTGCTTGTACTGCAGCTACTGCTAGGATAACATGTCTTGCCTCTGCAGCTCTGTTGCCTTCATGCATATATTCTGTAAACGAAAGGTTTTTGTGACTTGTAGCCGGCCTTCAAGGTGCTGGTGTTTTCGCATCTGTTTTAACCTCTGTATGCAAAAGCCTTGCCAAAAATAGCTATCAGGAAATGCGTCCATTGGAAGAAAAGTGACATAGGATTGCGATAATTCCGTACATACACCAGTTATCTCATTCTTTGAAGAATGCTGGAGCCAGGTGCAAGGTTGTGAGGGCCTTTTGGCCCCTAATAAGCTTGAGCACCTTTGCCCACTCATTGACTAATGGAAGACAGGCATTAGTAAGTGAAAAAAGCACAATGTCAAGCACAGCTTAACAAATGTAAACTGTGCTCGTGGTGTTTTTTGTCATTCCTTTGCTACATGATTGAAGGTAAAGGTGCTATCAAAGTAAATGAAAGTAAATGGAAGGCAGTATTAGTGAAAATTTTTGATTTCATAGCCTAATTTAGATTGTGCAAATTATATAGTGCACAAATAAATTTCGCACATTACGATTTGAAGGCAGGTGTACTTTGTCCAGGCCGGCTGTTGCATCAACCCAATATTAAGGGAGTAGAACTTGCATACCGAGCTGCCTCATCTCCACAATCTTGTGGGTCATTGTAACTTGTCCATCTGGACAGGGGAATTTTTCCAATGCTGCCTTTGTTTTTCGGCACCATGTCTAGCAGATGCAAGGAACTGCCAAGCTCCCGACCGCTCAGCTAAAAATAGTGTCATGCGCAATGCAAGCACAACCTTTCTACAATGATTACAATTGTAATTACGATTGCAATGAGGTTTCTGGCAGTATATTCAGTTGTGAGTCATTGCTCATGCTGTGTACTTTCTTTGCCCCTCATCTCTGGGTGCTATTCCTTCTTGATAGTCTTCCTGGCCTGAGCTTCTGTGATAGCCTGTTGACATACACGAGAGGTGGCATCTGTGAATTTAGTGTGTTATTGGCTCTGACTGAGAAACATGCACTTTCGAGGACTACTACCTGCAGATGTGCCATATCTGTTTTCATAGCCACTGTTGTGCTGTAGTTGTGCTATCCACTTCCCTATTTTGTAATGGAAGATTTCTAGGCTGTAGCAGGCCAGACAAATATAACTGTAATGCATAGAGTGCTGTATACATTAGTTAAAATTCATCAGCCTGACTACACCCACTGCAGGGCAAAGGCCTCTCCCATGTCTCTCCAATTAACCCTGTCCTCTGCCAATTGTGGCCACCGTATCCCCGCAAACTTCTTAATCTCATCCGCCCACCTAATTTTCTGCCGCCCCCTGCTACATTTACCTTCTCATGGAATCCACTCTGTTACCCTCAAGGACCAGCGGTTATCTTGCCTTCGCCTTACATTCCCTGCCCGAGCCCATTTCTTCCTCTTGATTTCAAATAGGATGTCATTAATCCGCGTTTTTTCCCTCACCCACTCCGCCCGCTTCCGGTCTCTTAACGTTACACCTATCATTTTTCTTTCCATAGCTCGCTGCGTTGTCCTTGTATTAAGCTGAACCCTCATTGTTAGCCTCCACATTTCTGCCCCATAGGTGAGTACCGGTAAGATACAGCTGTGTTAGACTTTTCTCTTGGGGGATATTGGCAAACTGCCTTTCACGATCTGAGAGAACCTGCCATATGTGCTCCACCCCGTTCTTATTTTTCTAGTTATTTCCCTCTCATGATCCGGATCAGCAGTCACTACCTGCCCTAAGTATACATATCCTCTTACTACTTCTAGCACCTCGCTACCAATTGTGAACTGCTGTTCCCTTGCTAGACTATTGAGCATTACTTTGGTTTTCTGCATGTTCATTTCTAGCCCCACAATTCTGCTCTGCCTGTCTCTCATTCATCATGCTTTGCAGTTCATATCCTGAGTGGCGTAGCCAGGCAATGTCATTAGGGAATCGCAAATTACTTAGGTATTCTCCAGTAACTCTTATCCCCAACTGTTCCCATTTCAGGCCCGAAACACCTCGTGTAAACAGGCGGTGAATAGCATTGGTGAAATCGTGTCTCCCTGCCTGACACCTTGCCTTATTGAAATTTTATTGCTGACCTTATGGAGAACTATGGTAGCTGTGCAGTAGTTATAAATATCTTCCAATATTTTCACATAACACTCTTCTACACCCTGATTCCACAATGCCTGCCCTGCATGACAGCTGTGGTTCCACCGAGTCAATTGCTGTCTGGTAGTCAATGAAGGCTATATATTGGGGTTGGTTATATTCTGCCCATTTCTCTATCACCTGATTGATTGCATGAATGTGGTCTCTTGTTGAGTATCCTTTACGAAAGCCTGCCTGATCATTTGGTTGATCGAATTCGAAGGTTGTCCTGAGTCTGTTAGTGATTACCTTAGTAAATACCTTGTATACAATGGATAGTAAGCTGATCGGTCTGTAAATCTTCAAGTCCTTGACATCTTTCTTATGAATTAAAATAATGTTCGCATTCTTCCAAGCTCCTGATACGCTCGTGGTCACGAGGCAAGTGTATACAGGGTGGCTAGTTTCTCTAGCATAATCTCTCCTCCATCCTTCAACAAATCTGCTGTTACCTGATCCTCACCAGCTGCTTTACCCCTTTGCATTGCTCCTAAGGCTTTCTTTACTTCCTCCCTCATTACTGGCGGGATGTCCCATTGCTGTGCTCTACTGCCTCTCTCTGTAACGTTCTCATTACATTCACTACTGTAGAGATTTGTGTAGAACTCTTCGGCTACTTTAACTATCTTATCCATATTGCTTATGACATCGCCCTCTTTGTCTTTTAGTGCATACATCTGGTTTTTACCTGTGATTAGTTTCCTCTTCACTGATTTTAGGCTACCTCCATGCTTTAGAGCATGCTAGGTTTTCTCCATGTTAAACTTTCTTATGTTGGCTACCTTGCACTTATGAATAACTTCGATAGCTCTCCTAGTTCTATTCTATCTCTGAAGTTAGACGTCCTCATGCTTTGGTGTTTCTTCATCAGATCTTTAGTCTCCTGAGATAGCTTGCAGGTATCCTCTCGAATGATCTGACCACCTACTTCTGAAGCACGCTCTAATGAATTTAAATATGTATTTAAAGATAACAGTTAAGGTGGGAGATTGAGCTTTGAGATTTGCACTTCAACTCGGGAGTTATGCCGCTGCTACACAGAATACTTGATCGCCGTAGAGATATTTCATCATCTCGCACCAAGCTGCTGTTGCGCCACTGTCACAGTTGATAATTTTGCTGGGAAGCTGTTGTAGCACTCATGCAGTTTTGAAAAGGTGGTATTCATTGTTTTTGTGCTATTGGCAACAGTGATAATATGCTTGCTGCAGTGTTTTGTGGCCAGCCTTCTTTTTTTTTTCAGTGAAATAAGTTGTACATTTCATGTTGAGTATTCTTTCAGCGATTAAATTGCTTTGATTTTATTCCTTAGTGTATAGTTGCGAGTGCTCCATGTCTGAGTGCAAATTTCTACCACTGAAAAGCCTTCAAAATCTTGATAGATGTCCACACTGTTCTAGGGACTCTGTGGCTATTGGAAATGCCCATTTAGCTGCATTCAAGTGCCACTGAGTTGATAGCCATTTGAAAGCCTTCAAAATGCCTGTGTGACACGGTTATTAGATTTTGTGCAGGTTTGATGCTGAGCAGCCTGCGTGCTTGAGTCGGGTTTTCCAGTGTCTCTATTTCAAACCTGAAACTTTTCGAAATCATCATTAGTTCATTAATGGAAGAACTACTTGTGCCCTTTTCTGGAATTTCCAGAAAACAGATTAACTGAATTTTTTTGCATGTACTGCTACCTTTTGCAGGTGCTGCATAGTGAGAACCTGTATCAAGACGCCAACCTGCTGGACTTGGAGAAACTGAAGAAATTGTTTAGCCACTGTGTGGCACCCATCATGAGGGATGTGGCATTAATAAAGCCAGTTAAGGTGACCTTATCTATGTCATTTTGCAAGCATGCTACAGACATGAGAGCCATCCCACGAAGCACCATTTCTGCAAAGCTTGTTATCTCACAACATGCATGCTGAATGAGGCAGTGACAGACAGATGAGGAGGCCTTAAGGTATGGCATTGGCGTAACGTGTTGAGCAGTGATGTAGGAGCCTTGCAGCCATGCAAGGTATTATCGGTATCATGATGGTAACTCCATTTGACACTGTCTAGTGCTCTGTGAGCCAGACTCGGCTCTTGCACATTCTGGGACTCACTTTTGGCTCTCGGACATTCTGGAAGCCTCACCCGGCTTGCGCATATTACGCGAGGATGTCTCCTACTGTGCGAGCCTTACGCGGTTTGCGCACTTTATTTGAGAGATGTATCGTGTTTGCGAGCCTTGCTCGGCTTGCGCAAATTTTGTGAATTATGTCTCGCGTTCTGCGACCTCGCTTAATCGTCGCATTTTGCGTGGCAATAAACACGCAAAGATAGCCACGCAGAATCCATGCGCAATATTTTCAATAGGAAGCTTAAGCATCCTCCAACTTTTTTACACATTTTTTAAAACATAGGCTCTTAAGGTGGAAGCCTTTAATGCCTCATCGTTGTAAGGAGGAGTTGTCGACAGAATTGTCACGCTTTTCAATTGGTCGAAATGGTCGTGGCGTCACAGTGCGTGAATTTCAAACAGGGCCAATTGTACTTTGGCTAGTAACCATGCAACCAATTAAAGGAATGGTATAGTGATGCTCCAAGTGGGACTGAGTTTAGTTAATTGCTTAATTACCCAATTAGCCTAATCAACATTTCTAGTCAGGCCAGATAAATAAAACCGAGTAGGAAATTGGTCGAGTTGGGGAATCGAACCAGGGCCTCCGGAGCGCAAGACGAGCACGCTAACCACTCCGCCATTCCAGCTCGATGGTCTAGAATGAACAAAGGCGCGTCTAGTGAATTCAGTGCCTTCGTTCACTCCCATCTTCCTCCTTTCTCTTATGGCGAGGTTCAGGTGTCCACAGAGATATGTGAGACAGATACATTTCCTTTCCTCAAAAACCAATTTACCGACGAGCAAGGCGTACAGCCGAACAGGCGATGGCGCTCTGTGGACTCCCTGGCAGCGTTGCAAGACGCTCTCGCATTCCACTCTTACAGGCGAAGCTTAACATCTTAACCACACATCAGTGACACAGGCAGCAACCCCGCATTTAAGGCTTTCGCCTCACCGCACTTTAGGTCAACAAAGTGCCGCCTTCAATTTTTGTCGTAAGAAGGCGCAACAAAAACGTACACGAGAAACGTTTGCGGTTATTCAGCCGCATTCCGCGTTACATTCGAGAAATAAACATGAAATTGAATGGCGAGAAAATTAAATTCTTGCCATTCATACCGCCTTTTCGCAATCGCGATATATTTGGATTTTATGGGGTCTAACGTCCAAAGACGACTTAGCCTGTGAGGAACGCCGAAGTGAAGGGCTCAGGGAATTTCGACCCTGTACTGGCATCGCGCAGTACACGGGCCCCTAGCATTGCGCCTCCATCGAAATGCGACCGCCACGGCTGGGATCGAACCCGTGTCTTTCGGGTCAATAGCCAAGCACCATAACCACTGTCCCCACGGCGGCTGTGGCCAGAAAGCCGCGTTTAATCTATACCTGAATTGACTGAAGCTGGATCACAGCCGTAATGACAGCTGCAATGTAGTGAAATACATACGGGAATGAAGGAAGAATATCTGTTTGCTGCAAACGCCCGGCAAAAAATATCAACAGTGTATGAAGAATGGGAAAAAACAGCGCAACTGAAGATGAGACAAGAGAAGGAGAAACACCAGCGCTGGTGCTTGTCCTTCTCTTGTCTCGTCTTCCGTTGCGCTGTTTTTTCCAATTCTTCAAACATGTACCAACCAGCCCGTATTTGCACTCTTCTGGAATCAACGATATACTTCACATCCGCTCAGTGTTTAAGCCCTGCTCTGCTTTAATGCGGGCGCAATCCGGTGCGATGGTCGTATGATGTTTAACTCCGAACAGGTACGCACTGACGACGCGGTGTCGTGGAGTCAACTATACGTTGCTGAGAAACATACGAACCACGGGGTTGAAACACCTCACCAACCTGCTTAACGCACTTTGCTTATTGCACTTTTTACTTGCAGGAACACCTCTTTTGTTTTTTCGAACGTGCATTGATTTGCAGACCGTTCAATAGCAAAGTATTCTCATTTCTGAAGCGCATCTTCAAGCTACAAACCATTGCAGTCGCCGGTAGGGAAGAGCGATCACCGGTTCGCTACGTGAGAAAGAGGCCGCGTGGCGCCGCCACCATCACTGAAACGGCCGAATATGCCACCTATAAGCTTCACCTGACCTACCAATGGACCCTTATTTCTTTGTGCCGTGAAAGGTGGGAACAAATGCCGTTCTAGCCTTCATGAATCCTTATTAAGCGTAGAAAGTTGGGCTAGTTGGTTGGTAGTACTATTGTGATACATACCAGCGGCTAAAAAGACAGGGACGAAGGTAGACGAGACAGGACGAACGCCGGCGTTCGTCCTGTCTCGTCTACCTTCGTCCCTGTCTTTTTAGCCACTGGTATGTATCACAATAATGAATCCTTACCCTTTTGCAACTATATCGATGGAAGCAGCGAGGCAGGAGAGGTAGTTGAACCGCAACGTTTTTTAGAAGTTTGCGGCTTCCTGCTCGAGTACAAGGTCGCCGGTTCATTACCCAGCCTCATGCCATTGCAGACGAACAGGGGAAACCGCTCTGGGGCTATGATTTCGGCGCTCACTGAAGAGGCGTTTCGTAGCTGTTATTCTTCCGAAGCGCTCCGCTGCGGTGGAGAGCCGTAATCGGCTAAGGCCTAGCAATGCCCAACGTGGTCGTCCTTCATCGGAAGCATTCTGTCACGGTGCTGATCGGTGATCGAACTAGGCCACTTTAACGCAGTTTTAGCCTACGTTCTTGTCATTCATTCGAAGCTCTCGGCTGCGGTGTCGGACTGTTATCAATTTAGGCACCCATGGGCGAGTGGGGCCTGCTTGACGGAACCGCGGTCAAGCTTCGACACCCGTTCCCACCACCACCAGGACAGGAGTGCCGCCAAGTCAATGCGTTGGGTGATGGGAGGAAGATTACGAGAGGGTTTATTTACATTTTTACATCATGGTGAATAGAAGTAAGACTGAAGTAAAGCTCCTCTGCCGCATTCGTTGTCGACTTTTATATCCTCCTCCTCTGCCGCATTCGTTGTCGACTTTTATATCCTCCTCGTTCCCTAAAGTCCCTAGGTTGAGGACGCCCACGCCTGAATGGGAGGGGCCAAGAGCTTTCACTTGTTCGCACAAACACAACACCGCACTTAGGGTCACGCCCCCGTCACATGTTGAGTCTGAGGGAAAGAAGGTTGTCGTTGAGGTAGCGTCGACTGCGGAAGGTGATGGTTTCCAGCCAGCCGAAGGTTTCTGCGGGTCACTGACATCTGTTGTTCATAAAATTACATCCGCCGCTCGAGGCCGGAACGCGAGGTCATGAAAAGGCCGGAAAGTGGTTCCTCGTGCTTGGAGATGTTCGCGAGGGTCGGAGATGATGCCCGCCAGCTTGTCGCTGTGCTTGGCACGCCAAAGAGCCACAGGAAACGAGGCCCTTTATTCCCCGGCACGGTCACGGCAGATGGGAAAGATAACGTCCGTCTCCCCGAGGCGGCGGCGTTCTACACGTGCAGACCCTTCGGAAAGGGGGTCTGGTTTTGCTTAAACTTCAGCCCCTTCGTTTTGGTCCAGCACTCCGACCGGGCAAACTCCGTAATTGAAATCAGCTGCCACCTGGGTCCTCTCCGTGCGTGCGGTCCGTGGCGGCAGGCCCGAAAGTAATCACACTCAAGTTACTTGCAGCCATATACAGTAGAAACAGGTGTGCTGGCTGGTTCCAAACGACGCCCGCTGACGTCGATCTCAACAGGCCCCACGTGTTGGTAATTCACCCGATGCCGGGCCGAAACCGGGCCGGTTACGATGCCAGGCCGTAATCGACCTAGGCTATCTAGGGGTGTTGGTGCCCCATGTGTTCATTATTCAGCCGAGGCACTCCGCTGCTGTGCAGGCCCGTAATCGACCTAGGCCTAATGGTGCCCCATACTGTGATCCTTTATGCAATGCACACCGCTGAGTTGCCAGCTTTTAATCGACCTATACGGTGCCTTGCTTACGCCACCTAGGCGTAGCAGTGCCCCAAGTGGCAGTCGCCCATCGCCTAGGTAGTCTACCAAGGCCTTAACATTAATTAGTAGGTCATCTCCCTGATCGGTGGAAACTACTTGGCTTGAATCTCGATACCCCTATGATTTTTGCAGCAGTCTTGCAAGGGCGTTTTGCAAGATGTTCCTTCTTTGTAGATTGCCTAGCCGCCTCTGCGATTCCGAGCAAGGCTGGAAGTACGCGGTGCTTAATGTTTCACGAAGTGGTATTGACGTGTTAACTGCATGCCCGGCTATTATGGCAGAACGAAGTCGTGGTGCCTAACATCAGGAGCGCTGTCACTGACGCCCACGATGCAGCTGCTGAATTCAGCCATAATTACTTGTGCAAAACCTCTTCGCAGCTCGTATCAAAGGCCAAGAAATCGAGCAATTCCGGGTCTGCCCCTTGGTCTTCTAGTTTGACTGCCGCTCCAGCAGAAGACGTAGTCGAACTCAATGCAGAAGCCAGCCGAAGAGTTTGAAAGGGCAGCATAGACATCTGCCGCAATGACGCTTCCTACAGAGCCGTTGTTGCTTCCTACAGAGCCGTTGTTGCTTCCGGGGCCGACACCATCGGTGTCCAGGTTCTGCGTTCGCAAACAGCAGGACTGCCGGGAGATGACGCTGCGCGTCCATTGTCTGGAGTCCGGCTGGGGCCCGCCGACAGCAACTCAGCTGCGGCGGCTGCTAGGCCTGCATTGCGCCGTGGACCAGGTGGTGGCCGGAGACGGTTGCGAGGTGGCCGTCTACGAGAGCCTCAACTGGACAGCAACCATGACAGTGCGACTTGAGCGGTCACCCAAGGACTCGTTCATGCATATCGTACTTAAGTGGTGAGCACGACAAGTCGTTCCGGCTTTGCCCTTGCCTGCCTTCTTTCGGCATCAGCAATCATTTTGTCAAGCCTGTACTGTCGTATAAGTTGAGAAACTCCTCATGTGCCCTGACATGGGTTCAAAAAGCGGAGGCTAGCTGATGCGTGCGTACTGGAGGTTAGGTGACTGCAGCGCCATTTGGGCAATCCAACTGCATATTGAACCACTATTTATATGGTGATCGAGGGGAAAGGCTGTCGAGCTTCATAAACAACTCATTGCGCGAATCATTGTTGACACCTCCGTCTGTTCAGTCTCAGAAACGGAGAGGCGTTTATGCAGACATCTCGTTTCATAGTTTTGCAATTAAAGAACTATCGGCTTCTGCATGCTCATAGCCACCGTACTGAGTTGGTTGAGGGTGGTGACAGTACCGCCATTTCAGTTCGAAGATATCGCTTCATGCGCCTGTACCGGCTTTTGGTTCCGCATGCCCATGTTACTTTCTTATCCGCAGGTGCGACCAAGACCAGGACGCGGCCAATAACGGCACGGCTGCGGCAAAGTCCGGCCCGCCAGAATGGTGGCTCGCATCCGAGGAGCTCGAGGAGCACTGCGACCCGTACGGCAGCGAGGTCGCCATGGAGCACAAGGACGTACCCGTAAATGCTTTTGCCCTCGGCTGCTTCCTCGGGTACAACACGTTTGTGGCGCACTTTGACAGCGCCTACACCACGTCGCCTCCACCACCGCCACCGCCCTCGTCGTCCAAGTCTTTGTCCTCCCCCTCCGGTCAAACGAAGCCTGTGAAGCGGGGAAAGAAAGGAAGAGGGACCAAGTCTAGCTTCCCGTCAGATGGGACAAGCTCGCCAGGGAAGACGCCTTGCCCCAACAATGAGTCACCCGACTCTAAGCTGACCTCACTGAAGAGCTCGCCGGTCTCGACGTCGCGTACGCCGTCCTCAACGACGAGGAGCCTCAAGCCGCCGCCGCCTGCGCCCTCGTCTGAAGGATTTAAGGTGACATGATATTTCAGTATAGGTGTTCTCAGACGGAGTCCTTTCAAAATTTAGAGTTATGGCAGCTGTGAATGGTTGCATGGTGAATGGTCATGAGAATGAACATTGCTGCTGTCGGTGAGGGCGTATGGTAACCTAAAAACACAGCCTGAATTGCAAGGAGGATATGAGAAGAGTAGTCGGCACTATATCAGGCGATACGACGGCAGTGGAAGCTCATATATGCACATTAAAACTAATGCTATCCTCCCAGATCATATCATGGGTGCACGAAGGCTAGGGAAATTTTCTTGCATGATAGCCAAGCACTTTACACAAGGGCCCTTTCCATTCATCTCCATGCCCCACTTGTTGGATTGGCTTGCTTGACGGGGAGCATAAATTCATGTAACGAGCAGCTCCAGAAAAATTTATGGGGTGCCTATAGCCATTACAAATACCAGTAAGAGAGAGAGAGGTGCGGTGTTTTGCACGGCACTGTGGTTTAAAACAGTTTTATATACTGCGGCCAGTATAAACGACCTGCGATTCATCGTTCAAGTTTTCTTAGGGCTTTGAAGGGATTTGAAGGAATGACGCTATGTTGCATGACATCGCAGATGTGGATGCTATACCGTGTCCAGCCTCAGTCTTAGAAAGGACTCTCAAGGGCTGTAATAGACCGTGCTTCTCCCTACATATAGCACTTGGAGCGCCAGGAATGTATTATCCACTCTTTATGGCGCAAAACTGTACCGACATGGATAGACCTGTGATTCTTGAAAGTACTGTAAGTTCACAGTGTGAGCAGAAGAATTCGGTTTTAGAGCTGTATTCTGAACGCCTTCTCTTCCACCAGGTGACGCAGTGCAATGCGCACTTTGAGCACTGTTCCAATGGATTGTACCTGTACTTCGTGGACGTCCGCAAGCGGAGCTCCACGCTATACCGGCTGCTGGTGCGGTACTCGAACATCTGCCGTATTATTCTACGCAAGATGTCACCAACAGCCACTATTGTCTACCTGCACCTGTTGCACCCGCCGCTGCTGTACAAGGTGTGCGCCGGTAACAGCGCCACTAGCCAGTGCAACCGCGAGGGTGACTACCTGCCACAGGTGAGCAGCGCTCTATCGTTAAGTGCTTTCAATGCGCTAAAGAGAAAGCCTAGCTGTCTCCAAGAACTGTCCTATACCCTTACGGTTTCCCTTCCGCTACAGTTTCCTTTAGTCGTAGAGTTCTGCATTTTGCCTAGAAGGCCAACTGTGGGAATACAAGGAAAGTTGACGGACCACGAGAAAAGCTGTATAAAAGAGAGCTAGAAGATCTACCGGTGGGGCTAGTTGGGTTACCATCTGTACGGTTTTTGAAAGCGCTAACTGTGCGCAGGAACGGGCGCGCACAACACGGCGCGCTATAGAAACCAAGGCCTGTATAGAAACCTGTATAGAATCCTGGACGAGTGACTGCTGACTGCTTGTCTACTAAAAGTGTAGGATGAATATTAAGGGACATAAGACGTATTTTAGCACTGCTGGGGCCTGTCTTTGGACTTGCTCTTCCAGTCAGCGTCCACTGCTCCTTACGCACCTTAACTCTAACTGCTCAGCTTGTTTCTCAGTGACTGGTCTCTCTCAATTTTTTTCAAACCTTGTCCAACTCCCTTCCTTGCTCGAGACTCTTAGCCTCTCTCCTTTCAGTAGAAGCAGTAACGGACGTCGGACAATGGGCATGCACGCAAAAATGCCAAAACGACTGCCCTAGTAGATATGCATTGTCGCTCAATTCTTGGCATGCGAAAGCTTAGTTTTACGGCAAAAAAAAGCTGGAAGAGATTTCGCCTCACCGCAGAAGGAATTCAACGTCGGGTATACTGCATTTTCAGCCCGTGTCTTGGAGAACCTCGCCTTCCAAGCCCAAAGCGCGTATATCCTTATCCTATACAAAAAGCATAGTGGTAAGGTGACAATACAGTCGTGACCTAACTGCATTCTTTGTTAGGCAAACATTAAGCTGTGACAATGGCGGCCCATAGGAGGTCCTTCTTAAGACAGCCATTAGTGTAGATGATGGGCGCTGAAAATGAGGTCAGTCATCATCAGCAGCAGCAGCAGTCAAACTGTGCCCACTGTAGGACAAAGGCTTTTCCGTATCCCTCCGTTTAACCCCGTCCTTCGCCAGCTGCTGTCAACTTATCTCCGCAAACTCCCTAATTTCATCCGCCCACCTTACTCTCTGCCTCACACTGCTAAGCTTGCCCTCTCTTGGAATCCAGTCTGTTAGTATAAGGTACCGTTGATTATCGTGCCTTCACCTTACGTAGCCTGCCTGTACACTGTTCTTGATTTCGACCAGGATGTCATTAACTTGCGTTTGTTCCCTCACCCATGAAATAAAAAATAGAAATTGAGTCCAGACAGGCTCGAAACAAGGGACGCAGCAGCCTGCTCAGCCACCGCCTTGCCTGACGCAGTTCGACCTATCCGAAACCACCCCGTGGGACCGGGCCGTCGAGTTCGGCGAAGGACCCTTCAAGTGCGGCGCCGACGTTCTGGGCAGGAGCCGTGTGATGCGGCTGACGCTCAGCGGACCGCGCCACTGGGCGCCTCTCTGCAACCTGATCCTGCGCACGCGCAACAACACGCAGGTGTTTTACGCGCCCGTGCGCGAGTTGCAGGCGCACCAGTTGAAGGCAGTGGCCAGACCCAGCGTGCAGGACTTCGGCGTCATGTACGCCTTGCTCAGCGTCTGGTCCGAGAGCTTCCAGGTAGGGTTTTGACTCTGCACGGATTTCTTACCCCCAACAACAGATATCAAAAGTGGACGAATTGAAAATTTCCCGGAAACGTCGGCATCGAACCGCGTTTCCCCGTGAACATTTCTTGTTCTTGTCACTTCCAAGCATCCCGCTCGCTATAGGGTGCGTTCATGCCTAACAAAACTGCCCGAAACCGACAGACATGCATGACAGTCAGTACAAGATTGCTGTTACATGTCGATGTATACATCGGGATGAGATCAAGTACATGACATAACTTTCATGTACCTGACCTCATGAAGATTCATGTCAAGTACATTCTAAACGTACCCTCTGCGGTGTCCCAGTGGCCACGCTGCTCGGCTACTGACCCGGAGGACCCGGGTTCAATCCCGGCCGAAGCGCCTTGTTTAGATGAAGGCGAAGCGCAAAGGTGCCCGTGTGCTGTGCGATGTCAGTGTACAGACGCCCACAGACTTAACACGAATGACGGAATGCGTGGCCTGGACTGCCGTCAGCGACATGAAGCGATAGTCATCGGGTGCGAGATAATGCTCCCGGAATGTTTGCGGTGTCTGACGATAGGAGGTGCTAACCGCGTCAGCTTAGCGGGCATTGCCGTCATAAGAAAACTGTAAAAAGCGTTGCCGGGGCCGTGGAGGCCGAATCGGCGAGCAAAAAGCGCGCAAACGCCCCCGTGACCAGCGCGCTGTCCACGCGCAGATCGGGCACAAGCGGAAAAAGTAAAAGCGAGCTGCGCACCAGCTGTCGTCAACCGCCGCAAACATACTGAGAGCATTGTCTCGCACCAATGAATATCGCTTCGTGGCGCTGACGGCAGTCCAGGCCACGCTTTCCGTCATTCGTGTTAGGTCTGTGGGCGTCTGTACGTTAAGGAACCCCCGGTGGTCGAAATTTCCGGAGCCCTTCACTACGGCCTCCCTCATAGCCTGTCACTTTGGAACGTTAAACGCCCCATACGACACCATACCATTCTGAATGCAGAATTAAATAAGGGTTATGGGGGTTCAACGTCCCAAAGCGACTCAGGCTATGAGGGACGCCGTAGTGAAGGGCTCCGGAAATTTCGACCACGCAGTGTTCTTTAACGTGCACTGACAATGCACAGTACACGGGCCTCTAGAATTTGATAAGGATTGTCACGAGTGAACGGATGGTGCTTCAAAAGTAGGCTAGACCGTGTGGTCGGATCTTCGCTCTTGATGAATAGAGGTGATCTTCGTTCGGTTATTTGCTGCCATGGCTGTTCTGGCATATCGCACTGTACCGCAACCTGACGTAAATATAAAACTGCGTCATTATTCTATGAGCACATTTTTGCGGACTTATGGTGTCATTTGGTTTGTTTCTATGTGGCACCTCCCCGAAACCAAAGTTGAACAAAGCGGGCGGATTACTCCAACGGTGCTTGAAAAGGACACATTCGAACGCGGACGAGCAACACGTGGATTGTCGCCTTTGCAGGTCACTGATGAGCTCGCGATGGACGCTCAGAGCTGCCGGGAAACATTCAACGAGGTGGCTGCGCGTGCCGAGGAGTGTCCCCGTGCCCTGGAAGAAGCCCTCTTCGAGATCTATTTCTCGCTTAGCCAGGGAAGGGTGAGAACCTTATTGGCAGGCTTAAGGGCTCTCGTAATGGCCATGCCCCTGCTCCAGTGGGGAACGCTTTTGACGATAGTAAAAACGTTAATAGAAAAAAGTGCAAGACTGCGCTCGAGTGATTTGGGGATATATTGATTATTACAGTGAAATCTTCCATTATTTGCAAAAATTGCGTTCATAAACGTTTTACCACTCAAAAATGTTTTTGTCCAGAATTGTTGGGTATGAATAGGGGCACATGGAATAGTGATTCGATGAAATTTTCAGGAGCTAACTCTCAAGGGGCCATTTCAAGTGAAAAGCCTAATCATGTATTTTTAGTTTTTATTTCATTTCTTCTCGGACTACCTTTTCTTCCTTGAATCCCTTTGGACGCTTTCTGTGCATGAACGTTATTGTCTCTTTATCGCCCTGGTCACTCTGCAACCCTGCAACAACACTTAATCCAGCGCATCAAGAACAGTGTGACACCGCGCGCAGGTGTTCTTGTTCCGCACCGCCCTGAAGCACCTGTACTTCCGGTATCGGGCGCACCGGCAGAGCACCGACGCCTTCACAGGCTCGGTGATCGCCCAGGAGCTGCCGTCCCATATGGTCAAGGTGCGCAAGGTGATCCTTACGCCCACTCGACGCGTCTACCTGCCGCCGCAGCTGGTGTGCAAGAGCCGCCTGCTTCAGCACTTCGACCCAGATTACGCCCTGCGCATCGTCGTGCGTGACGACAATTGCAAGCTCATCTCCTTCTCGCTGGGTGCCTGCAAGGACGACTTCCTCAACGCGGTACGGTGTATAGAGGTTCAGCATCGCCCGGTGAATCAGCAGCCGTAGCAGGCTTAATTTTTGAACAGGTGCAGTAGCTGAAGCACGAGAAAAAAAAATAGGCTGTGATTTAGCTCTGGTTAACCCTAGTTGAATCGCGAAAGCAATTTAGCGCGTTGTCTCTTCCTCTCTTCCTTCTTTCATTGTTGCCCCTCTTTCGCGCTCTCCATAACGACTAGAATCTACTATATATATACATATACACACACACACACACACCCCGCGGGGAGACACCTCCTCTCCTTCTGCCTCAGCGGAGCACATGTGGAGTGAGCGGCGATAGCAGCGGCGATGGCGGCGCCATCTGTTGGAGCGCGGCTGCGGCGTTGCTAGGCAACGGCGGCTCAAGGTTGTTCGTGGGCCACGGCATACGACTCATGTGCGACCAAGCGACGAGCCGAGCTGGCTGGCGTAGTGTTGCTTTCACAACAAAAAAGTGGCTGGCGGTATAGCATTGCGAAGCACGAAATGTGCAAAAGCACGGCTTTTGCAGGTGTACACCAACGCTACATACCTTAAAGGGAGAATGAGGTGTCCCCTGACCCAGGGAGCCATTTATGGGCCTTTTCTTTCCTCAAAAATCGAGGTAGCCGAAACCTTCCGCTTGTTTTCAGGAAAGGAAATGCACATAACCCGCAATTTGTTGGTGGATGCCACTGCCTAGTCAGAGGTGTCCACTGAACCAGTGAGCCAGTTACATTTACTACTTAGGGGCTGCACACGCACGACACCCCTGAAACCTGGAGAGTGCGGCTATAAGGGCTTTAGCACTAAAATGTACAGGAAATCAACAGTTTCATACGACAAATGTACGTTAGCAGTGGTAGTACATTTCGAACTCGCATTGATGAACTTCCATTTGCCTGTTATAATTTGATTTCAGTGTCGCTTTTTGGTTCCGCTGTTGCATGGATTCATTTGGGTGGAGTACAGAGGAGGGCTCAAAACTGAATAAATATTGGATAGGAACCTTGAGGAAACTTGAGAGATGTGCTCACTGCGATGGCAATGCACAGCTACTATTAGGTCCTAACTTCAACCATGGGCTCGTTTTGTGTAGGTCATCAAGCCTCCGCTGTCGTCTGGTCTGAAGATTGGCGGCCGCCGATTCATGTTCCTAGGCTGCTCGACGAGCCAGCTACGCAACCACGGCGTCTGGTTCTACGCGCACGACAGTCAGGGCCGCACCGCAGAGCAGATACGCGATGGAATTGGCGACCTCTCCGCCATCCTCAGCGTGCCCAAGTTCATGGCACGGCTCGGACAGGTCAGAAGCAAATCAAGTTCTTGTTAAGAGAGGTGATGGTATAGGCGAATAACTGACATGAAAATCTGTGAGAAAACCTCTTCGCTTTTAGCAACACAAATGGTGTTTGCAAGGAAGCAGAGCCCAATAACTGCGCCATTCATCTTCGTTCATCATACCTGTGAGGTCACGTGCTTTGCGTTAATCCACATATGTTTGGATAGCATCTTTCAAAACAAACAGCCTTGTAGCAAAGCGAATCCTTCATTTATCAATCCACTGCAGGCAGGTCAGTCACGAACGTCCGCAGCAATCAGGCGCCATGTGCAGTGGCTCAAAGCCGGCTCTGAAAATATCCTCGAAATCATACGCCACATACTGCACATTTTCGAATCTAATGTAAGTGTGTCAAAATAATTTCAAGAGGGAATGGAAGGTAAGACTAGCTTCCACAAATAATTACGATACTGCATGGACCGTGCCCAGAGGTCTAACCACGCTTATCAGCCTCCTTTGGGAGTACGAGTTCCTCTGCTTGAGGTGTTGCATCCTTTACACGCACTCCTCTTTTGTCTGAGAAGCCATTCATTATTGTTCTCTAGACTTGCGCAAAAGTTTCCCTACTACCGGCTACATAGCCTTGAATTCTGTGTCACTAGTACAGTACAACCTCGATAATTCGAACTCGGTTAATTCGAAATCCCGGATAATTCGAAGGTTTTCTGCGGTCCCGTATTTTCCAATGTAAATTTGGCCGGATAATTCGAACAGGCGGCCTGCGCCAGCCCGGTTAATTAGAAAATTTGGACTGCTATGCGGCAATGCCTGATCCATGTTTCGCCGCAAACCCGGCGAAACGACGGCCCTACGGAGCCGCGAGGCAAAGCCACATAGTAATGGTGATGATTTATAGGCGAAGCGCCCCAGCCGGAGCACTCTCCGCACAAAAATCGGTCCACAGTGCGCCTCGCGCACCGCCGAAACACGCGCCTGCAGAGGAGAAGACGTGCTTCACTGCAACGCGGCGGGCATACCGGTTTTTATCACGTGACCTCGCCCCCATTCCATCCCTTGGTGTGCTTCGCCCACTCTTCCCCCGTGCCTCCGACGCTGCAAGTACGCCGCCACCACCGCCGCGCAGGTCTCACCTGCGCCATTTCTTTGTGTTGTGCGCTGTGGTTAGGGGTCGGCTACTGTGCCGTTTTTTTGGGCGGGACTGTGCAGAAGTGCTATCTTTGTGACCGTAGCAGTGAAGAAATGCCAAAGTACAAGACTTTAACGCTGCAGCAGAAGTTCTGCTTGATCCAGGAAGCAGGCAAGAGCGCTTGTTCGAAGACTGAGTTGGCCAAAAGGCATGGCGTGCCCCTCTCGACGTTGTCCACAATATTGAGCAACGAGTCAAAAATACTAGAGGCTTACGGCAAGACATATTCTTCGAAGCGGTCACGAGTGCGGGCTCCCACGTATCAAGATGTGGAAGCTGCTCTGCTTCGCTGGCTGCAGAAAGCAAACGCTGCCCACCTTCCCGTCAATGGAACGCTACTGCGGGAGAAGGCCAACGACCTAGCTCTACAACTTGGGCACGAGGAATTTAAGTGCAGTAATGGATGGTTTTGCCGTTTTAAAGAACGCAATAATTTAACCTTTCTGACCGTCTGTGGTGAGAGCGGCAGTACTAACGAGAGCGTTGTCGAGGATTGGAGAAACCACACATTGGCGCCGCTGCTTAGAGAGTACGGTGCAGACAACGTTTACAACCTTGACGAGGCTGCACTTTTTTATAAGATGCTGCCAACAAAAACATTCTCAGTGAAGAACACCGCCATCAAGGGTAGAAAACAGGCCAAGGACAAGATTACTGTGCTGTTCGGCGCAAACATGTGCGGTAAACACAAGCTGCCGCTACTGGTCGTCGGGAAGACGGGGAAGCCTCGCTGCTTCAAAAATGCGCGGCTGCCGCCAAAGGATGAACTCGTCTACAGGCACAATAAGAAAGCCTGGATGACAGGTGCAATATTTGAAGAGTACATGCGGCAACTTGACCGCAAGTTCGCGGCCACGGGCAGGAATGTCCTATTTGTCGTCGACAACTGCCCGGCACATGGCGACATCCCACATCTCCAGGCCATCAGGATGGTATTTTTACCTCCGAACACCACTGCGATCTCACAGCCAATGGACCAAGGCGTCATTCACCACACTAGGAAGATTTATCGGTACCACCTGCTCAAGCGCATGCTCCTTTGCTACGACAATGGCAAGGAGTACTCCATCGACCTCCTCGGAGCCATATGCCTCATGGTGTACGCTTGGAAACAAGTGGAGCCCACAGTGATCAGGCGGTGTTTTGAACACGCTGGTTTTTCCAGTGAAAGCACTGTTGATGCCGATGCAGACCACACATGTACTACTACTCTTGACGAAGAAGGAGCAGAGTATTGCGACCGCATCAATGCGCTCTGCGCAGAGGATGAGTCCAACGCAGTCGGCTTCGCCGAGTATATCAACTTTGAGAGCGAAGAGCAGACTGGCTACTCTGACTTGGAGAGTGAGATCACTGCTGGTACGAACATGCGCGATGACAGTGACGATAGCGACGACGACACCGACGAGCCTCCCCGAGCACCTGCTCTTGGTGAAGTTATCGGATCGCTGAACGTTATCCGCAGTTTTGTTGAGTGCCGCGGTGGAAGTTCAGAGATGTTTCGTCTATTTGACCAACTCGAGAGCATGACCTTAGGAGCCGCAAACTACCGGACGCGGCAAACCAGCATCTCTGATTACTTTCAGTAGTAATTCAAAATATGCCGAATAAAGGTAACACGTTCCTGCAACAAATTTTTTTGCCTAAGTCTTATTTCTTGGTGTGTTCGGTTAATTCGAAAACCCGCTTAATTCGAAGATTTCTCGCGGTCCCGATGACTTCGAATTAACGAGGTTGTACTGTATTAGAGCCAACCAGCTAAGGCGGGTGGCCCACTCGGGAGAACTTTTTTTCTTGTGTGCAGGCCTTTTCGCAGTCGTTGGGTCTACTGTCGGTCCCGATCCAAAACACGACTGTGGAACCGGACATCCGGCACGCAGGCCATGGGTACAGCAGCGATGGTTCCCGTCGCGAGTACATTTTCAGCGACGGCATCGGGCGAATATCGCACGCCCTGCTGCGCAAGGTATGTGTATTGTCGTCATTATCGCCAACCAAAGTAATAAACTTATTGTAAACTAAAGGCGCCAAAAAACCACACACACAAGACAAGAGAACGGGACAGAGCGCCACTCACAACTAGTTTATTTTGCACACCACAGATACATATATACACAAAGCCAGCGCCTGCGCAAAGAACAAAATTACGCTTCAATGCGATAACGACTGCTCAAAAAACTTTCTTTCCGCTTGATAGAGAGATACGGAAGTTTCGCTAACACACGCACTGCCTTTTTTACAGATATAAAACGCTTCAATCAGTTCTCTGGCTTTAATATTGCTGCTTCTGGCAAGGATCCGCACGGATGAAAAGCATGGCTCACAAGAGCGTGACGGGCAGGATCTGATATGTTTCGGCAAATTTGTTTTTTGGTGCCTTTAGTTCACAATGAATTACCAACTAGCCCAGCAAGAAGTTTCCTTAATACCGTATTTACTCGCATAATAGGCGCACTTTATTTCCAGAAAATCCGGCTCAAAGTTCGGGGTGCGCCTATACGCGGGGTAAAATTTCCGGAAATTTTTCGACTCTCAAAATTGAACACACCACGTAAACGCACTCGTGTACGGGCCGCACCCCGTTTTCCTTAAGAAAATATTTAAAAAAAAAGATCCGTGTAAGGTCCGCACCGAAACTTTCCTGACTTACGCGGGAATAGCCTTCGGAATGCACGCGCCGAGGCCTCTGCGATCGGCTCCGGCTGCGCGCAACGGGCACTTGATCGCGGAGGCCACACACGCGCACAGGAGCTTCCAGACGCCACCCACGGAGGGCGCCCGATTTAGAGCTTATCATCATCAACGTTTTCCTCCGCCGCGCCGCGAGCTTTTGCTCTCCATATCGCCATCAGCATCTCCAGCTCGTTTTTTTTTGTTTTTTTTTTGTTTTTTTTGTTGCTGTCAAGTGCCGGGATCTGCGGTAGCGCGATAGTTCATCGTGGTTTATGGCTTTGCCGCGGAGCGTTGCTGTTTTAGCTCGACGGCCAAGCACCTTAACAGCTACACGGCTAGCGTGCGGCAGGTCGGAAAATACGACGTGGCCGAGAAGTGGGGCAGTTGCGACTGCGGCGTCCCTAAATTTTCGTACGTGACTCCAAGCGCCGAGGTTTTCGCGGGCCTAAGTCGGGAACGTTTCCGGCTGGAGATGAAGCTTTCCAAAAAGACGCTTAAAGTGAGCATCCCTGAAAACTGTGTGCGGCTGTTCTACGCGATGTTGTTGTACGTGCTGTGGGTCCGCAGCGGCACTAGTGAGGACTAGTAGTCAGTTCAGCAAAAGCTTTGTTAAAATAAAGATTGGGGAGCGGGGGGGTGGCGAGGTGTCGGCTTGCAGTCGAGTAAATACAGTACTAATCACAGTGCCATGTTCGGGGTGCGCCTTTTATGCGCGGAAATAAAAAAAAATCTGATTTTTCGTGCCCAAACTAGGGGTGCGCCTATTATGCGAGTGCGCCTATTATGCGAGTAAATACGGTAAACTTATATTCGAGCGTGAGCTCATAACTCTTCCCACTGTTATACGGCGGGTAGCGGTGAATTTGGCAGGTGCTATGGCTCTTCGGCGCAATTACCATGGCTCGACGAGCGAAATCGGCAACCTGCCAAAGCGTTGGCGAGGCGAGTAGCAGCAGTGCATGACTCTGAAAAATTCTTTGTTCTCACACCTCTGCAAATGCTAATACACTCGTTTTACACACCCGGTAACATTCCTGTGTTTTTTTTTTGTTACCAACAAAAGACCTTTTTTTCTGCCTCGCACCTTCCACAGTCATCTTGTCCGAACGAACTTCCTGAGAGTAACACTCCACCCAGAACTCTGCCGCCCGTACTATGCTTTGCTTCTTTTTCTTGAGAGAGACCATCGGGGGTCTGTTGTGAGCAATGCATGTGTTATCAAAGTCCAAGTGCTGCCCGTCCATTGCTTACTCATGCACCGTGCACGTGGCAAGTTTGCATTCCTTGAATGCAGGAACCTATGATGCATATGATAATGTTTTACAGCGGCAACTGTATACGACACTTCTCTGGGGCAAGCATTGTCGCCGTCGGTAGCAACCACTGTGTTGTAACTAAAAACTCGCCTTCGGGCCGCTTAGAAAGTTAGAGACTGGGTGCTCTCGGCAATGTGTCCTGTGTGGCTATGGTGACTCAGCGGATCTGGCCATTTTGACGCTAAGAGTGAGAAAGATGAGCGCCAGGCCAGAGGAAGGCTTGTACCAGTACTGAACTGGGCATCACTTAATCCCGTAGCTCCCGCATATCAAAAGACCGTGGCTGTTTTTTCTGTTTTTGCATAAGGCGTGTACTGACCTAAGTATGTAGTCGTTCGCCGAAGGCTTAATTGTCCGCCCTACCACAGGTCCATCACGCCCTGGAGCTAGAGGAAGGCGAGGAGCCGTGCGCCGTGCAAATCCGCTACGGCGGCTGCAAGGGAATGCTGCTGCTGGACCCGACGCTGAGCGGACGCCGTATCATCTTCCGCGAGAGCATGCGCAAATTCCACTCGGACCACTCCGACCTATACGTGCTGAAGACGAGCAAGCCCCGTACGTTGCCTTCATGCACTACGACCATCGACAGAAAGGGCTTAGATAAGCAGCTGGTGCCGTAGGCACATAATTCTTAATATACAACTAAAGAACGAAGCGGCTCTTCTCCGTCAAAGGACTCCCGTCCAGCCAATGGCGTCAGCCGACTGTGATGACCCAGTTAGCGTTACAGTGCAGGCAGTGGCGTGACAATGCAGGGAGGTGACTATCCCTGACCATAGAGGGAGTGGACAATCGCCTTTCATCTGCCACTTCCTGCCTTGTCATGCTAGCAGTGTCACGAGAATCGGCCAACGCAACTTAAAACAATGCCACTTAAACTCCTTTGACGGGTAAAAGCTGCTTCGTTTTTCATTTGTATGCGACTATAGTTGCGCTGTGTCCTAATGGGCTTGTGCTGGGCTTCTTACGAGTATCTTAGCATAATTTTAAGCGATCCATACTTCGGGTTTTTTTTTTCGGGCATACAATAAATTGTCATGCAGAGCATCCCACATTTGCTGCTTAAGTGTAATGCCGATTTTTTTTTTTTGCGTGGCCATGTAAAGTCATCGACCAAAGTTTACGGGAAGCAGGTTTGTAGACAAAATTTCCCTCGTGGTCAGACAAACCTATTAACTGAAAGGCCAGAAAATGGGAGGGGAATGCTTGCTCTACCCGGTGGAATGAATACCAAATGAATGAATAGCGACGCAAGATGGTGCAATTTTTTTACGCGAAAATTTGAGTGCACATTTACCTCTCAGTGAGGCGCTAACATCGATGATTTAATGCTTGAAACGGTGACAGTCATCCACTGTTCTGTACTTTTGTCGTAGCTACCATAAGTAGGCAGAAGGCATAGTCATCGAGCCAGAGTATATTATGAAGCATGGAGGGGGGCGCCTTCCTTCTGCGTTGGACTTTGCTGATTTAACGTTGAGTATAATTCATAGCATGCGTTGCGTAAAGTAGTGGATTACTGCAAGATGGTCACATTTTGAGCTTGCAGCGCAGACAGTATCTACGGCTTCTCGCAGGCACTCTTTACCTGAACCGACCTATGATCACCATCTTGGAGCAGAGTGGCATCAAGGCCAAGGTGTTCCTGACGCTGCAGAACAGAATTCTCGACTCCTTCATCGACAGTATGATGGATCCCCACGAGGCCGCGCAGGTGAAAATTTTTCGTCCATGTTCGCAGCTTTTTGTGCCATGTGTGATGTCAGTGTTTGCAGTGTTCTGCATATAACTGAAGCCCATATACTGCAGCCGATCCCATTTTAGTCTAATTACTGAAGCCCATGTACGACAGCCGATCCATTTTAGTCAAAATTCGAGAAAAGGTTCAGGATTTCGGCGCACAGGTGCAACGGCCTATGAAGCAGGACGGTGATTATGAGCATATGAGACGAAACTGGGTGCCTTATTAACTACGCAGGTTCTGTGCGCCTACTGCGCCATGCGCTTTCCGTACAAGGAGCTGGCTGGCGTGGGCATCGACCTGACAGTGGAGCCCTTCTTTCGGGCTTTGATTCGCGCCGTCAACAAGAAGGTCCTCAGTGAGTGAAACGCACGAGCTTAACCGCTTTTGTTGGTTTCGTAGTCTGGGAAGAAGGCGTAGAGAGGCAGCATCCTGGCCCTGACTACGTATTTTGTTTATTAGTTACGCTCATTTTGCAGGACCTGCCAAAGTTATCGCAAATTTCCAATTGCTTCATGAGATGTTTCTTGTCGGTTTTGTGCGCATGGTTAGCGTAATCATAAGGTTCTTGATGTGAGGTGTATGTAACGGACAGTAGTTTAAATGCGTGAGATGTGAGACCATTCAAAACCTATCGCTTGGATTAGCCGAGCCTATTGCGGCAATCATTGTAGTTATGACACTTGGCGGCTAGTATAAACCTGCATTTCTAGAACGCGGTATTTGGTCTTGTGTGCCTTCAGTCAGTGAACAACAGATATTTCTGGCTCGTGGACGTGTCTTGTAATTGCCGACGAAGGCATATGGCGCCTAAAGGGCCGGCTTAACATTCAGAAAGTTTTGGCAAAAATTAGTTAAAGATGGCCCATAAAATCAATGTTTCCTGAGGGCCAACATCAGCTCGTAAGGCATCGAATGGTCCTCAGGAAGCATGCTGAAACTTGTCTACAACAAGGCGTGAACGACGAACCGTTGACAATTCAAAACGGACAATGTATGCGCTTACGCAGAGGAGCTGAGGACCAAGGCTCGTATCCTGGTTCCTCCGAACTACGGGCGCACCATGTTCGGCGTGCTGGATGAGACCGGCACGCTCGAGTACGGACAGGTGTTCGTCCAGTACTCGAACGACATGCTGCGGTACAAGGTCAACGACCCGGCGACCATCCTCGAAGGTACCCCGTTAACCCGTGTTCGTGCTAGCAAGCATAGTGCAGCATAGTTTGGGTGCGTTTAGGCAGCAGCTTTCGTATTTTCTTCGAAAATCTCCCCCATCGGAGGATCTAGTACGAATTCCTTCTGTTGAGCGATGGGAGGCCGTGCTGGTCAGCTCGGACCCGGGAATTCAAGCCTTGGCCACCGAGTGGGCCGCTCAGGTCACCGCCAGCCATGGCTTGGTGGCCATCTAGCACGGACCGTCTGCATCTGCATTTGTGACGGAATAAATGTTTTCCAATCCAATCCATGGATGGGAACACAACTAAAAATGGTAGGGGCATAAAGTGCGAGAGTACAGGCGTATAAAAACGTGCTGCGTGTTCGCGGGTGGTGGTCTCAGAGATGTTGACTGTAGTAATCGGATCCAAACGTAAACTACTGCGGCGATGCTCCCGAGTTATTACAGTCCGTATTCATGAACGCACGCGTAAATTTCTCGTGTGCTGGAAATTATCTCGTTTCGGCCTCGTCTGCGATATCCCCATCTAATCACGGCATTCGTATCTTTAAAGCCGAAGCTAGGACTTCACTAATGCTCAGTTGACCGAGAAATGTCGCGGATATATCTTGGGACACATCCGTGGTTTGTAACCCGTGTTCGGGATCAATGCCTTTATGTTGACAGCATGGGATATGCAATAAAAGAATATAAATGGTGAGGTACCTGTTCGTTGTGCGCTGCTATACTCTCGATAATCTCGCGAAACCGTCGTCTGGAGCGGAAACAGTACACTAAGAACCACCATTTTATATGTGGTCTCGCGATGAACCGACTATTTTATTTCCGTTATATTGCACGGAGGAGCCGATAGGTTATCGCATGAGATTCACTTTCTTTTTTTTTTTCCTTTTTTCACCTAGGCCGCCTCGGTGGCCCAGTGGTTATGGTGCTCGACTGCCGACCCGAAAGACGCGGGTTCGATCCCGGTCGCGGCGGTTGAATTTCTATGGAGGAGAAATTCTAGAGGCCCGTGTACTGTGCGATGTCATTGCACATTAAAGAACCCCAGGTGGTCGAAATTTCCGGAGCCCTTCACTACGACGTCTCTCATAGCCTCAGTTGCTTTGGGACGTTAAACCCCATAAACCATAACCATAACAACTATCTTCTTTCACCTGAATTTGCAACCCCACTTGGCGTTATTGTCACTGAGTTCTCCCATGCTCCGTGTGATGTGCAGGCGATGTGATCGTGACCAAGAACCCGTGCATGCACCCGGGGGACATCCGCAAGCTGAGGGCAGTGAATGTGCCGCAGCTGCACCACGTGCGCGACTGCATCGTCTTCCCTCAAAAGGGAGAGCGTCCACACCCCGACGAGATGGCCGGTACTACACAAGGCGCGCTCCATGTTGACTTTGTGCTACGTGGGGACGGATGTAACCGTCGCTTTCAACAGTTGTGACTGAGGGCTTGCCTTAATTCACATGCGCGTTAGGACTACGCTCTGCCAAGGCTAGAACCCCGTGGTCTTGCCTTCAGAAGACACCCGGATACCTTTGTCGACGCTTAGAACTCATAATGCTGCAGAGACCCAAAGAACGCCTACTGGCGTAATGAGGGATAAATCCCTCGCTTTCACCTTTCGTAACTGCGAATTTCTAGCATTGGGCAAAGATTCAGGAATTGTTCCAGACCCTGCGTGACTTGTATAAGGAGGCACAGCGCTTGTCAATCGCTAAAAAGAAAGTAACCGTGCTTTGCCTGAACCTGCATGCCGTGAGCGCTGTCACAGCACGAAAAAAATTCACTGCGAGGGTGCATGATCTGGAGCGCAAAATATTTCGTAGTTTGGGCTTTAGGAGTTTGAGTGATTCCTCTAGTCGTAGAGGCCCATTCACCATAACTGTTTTCACACGTCCGCAGACAACTTGTTTCTAATGGTCCCAAATGTGGACTCCACCTGCGCTCAGGGTCTGACCTGGATGGCGACGAGTACTCAGTGCTATGGTACGAGGACCTCATCTTCAAGAGCAACTGCAACCCCATGCATTACTACAGTGACCCGCCCAAGGAACGAGAGGCGCCCATTGGGGTGAGCAATATCGCTGATTACTCCTCTTAGTCTTGCTAGGCCTCAGTGTGGGTATGGGGAGGGCTTGTTAATTTTGGTGAGGTATTTTAGGTGTTATTGGGCCAGTTGCACCAACTGGAGTAGTCCCTATACGACGAGATAATAAAATGTTCAGCAAATTCAGCGGTGGGATACGGCGAAGACTGGATTGTCACCGACTGATCACAAATGAGGCTTAATGAGGCCCTAATATGTTGCAAGCATCCTTTTAGTATGAAAAGAGGCAGTAATCGAATTACGATTCCGTTTTAGAATAGGCTGCATCACTGACAAACCTATCGTCTACTTTTCCGAAGTTTTACTGGCTTGTAGAAAGCATAAATAAAAGGACACCTGGCTGCTCATTTGACACTCGCGAGAGGCAGCGCTCTTTGCTCAATTGTGACTTTACCTTGCAAGCCTGGCTTCGTTTTGGCCATGTTAGGTTGAGAGCGGTGGCTGAACCATTGGATATCCGTAGATAAGTGAACATAACCAAAACGATCCGAGCAGATGATCGTTCACAAAGAAAACCATCCAATACTTGCTTATAAACATGGAATACCCGCAGTACTGAACTGTGGGAAATACCTCGAGCGCATACTAACTATGGTTACCACATGCTACGTAATATGCTCCCGTCGCTTCTAAACAAACGAGTTGTTTCATAGCCACAATACTGTTTTTTTTTGTAAATGTATCACAGCCACAATAATTGCACTTTCTACCTTTTTCTGCTTTGCACCGTACATTGTATACTTCATTAAACACTCTCCTAATCTTGTAATTGTCCTTGCTTATCTCTTGATTTTGTACCAGATCCTCCCATGTCTGATGCGTTGCGTTTGTACTCTAGTTTTGTTGCCAATGCCATGTTTTTAGGACCGTGAACCCCGTCAAGCCCCGTTAGGCTTTTTGTTCATGGTCCTTAGCATCTGTAATGTTTATGTTGGAATACAATAATGATGATGATGATCAAACTTGTCTGAGCTCCTGTGAGCTGTCAATGATGGCGCCCCGAAAGCGTGCAGCATGGCTGACCCTTTTAAGCACCCTCTTCTCTCAGAAAACAAGATTGTCTTAAAACACAAGTAACGCATTGCCGCTGCTGTGCTGCGAAGTTGAGTGCGAGGAGACGGCTGCTAAAAGTCTGCAATTCCCTCCCGCTCTAGAGTAGAGTCAGCAACGCTGGTCTAGAAGCGAACTGCTCGCGCTAGTTCCCTCAAGAGTGCCACCAAAGGTTTCGCACACGTGTAAAGACCCTGATCTCTAGTTTTTTTGACGGATGTAAAGGGACGGCGTGTAAAATTCTGTTTATCGTCCATCTGAGGAGAGGACTTCCTTTCACATACGGCGGCCGCAGGTCCAGGACATGGTGGACTTCTTCTGCCAGTACATCAAGGGCGACAAGATCGGCCTGATCGCCAACGCGCATCTCGTCTGGGCTGACATGCTGGACGGTGGCATCAACTCGCACCGCTGCCGTGACCTGGCGCGTAAGTGCGCCGTCAACCTGGACTTCGCCAAGTGCGGTGACCTCAAGGGCTTCCAGAACTCCGAGCAGCCACCCATGTACCCGGACTTCATGGAGAAGCTCGACACAAAGAACACCTACTGCTCGCGCAAGGTGCTCGGGCAGCTCTACCGGAACTGCAAAAAGGTATACTCCCGCGCTCGCAGACTTGTGGTTCAGACGGCTACCCTTACTCAGGTGACTAAGGCTACGAAAATACAGTGCAACCTCGTTATGACGACGCTGGAAGGACCCGGCGATTACTTCATTAGAGCCCGTCTTGACAACTTCCAAGGCGAATCATCGTTTTTCGTGATATCCATTATTTTTTTATAAACCGTTTCGCTGTAACGAGGTTCGACTGTATGCAGGATATGATGCGTGAGACGATAGCGCTATTCATAACGCCCATGTCTCGTCCGAAACTCGTGTTTGCTCCTGATTTGTGTTTGGCGCTGTCTTTACTTCCGTCATTGCCCACTCAGGTTTTAGTTCTCGCAAACGGCCACCTCTGCGACTTTTCCAAGATGTTTAGGTTCCACACGTGGAAATGAGCGACAGGACTGCTGAAAGAGCAGCTGTTTCCTTGAAGGTTGGCATCTGCAAGATCCCCGTTTGAAAACGCTTGAGCAGCATTGTGACAACCGCTAGTTCAGGGCCATCTGAGCTCTTGCACGAACCTGTCGGTCTTCATGTCGGTTGAATTTGAAGCTAGTTTACTGCATAGTTATAACTTATAAACCCCGTGAAGCTTCTGATGTGAAGGTCATAAGCTTGCGTGGATGATCGCATGTCGATGATCGCATAAGCAAGTACGTCTTGAGCGTAATTGGTTCGAGAAGTACTTCTTACGTGATAATTAGCGCTCTATTTATGAAGTTCTGAACTGAATAGGTTGCAGCGTGAAATTTTTTTTAACCACATAGCACATACCATGCCCGAGATAGTACTCCATGGCTGCTTCTGGCGATGTACTTTGTAACCATCTTGTTCATCGGCATGGGCGAATAGAAGCGTAGCGTTTGTCTGAATTCAAGAAGCTCAAAAAGCTCTTCTGCACCCCTCCGTCAAACGGCGGCAGCCTGTTCGGGGTTTTCATTCTGTGAATCATTGTCAGACTGCCAACTATCTGCATGGGTCTTATGAGGTCTTATACGACATGTCAATTTTGCTGGGTAGGACAGTTCTGACTTCTTTAACCTGCCCTCGGTTGCTCTCTACCGACTGCCTTTGAATATCACCATGGGGAAAATTTGATTATTCGCATCTGGCAGTAGGTCTGAAGACACAGGAACAATTTTAATGCACTGTCGGTGACAAAAGTTACCGACCCCTCCTTCACGCTGGCTTCGACACCAGGAGTACATCATGTGGCATGGTTCTTCGGAACTTGGAAAGGAGGCCAGTTAACTTTTGACACCGATTTTGCGTTCACGGATGCTGTCTGCATTGTTTATTCATGATGTCCGGAATGCGCGCATCACCCTTTTGTGTCGTCCTTGCGTGGTTTCGGCGAACAGGTTGAACTGAGCACCGAGTGCCTTGAAGTGGTGGAAGACAGCCTTCCGGACCCTCGACTGCTGCTTGAGGGACGAGAACAGTTCCTGCTAGAAGC
Organism: Amblyomma mixtum; assembly: GCF_055824585.1. Lineage (NCBI taxonomy): Eukaryota > Metazoa > Arthropoda > Arachnida > Ixodida > Ixodidae > Amblyomma > Amblyomma mixtum. The sequence goes on along the minus strand of NC_143014.1, from coordinate 271,039,837 downwards.
CACGTCCGCCTATAAGCGGTACGCACTGTATCTCTGAACACTACAGTAGACAAAGTGTGCTGCAGCAAAGGAGTCGCAAGATATTAACCCTTTATCTTAATTATGCCGGTGTTCTCTTGCTGCTGTAGGACAAAAAGAAGTTGCAGTGTTTTAGCGTAGTTAGACCGAGTAGACGTGCGGAAGCATGTGTTTATTTTCGGTATCTTTTTTCTGGCATCTGCATGTGCGGGTTTCTCGCTATTCATCTTCGCGCCCTCTTTCCACTCTCGGGCAGCTTGCGTCACGCTCCTCCGAACTAACCCGAGCTTATCCGAATCACACCGAGCTACACACAAGATTTTGAAGCGAAAAGCTTCACTAGGCTAGTCAACACCTGGCCTGGCGTATGCTCCGTGATCAGAATTAGCCACAGCTGCGCGTGCGCAGAACCGAGTGACGTCACAGAAGAGGCGCAGGTGGTCGGAGCGGCCGCCGCCGCAACCGCCACTGCGACTCCGCCGCCTGACCTTTCGGCGCAGCCAGACGACAAGCGCGGGCTCGGGCTCTTGAGAGACAACACGGCTCCCGACCCGGAGTATATTATGTAGACGTAGCAGGGCCATCGCCCATGGGATTTTACACGGCCGCTGTCGTTCACCAGGAAATGCACGTTGGTGGACTCTCTTTTCCAGCCCCGAATTCAATGCGAGCCGAGGAAGTAGCGATAGCGCTTGCTGCCGCCCACGCCAATTCGAGAATCATCATTACGGACTCCCGAAAAGCATGTGGTCATTACTTGGCAGGGGAGATCTCCCCCTTAGCTGCTTGCATTCTAAGACGGACTGCCACTGATCCAACACCGAAAAGAATCATTTCGGCTCCTGGCCATCAGGGCTTACGAGGTAATGAGGCCGCTGACGCGGCTGCCCGAGCGCTTATTCACCGGGTTCCTCATCCCAGCTCTTCTGTTTCGGAGATTAACCAGCCGCTGCTGCGATTAAGGGAAATATTAACGCATTATAGCGACAACCACCGCCTTTTCGACGGAGGAGCGAACTTTAAGGCGCCTGCAGACAGGTACTCTACTCTGTCCTGCAATCTTAAAACATTACGATCCTAACACGGATGGGCGATGCCCGCACTGTGGGGAGACCTGTGATATATTCCACATGGTGTGGGCATGTACTCAAAATCCTCACCTCCCCCCTTCCCCTACCCCTTCCAGAGAGGCATGGGAGACTGCCCTCCTCAACTGCTCTTCGCTTGAGTCCCAAAGGGCACTGGTGAAACGGGCGAGAGACGGGGCTTTGTCATGCGGTGTCCTGGTCTAGGGACACCGACCATGTAGCGGGGCCACTCTATGGCTCCCAAACTCTATTTCAGCAATTAAAAGTTTTCACCACCACCGCGCGCTGCTGCGCATATGCTCCGCCTCCTCACCGCCGCTACTACTGCGCGCTCGCCTCCTCGCCACCGTTTGACCTTTCGTTGCAGCCATGTGTTTACCACAGTTACTACGCATGCGGGAGGAGGGTTATACAGTATAATCTCGTTACAACAGATCCGGCTACAACGGATATTCGGATATAACATAACGATTTGCGAAGTTTGGTCGGTTTTCCTCTTTTTTTCTATTGACTGAACTTCGCTTACTGCGGATTCGGCTACAACGGACACTCGGATAGAACGGACCAGATTTTGGAGATAATTTGAATTCGCACTTCATTACAGCGGACTTTTTGGCAGTAAATGGGGCTTATTTTCAAACGGTCCTCGGACCGCGGCCGGCAAAAGCAATGATGGCGGGTGCCATTTTGCTATCGCCGTCTACAGCTGCTGCGTACCAACAAACTCCGAACGTAAACTGTCAATGCTCAGCTCGCAGCCGCGGCTCGCCGAAAAAAAAAAAGAAAACAGAGACTGACTTTAAACATAAACCGACAACTTCTGCTCCGCTTTCAGCCAGACTGGCCAAGCAAAAATTGCCTGCTGCACGCACCTCGGTCACTACTTTTTCGTGATCCAGTGCTCACTCACCTTTCTTTTATGGACCACTGGAGCAGTACAGTAAACTTTTCTTAAAGCACTTTTTCGACGTACAGAGGCGGTGAAAAAAATTCAAGCTGTGCGGCATATACGCGCTGCTCGAATTTTCGTTCGTCGCGTTTGGGACCGGGTGGTAACGAAAAAATGCTAGAATCGTCCATGATGCAATGATGGACGACGACCTAGGCAAGCAAGAGCGATGAAAGGAAATTTGAGCAGCGGAGCGCGTAGGCGTCACGCTGTTCACGATTCTTATCGCATTTTTATCTGCTGGTCCGCGGTCGGCTGACATCGCGGCATGCGCCTCAGAAGGCCAACAGCTGGAAGGAGATTGAAAGCGATAAAACAGCGTATCTGCCACACTCGCGTGCTCTGACTTCCGAAATAACTACTCGGTAAACAGTAAGCCGAACAGACAGAGATAAGCAAACTGCTAAAGACAGTGCGCCGCGCGGCTGGATTTCGGACGCACGCCTCGGAAGTTACAGGCTGCTGCATGCTGCTGTGCGAAAGATGGCCCTGATTGCGCACGTTTCGTATTCACGCAGTGGCTTTTTTTTTTTTTTCGCTGTTTCCGGAAGTTATTGTTAGCGCACGTTTCGTATTCACGCAGCGGCTTTTTTTTTTTTTTCGCTGTTTCCGGAAGTTACTGTTAGCGCACGTTTCGTATTCACGCAGCGGCTTGTTCAACCTGACCTGCCCTTGTGCTTGCAGCGGCTTCTTTTCACGTTTCGCCTGACCTGCCCGCGTGCGTGGTAGTTAGTGTGTGGACAGGATGGATGCGGAAGATTCAGTGACTGCAGGGCCTTCTCAGGCTTCGCAGTCAAAGAAACGGAAGCAAATATCCCTGAAGGAAAAGCTGAAAATTATTGAGCAAGTCGAAAAGGGGAAGAAGCAGTCGGACGTCGCAGAGGCTTTTGGCCTATCGAAACAGACCGTCCACACGATCATCAAGAACAAAGATGCGATCCTGACAAAGCAGGTGACCGGCGACCTGCAACCTAAGAGGTTTCGATTCCGCGAGGCTTCGTATCCGGACGTCGAAGAGTCGCTGCTGGTATGGCTCCGTGACGCCCGTTCTCGAAACATACCCGTGAATGGTTTTCTGCTACGGAAACGGGCGGAACAACTTGCCTTCGTTTTAGACCACAACGACTTCAAATGCAGTGAAGGGTGGCTAAACCGTTTCAAATCGCGGCACGGAATCGCCTTTAAGTGCATTTCTGGAGAGTCGGACAGCGTCGACGACGGTGTGGTGGCGGGCTGGAAAGACCATTCGCTGCCGGGTCTGCTTGCGGGCTACGCTCCGCGGGACATTTTCAACGCTGACGAAAGCGGACTTTTCTATAAGCTGAGACCGGAAAGACGCTTGCTTTCTCTGCAGATTCATGTCACGGAGGGAAACAATCCAAAGAACGTGTGAGCATTCTTCTGTGCTGCAATATGGATGGGAGCGAAAAAGTAAAGCTCCTTGTCATAGGAAAATCTAAAAGGCCTTTGTGCTTGCGCAAAGTGCATGTTCCTGTAGACTGGGAGTCAAATAAAAGTGCCTGGATGACAAAGGACATCTTCAACAAATGGCTGCTGAACTTTGACAGCAAGATGAGGAAAGAGAAGAGGAATGTGGTACTGTTCCTGGACAACTGCTCGAGCCATATGCAAGTACCAGAGCTGCAGGCCACCAAAGTGCTGTACTTTCCTCCTGGCACAACATCCAGAGCGCAGCCAATAGACCAGGGTGTTGTTCACTCTCTGAAGGCCAGATACCGCACTCGCCTTGCAGAGCGCCTGCTCTATGACATGCAGCAGAAGAGGGAGTCTGTGATAGACTTAAAATTTGCTGTACAAATAATTTCAGCTTTGTGGGAGCAACTCGATGCAAATATTATAAAGAATTGTTTTCATAAAGCTGGATTTGTTTTGAGCAACAATGAGCCACCAGCACCTCTGGCAGAGGATCCAGACCAGCCAGATCCAGTGCTATGGGCAGCTGTGCAAGAAGCATTCGGCACGCAAGACTTTACGGAGTATGCGGACGTGGATGCTGAATTAGTCAGCACGGAACAGTTGACGGACGACGAGATTGTTGCCCAAGTCAGGAAAGTGCCTGCCATAGAAGAGCAGGAAGATGAAGAGGACGAAGGTGGCACTGTCCCTCGAAAGGTTACCACCTCCGAAGCACTGCAGCACATCGAAGGCTTGAAATCGTTTTTCGAGCAAAATGCTGCACCTGACGAAGTAAATCGCCTTGTGCTAATGGAGGCACGATTAGTGTCAAAAGCTGTTACATATTCAGTTCAGCCAAAGTTGACCAACTTCTTTCAGAAGTGCTAAGTGGACAATAAAGCTTTTGTTGTCGGCAGGCATTGCTTGTAGTTTATTCTGTTTATAACAGACTAATGCGTGGTTATAGACCAAAGTCTGTTGTAACAGTATTTGGATTCTACAGACTTCCCTTACAACAGACCAAAACCCTGGGCACCATCGAGGTCTCTTGTAATGAGATTATACTGTATAACGCGCTTGCCTACACCGTTACCGTGGTGCTCCCAGTGCATTGTGCGCGAACTGCGACAGCCATGACGTCAAACAAAGCGTAACTGCAGCTTTTCGCTTGTATATCCAGGCTTAACCAGAGCTAAGCCTCTGCCAATTTTCTTTTTAATGTTCAGCACCACGATGCTCGTGGTGGAAGCCATTCAAAATAGAAGCGTTTTTCCAGATTTCCTGGGCTTGCTTGTGTCGTAACCCATCGTTTTCCGTTGCTACATCTCGTGCATGGTTCACTGACAGTACCTCCTTTTTCGTTGCATCACCTGCACAGTTCAATAACACTACTTTCTCTTCCTTTTCTGTTGCTTGCATCACCTGCATGATTCAGTGACAGTACCTCCTCCCTTTCCGTTGCTTGCATCACCTGCACAGCTCAGTGACAGTACCTTATCATTTTCCTTTGTGCCAGGTACGCGATGAAGATCCGGGCGCTGCTCAAGTCGTACCGAATCGAAAGCGAGAGCGAGGCCCTCTCCGGTGCTGTGTCCAAGCTCAGCAAGTATGTGAAGGAGAAGAACGACCCTGCGGACATGGCCATGGTGCTCGAGAGCCAGGTCGAGCACGTGGTGCGCCGAACGCGCGAGGAGTTCTTCTCACAGCAGCTGGACCCGGCTCGCGAGAACCTTAAGGCCTCCGCCTGGTACCAGGTGAGGCGTCGTGCGCTTTCTTTTCTGCGTGCATCGCTTTCTTTTCTGCGTGCATCGCTTTCGATCTGGTATTCTGCTGAGCTGTGGTCAGTGCATATTGAGGGAAGCTGGGTGAGCGAACAAACGAGCCGGAAACAGATATGGCACACGAACGCAACGCTAAAGGCTGTCACCTTATCCTGTTGTTAACAGTGTTGTATTTGTGTCACTTCCTTTGTCTTTCGCTGCCTTATTTAGCTGCATGTAGAACTTGAAGGGAAGACAGAGTGATGAATGGTGGCCACGTGCCTTGGAGGACTGACACCAGCGCCGCGGAGCGTTGGCCGCTAGGTCTGAGATCATGCTGCACGATGTGTTTGCGGCGGCTGACGATAAAGGGTAGCCTTATAGTAAGGGTACCCTGCAGCCGCTATCATCATGAGCGGCGCTGATGTCAGTTGAAGCGACGTGCTCTAGCATTCGTGTTTTAAGCTTGCAGAGGGTGTCACAGTGCAAGATGGGAGGCTTTTAGGTTGACCATTTCTTACTGCGAGCCTCACCCTTTCCCCTTCTCGGTAATGGAACTGCCTGCCTGGCTGGTTGCGTTTATAGCGGAAGCCTGAAAGATTGTGCTGTTCATGGGGGGCTGTCGATTGTCGTGGTGTACCTTCTAAGCAGAGCTCAATGCAGATACTTGAAAAGCCGGGCTGAATAGCCACACTAATACATTCTGAAGGTAGCATGACGGCGACCAAGAAGGCAGATAGTTAGGACTTCATATCAGTGACTGCATGCAGTCTTCCATCGACGTTACGCAAGCTGCCCTCGAATAGCTTCTGAAAGGTGAATAATGCTTGCGGAGGGAATCTGAAGCATCTGAACGACCGACTATCTTAGTGGCCGTCCTAATTCTATGCCAGATTCCGCCAGTCCACTGACGCATTCGACGACAACTAATTTCAAAAGTTAGGTGTGGTAGTAAGGAACAGATGATTACTACTGTCGTGGCGGAAGCAAGGTAGGTAATAGCGAGCTGAAGTAATATGCCCGTGACCCTTCCTCCGGGTATCCGACATAAAGCTTTAGACGAAGAATGAGAAGAGATAGTTCGAGCTTGTGGCCTTATTTGTACTTGGTGCTCAGTAATGCATCTTGGTTATACCTTCAGCGAAATGAAAGCCTTTTTTTAAATAAAAACTACTACAGGGCTCATTCCTCCCGCATTTTTCAGCGTCTTCTGAAGAGATTTCACGGTGACTTATGTTTTGACAAAGACCGATGATCTCGCTTTAGCGTTTTTCGTTCGATGGCAGCCATAGACTAGCATTACACCTTACGGCGACTACGTTAAGGCTAACGCCTTGTGCAGGGTAATTCGTTAAAGTATCATGTGGGGTCGGGACGCAGGTGACGTACGAGCTCCAGTCCTCGGAAGGTGGCATCCAGAGCTTCCCCTGGGTGGTGTCCGATGTGCTTATGCGCATCGTGGTCAACACGTCCTCCTGTGTCCCCGGGCCGGCATCGCGCAACAGCTTCAGCCAGCGACTCGGTGCGCTGCTGCTGGGCAGGCCGCACCATGATGGCGGCGACCAGAACGACACGCAGCACGGCGACACGCAGGTGCTGACCAACCTGCTCAGGCTCATGTATGACTGGATCGACTCCAGCCGCGAGTTCCTCTTCGTCCAGGACCCGCAGGAACTGGATCTCTACAAGAACATCATGCGCGAGGCATGCGTCAAGGTGCGTGGGGTCAGCAAGAGAGCTGCGTGGGGCGGAGATAATGCGGAAAAGTAAACGTACAAGTTAGAGGGCTGGACACCTTTGCGTACTTTGTGCATGGGGATCTTTTCTGCATCGCCGATAACTGTCTTGAGTTCTTCGCCATTCAACATTTGTAAGAAGTGGGATGGAAGCAGCATTGTGGATGGCCTGCTCAACAAAACTAAGTCCGTCTTTCGTACAGAAACACTATGTGCAGCTACATGCGGCACCTTTGAAACGAAGCGCCATGCACTGCTGAATGGGAAGATTTCAAAGCGCCGGCGTTTTGTCTCGTATTTGACCTTGCGTGAAGTCTACAAGGATGAGGGTGATAGTCACTCGACATAAGCACCAGTTTGTGCTGATTGTGCGCTATGAATATAAAGTTTCAGCACAGCGCAAACGTACGAACGCACGCACCCGATAAGCCTTGGCCAATAGTAAAGATCATGCACCTGCCTACCTACCTCCAGCAGTCAACCGGCTGGTACGGATATGGCTATGCTATTACGTCTCCGCTATTCTGCTATCAGAACTTACCAGAACTTAATAATAACGAGAAGCTGTACTTCCTTGACGGTTCCTCCTGCCTTATGTTCGGCTTCTTTTCAAGCAATTATGAAATGCGCAGGATCGGGCGCTTAACCTAGATTAAGGTTTATGTTGTGAAAGTTTCTAGAGCTTAAAGGGTCAGTCTACTCACCGAGATGAGTGTATAAATAATGGCATATTCTGGTAGTTCGCACCCTATAACATCAATAACGAGGGGTCTGCGCCCGGTTTAGGCAGGAATTTATATTTTATTTCGTCGTTAAAAGTCGCGTAAAAAAGCATGGTGGCGACCCCAAACGTTCATTTTGTTCCAGAAAGTGGTAGTCTTTTTTTGTAGAAGGATAAGTGAATATACTACGTACCATTTGTATGCCCCAATGTCAGAGAAACGCACGTTTTGTTCTAGTAAACTGTAGAAGGCGTACCGCTCGCTTTTTCTGTAAATCACATGAATATTTATAGTTACACGTACGCAAAACGCAAGCACATTCCCACTTTTAGTTCAGCGTATGCTAGCAGAGACGCAAAAATAAACTCAGCCTATAGTGGCGCCATCTGGTCGTCAGATTGGGAACCATTGCTGTAAACAAACCGACTCTCCACTTAAGTCTAGGAGCGGCAGAATCGCCACTCTAATTATTAAAATAAAGCAAATTTATCTCTTATATGTTTTCTTATAGGCGACATGAGACGAAGCGAAAGACAGGCGCCCCATTTATGGCCAGTGAACGCACTGAAAAAGGCAGCAACAACGAGAATTCAGTCCGAAGCGAGAGGTCCGGCTTCGACGGGCGCCGCCATGTTTGTCGCCGCGCGACGGAAATCCAGATGGTTGCCAGATGAGACTACCATCTCATAGAGATGTGTTCCCACATTAATAAATTCTATTTTAAAATGTTCTACCGCACTCCTTGGCACCACAGCTGGCTAAACGGTAATTTGAGTAAAGAGCTATCAGTTGCCGCAAAGAAAATATGGTCGATAAAATTCAGTAGACTGACCCTTTAAGAAGGTAAAGGGGGTATTTATAAGCGCTTTCAAGACCTTTTACACGCTCCTGGTGTAAAGAAGTGAGAACGATATGTGGCAGCACAGTAATCTAATTTCACCGCACTGTAAAAAAAAATGCATCCATAGGTAAATGTACTTAGAGTGTGTGTCATTCTCAGTGTGTGAGGGCCTGTAGCGGGAGTTCACTGTTCATTTCCCATCGCAGGTGTCCCGCTCCCTCTCGAGGGACGTGCCACCGCACAAGCTGGTGGTACTGTGCCTGCGCTTCGCGTGCGCATGGTGCCTCAAGATCTTCCAGGGCGGAAGCAACGGAGACCTCATCTCCAAGGAGTGCCGACGCCACTACCGGCTGGGACACCTGGCCCTCATCACGCTGAACCGGCTTTCCATGTCCGGCAACCTGGCCTATCTGCGCAGGGCACCGGAGGTGTGCCCCTCCACAGAGCTAATCAGGTATTTCACACACTGTTCGGTGTGTTGACGAACTGCGTCAGGAATAGCAGCTGACAGGTTGTGTTACTGCCATGTTTAAAGTGGGTACATAATCGGCATGCTTGATTTATTGAGGAAGTAATTAAAAACAGCCAGTGCATGTTTCGGAAATCTAAGGCGACTTCACAGCTTTTCAAAAGCACCGCTACGCGCAGTGCCTTGGTAACTATTCATCGCAGTGCACGAAATACCCTGAATTGTCTTCCGCTGTCCTATTGGCTGTCCTCCCCAGGATTTACATCGACAGGGAAGACGAAGAATTCTTCCTGATCCTGCGTCGCTATGAAGACTTCTTCACGGCGATCATGATGGACTGGTCCGGTGTACAGGACGTCCAATGCGACCTCAAGATGGACCGCATGGACGAGTGGTTTCTCCAGCTCATGGTCACCGGGAGCCACTGGGCTCTGGAGCGGCTCAAGGAGATCGTCGTCTACCCGTCTTTCCGCGAGGTGCTGTCGCTCGCGTTCAAGCGGAAGCTTTCGCAGACAGACCTGGAATGACGCCGTCGCCAGGACAGGACAGGGATGATGGATGAGCCAAGCCCCACAGCCCTTCCCCAAAGCAGCAGTGCTAGTCTTTTACCAGGACGAGTGCACGCATCTGCGGCAATATTTTTGTGCTATAAAGAACTTGTATATACTTTTACTATTGTTTCTATAGATTACCTCCAGACACGCTAGCTCAATCCGATTTTTCTGGGTGTATTTTTTCATTTGTTTAGTCATTTGTAGTCGTATTGCGTATTTATGCCTTCATTAGGAAACGAGGTGTACACACCTTGTGAACTCTGGACGTTCATTTTTTTTTAAGCGATGCGATGCTCTGACTTTATTAGACAAGTGCGGCATCAGAAATTAACGCACCAAATTGCAAAGTGGTTGCGGTAAGCTGGCGGGTTGGAGTGGCCCAGGATTCAACGGCCACGGTCTTGTAAGCCTCGAAACTGCTCTACTTAAGCAACGCCTTAGTTTTTACCCGATAAATAATTTCAACCAGTTCCGTGCTTTCTTTGTGGACAGATGATTGAAATGAACCCCACCCACCTAGGCTGTGGGCGAGTTTAAAGACCGCTAGCTCAACTCTTGGAGCACGGATTGAGTTGCGCCTGGTCAACAATATGAACCGAGGATCGTGTCTGTTTTTGCGATGTTTCCATTGCCTGCTTGAAACCATTTACTTTTCTCAACAGGCGTACGCGTACGTAGCGCAGAAACTTCCCGGGGTGCTCAGTTTATCGATAAATTCGCGCCTTTCTACGTCGAGGAGGAGCCATCGCTCGATAGATACACGCGCACTGCAGGAAGAGGAATCCCCCTCCTGCTTGCATGTGCGTCGAACTTGGATTTCCCTCGTCGTCCTGTCTCCCAATCACGCTTTATAGTTTTCCTCCCCCGCGTCCTCCTCCGAAGAGGAATCTGATCTCTCGCATGTGCGGCGGAAAATACTGAGGCACCCTGACTAAGAAATTGTTATTAAGCCTATACTGGTCGTGGCACAAGCTTAGACATAGCGTTATGCTTTACCCAGCTGCTGGCAAACTGAGGCCGTGAAGGTGACATCATTATACCCATAGTACGTTTGTTCACCCATGTAAGAGACCCTTTACAGTGCTTGCGGTCGTACACACACGAAAACTGGTCCATTTGAATGAACTTCTATGCTGCTTGGAAGTGTGATATATGAATGTGGGAGAGTGCCACGAGGATGAAACCATCTCCTCCTACGCACGTTTCACTTTCCGGCCTAGTCTCTACGACTTTGTGAAAGCGCCAGAGCTCGTTGATGATCCGCTGACAGTAAACTTGAAATAGGGGGCGCTAATTACCATTTGATATTAGGATGCCTACTCTACATTACGAGTATTACACGAATCCAGTTTTTCGATGCCTGCTCCTACGTGCGTGATAGTGTGTATTACGAACGCGTGATGAAGGAATTCAATAAATCTAATCTCAGTACCTCCAGTTGAAAGAATGTCTCATTCATCGCTGGATTTAATAGAATTGTAAAACTTTATTTAGGTTTTGGCCTAGACGACAGCCAGAAGTCCTTGGACCCTATAGCTGCGGCTTCGGCAGTTCGGACGGTCTTCAGTTGAATCTCGGATTGGAGCTGAGGAGTTAGGTCTGCCATTGATCTTAAGACTTCATGCTTCTTCTCTAATACGGAGCCTGAGATCATTCCCAGAGAATGTGACTGAGATGAGCTCCTGCTTTACATAGCCTACACTGAAAAGAAAACATTCGACAGAAGTCTGTCTGGTTGGGAAATTTAATGTTAGGAGAAGGTAAGTGACGCCAACTTGGTTGGCGTCACTCACCTTTTCCTAACATAGCCTACACTGGCTAGAGTACTCACCCGCCGCGGTGGCGCAGTGGTTACGGCGTTTGGCTGCTGGCCGGAATGAGTTCGATCCCGGCCGCTGCGGTCGAATTTCGATGAAGGCGAAATTCTAGAGGCCCGTGTACTGTGCGATGTCAGTGCACGCTAAAGGACCCCAGGTGGTCGAAATTTCCGGAGTCCTTCACTACGGCGTCCCTCATAGACTGAGTCGCTTTGGGACGTTGAACCCCCATAAAGCACATCACCCCGAGTAGTAGAGGCTACACAACACCGGGTTCGAAAATGCGTTTGTAAGCGACGCCAAGTGGTGACCTGGCTCTTGTTTAAAGGTTTATCGGCTGGAGGGTATTTCACCCGCCCTTGTCTACAGTGTTGCGTGATCGCTCTGTAAGACACTAAGCGGTCGCGCCCCGTGAAGCCCTCGGTGAGCCCACCAGCTCGGAGTCCTCCAGCTAATTCGTGGTTAAATTTGTCTGCTATTCATGCTGGTCTGCGGGATTCTCTTCGCCTCGGGAGAAATTCTCCCTCTGGCGAAGTTGTTCACCACAACCTCAGAGCCGCTAACTATAATGTTCGCTGCATTCCTTGTGACAGATGCGGTGCATGTTTCATAGGTAGTGGAGGGATTATGAGTCTGGAGAAAAATATTGGGAGCTCCACCTTGGTGTCCACACTGAGAAGAAATTCTCCCTCTGGCGAAGTTGTTCACCACAACCTCAGAGCCGCTAACTATAATGTTCGCTGCATTCCTTGTGACAGATGCGGTGCATGTTTCATAGGTAGTGGAGGGATTATGAGTCTGGAGAAAAATATTGGGAGCTCCACCTTGGTGTCCACACTGAGAAGATATCCCAGAAGGAAACAAAGCCTCTAACGAGGCGCAGTCCTGAAAGCCGGAATTGTGCAAAGCTCGAGAGAAAAAACAACGCCGTGTCAAGACTTCTGGTCAGTAAAACACGCACAAGTCTTTTCTCGTAAACGGCTCTCTGCACTCGCTTAAATGCAGTGTTTTCAAATATATTGCCGCATGTCACCTTATTTCTTGGAGAGGCATCACCGTGCACTTAACGAAGCCTCCTGGAAGGAGCAGTTATCTTCGAAACCTCATCCTATTTTTCTCATTTTATCTCAATCACCTCAGTCTTCATTTTTGTTTTTTTTTTGGTAGGAATTCAGAGGATACGTTCGTCGTCGTGTTGCTAACTTGTTGCAAGAAAATGCTGAAACCCAGTGAAATATATATCGAAGCCAAACCTGGGGGTGCAAAAGGTTACAGCAACAGCAATCCTGCTGCTACAAGTGAGAATAACTGACAAGTCCTATGGAAGAAAGCCTCAGAGCGCAGAACGGAAACGCTGATTACGAAAGCTGCTCAAAAAGGACAACGCACTCCGCCGCTTTGCTCACTGTAGGGTTGCTCTTGTCATCTGGACAACGTACCCCTGGTATGCCCCAAGTTCTCAAAGCGTCAGCCAGCACGGAACTATACCTTTTTACAGTTTCGGTAGAGCTGCCCGAGCGGCTTGCGCTGGCAGTGCATGTTTTGTGTGTATATCCTGCATGGAGTCCGGGTACATAGGGGCTCCTCACCCTTTTATAAGCAGCTGAGGTCGCCGCACTTCGCGAAGTCAAGCTTGACGGCACAGTTGCGCGCCAGACCTTGGCCGCAGCGCGAATTGGTGCCGCCGTTCGGGATGTTGGCCCAGTAGAGGTGCGCGTTGACGACCATCAGGACGACAATGTCTCCTTTGGTGCACTGGTTTGGTTTATGGGGTTTTAACGTCCCAAAGCGACTCAGGTTATGAGGGACGCTGTAGTGAAGGGCTCCTGTAATTTCGACCGCTTGGGGTTCTTTAACGCGCACTGACATCGCACAGTACACGGGCCTCTGGAATTTCGCCTCCGTCGAAATTCAGCCGCCGCGGCCGGGATCGAACCCGCGTCTTTCTGGTTAGCAATCGAGCGCCAAAACTACTGAGCCACCGCGGCGGCTGCAGACCGGGTTGTGCGGTACCTAGATTTTAGACAGCATAATAGCATTGGGTTCACGTCAGGAGCAACCCGGAGCCGTCCAGTGCTGCGAAATTCGTTGATTGGTCGAGAGAGGTATAACATGCACGTCGAAGATCCGCAGTATTCCGGAGCCTGCATCGAAATTCGACCGCCGGTCGGAATCGAACTAGCGTCTCCGGTTAGGCCACTCTTCAGATGGGCGCTGAATACAGTTTGTACAACGTCCATTCTCCGCAGGATAAAATGCACAGAAACACTATTTGGAGCAAGCCCGGACCACTGAGGCGACAAAAATGAACTCCTATATTAACATAAATACAAGGGCTATGTGATCGGAGAGAGACTCCCACGGAGTCGTGCAAGTGCCGCCACTACAGGCACTAGAGGGCAGTACTAGGCAAATATTTTAAACGGCTGGGTACGTATCTGCGAAGTAAAGTCCTCAGTGAAAAATGATTTAATCCATTCCCATAAGAGCTACTTCATTTCGTTGCGCCCACGTTAAGAAATTCTGCAAGCTGCTCGCGACGAACCAGCGCCTGGCTACTTGAAGGATAGCGTATGCTCTGTCAAGGCAGAGATTGGCACTACTTGCCAAGCCTAGGTGCTGCGTTCGCTTTTTACGTCTGCAGCTGTCCAGGCTGCCTACGTTAAAATACGACGTTACAAACCTCTCGCAGCCACAATTTGTTTCAGGCTCTACGCCAAGAATAAAGACCGACCGAAAGCGGCTGCGCGGGAGGTATACTACATTACCTAGAGGCGCGGAGCACTGAAGGCAGTGACCACGGGCGTTTACAGCGGGCTAACATGATCCAAGCCATTCTCTTTATAGCCTCCGGATAATAACAACCTCTTACCCTCAAACCAACAGCCTTTGTGCAAGTTTAACCAAGAGCGTGGTTGAGGCAGTTCGCAAGAAAAGCTGGGTGGGTTGGCGGCGGTTTGTGGCGGAAAACTAGTGCAGCGAGAAGAAAACCGAGAAAAAGGAACGGACTGGCACAGGGTTGTACCTATGTTTGCCTTTCCTTTCGTCTGTGTGCACTGGTTTCCCGCCATGAGACGTGGTGGACGTGACGTCAGTATACGAGGCCGTTGAACTGCAAGATGCAGGACGGTGTAGAAACTCGCGTAAGGTCTAAGTACCACGTTGGTCGCGAGAAACCACAGGGACTTTTTTTCAGCCTTATTAAGAATGAAATACTTTTACGGACTGCCCTCGCCAAACTGAGGCAGACATCGTTCAGCCCACCAGAATTTCGACCCCTAGGAGTTCTGCAGTCATTACGTCGCAATGGATTGAATGAATAAATAAATAAATAAATAAACAAATAAATAAATAGACACTACGCCTCCTTTGAAAAACTGTGATTAATGCGCCTTATGAAACTTGGCCCTGGAGAAATGCATAGACAGCTTCGGGAAGCCACTGCCAGCGCTTAATTCAGCCAGCTTCGGTCTCACTCCTACTGTGGCGCTGTCCGCAGAATGAAAGAAACCATTCGACTCTTTCTTTTTTTTTTTGCTAGATCGAAGGACTCGTACCTTTGCCGCGTAGAGTTCAAGCGAAATATACAGTTTTTATTTCGACGTAGCTGTCAGAGCAAACTTCGCCTGTTTGGCGGTAAAGGCAAGAGGTCGCTCGAGGAAACCTTGTACCCCTCTTCGCAGTCCCTCAGCTCCGCTTGTTCACCGAAACTGCGTTACGAACGCAGGAAGTTGTAATGGAAGCTGCGATGCCCACGACACTTCCTTTCGTTCGCGCGGCAGGTAAACAGCAGCTCAAATGCTCCCGCCTTCGCCGCTGCAAGAGGCGCACTGAGCGGCCTTGGGGCACGCGCTTGGCTCGTTCCGTTATTAACTGGGCGTCTTGGGCGCGCATACGATTAGCGACGCGCCAGTGATCTGGCTGGGCGTTGTGACTCCACCCGACTTGTTTTCTTTAGAGCTTTTTTAGAGCTATAGGTAAAAGGCTAGAGTAGAACACTCGCACATGATTATTTGCCAAATAAATTCAAATTTCATCACTGTGTCTAGAAAGGCGAATTCCTTTCGGGAAACATGAATTGGCGGCGTGCTTACAAACTTGGGTGCTGACTTAGCATTAAAATATGCCTCAATAAGCTCCTTTGTGTTTTTGCACGCGTTTTTGCTAAAAAAACTTCATCGCCATCAGCCTGAATACACTCACTACAGGGCAAACCCGTCGCACCAGCTGTGCGAGAGGGGTCTCGGGAAGAGCATCATGGGTCGCACAATCCCTAGCGGTGGCTGTGATATAGAAAGCCGCCTGCCAGTGCAGTGGCGCATATCTTAACCGCTGCGCCACTGCGCTGGTAGCGATATGAGGACTCGCCGCCATCTATGAATGTTAATTAGAGAGTGACGAATTCTGTATATATGGGCATTAACTCACTAAAGATGTCGCGTCATACCCTTAAAGCGGAGCTTAAAGGGCAATTGCACCACTTTTTGAGAATTTCACGATATTCTAGGATTCAAATCTGCAAAGGCTATAGGTAAAGCATTTCAAGTGTTTTTGCGCTAGCAACTAAAATAGTGACGTAATCGACGATTGATTTGTAGGCTTCTCCTCAAAGCACCGTAGGACTGCGGGGAAGCTCGGTGTGACGTCACGGGAAGTAGATTTCAAAATACCGCATCTGTCAACCACACCATGTCATGTCTCGTTGGATGCTGCCAAACAACGCTCGACGGGCTTTGCCTTCGGTGGCGTTGGTTTGCGTTCATGCGTTGGAAATGTACCTCCTGTACCTTTGATGGTCATCATGCCCCCCCCCCCCCCCCCCCGCCCTTGGCGCTGTGCGCTGCGGAGAAGCTTGAAGACCGTCTCGATTTCAATCGGCGATTACGTCACCATTTCCAATGCAAGCCCAAAAGAACTTCGCATGCTTTACCTGTAAGTCTGGCATCTGACACAGCTTTAGGCGGGTTTCGGCCCCAGATAGCCCGCGTGTTACGAACTTTTCTTGCCCTGGCACTCAATTCCCTCTCGCTACCAACCAAAACACTCGCAACACTACACGTACCGCCGACGTTTCGGGTTCGTTTACTAGAGTTCGCACTGATGATTCGCCTTGTTCCGGCGAGGCACCGACGCGGCACCAATGCGTGCACCCTGTCTCTCCTGCATCGCACTGCTCCTGCTCTTACCGCCTTATCTTATCGCCACCGAGACAACGCGCTGCGTATCGCGCTGTCATGTGCGAAGCAAAGCTCGGATGATCATCTTGCGTGCCCCTTCGGATCTTGGGGTGACTGTAAGCAACCGCAGTCTCACTTCCTCTTGTGAACACTGCGGTAGCCCTGTGCCACCGTTGTGTGGCCGCCGTGAGTAATTCGGCATACACACCCGTGTGCTCCCATTGATTGGAGAATGAGCTACGACAGATTCCATCCAGCGATTGTAACTGCTCTCTCGGGACTATATTGCTTAACATAGACTCCTCTATTGTTCATGCCTGGGCATTGGCTTAAAAACAGCCGTTTCAGCAAAATCAAGGCTACCAGCGCTCGTTACTGTCGAAGTGTGAGGAGGTCAGGAGAAAGAACTTTTAATCACCATAGATTAATTCGCAGGAGCCGGGCGGTCAGGGCCCCTAGTCCAGGGCTGCGCTGGCGGCAGCTGACTTGAGGACTAGCTGGATGATCCAGGCTTGCTGGTCCACGTCCTTGCAGGGCCTCCTCCCACTCCTCGCGTGTCGGGTGTGGCACTGTTGATGTTTTGTCCGTTTTTTCCTGGCATTCCCAAGATGTATGTTAGAGCATGGGGCTTGCTCCGCAGCAAGGAGAGTAACTTGGGTATTGTGTGGGTCTGATATTGTGTAAAATGTGAAGACTTGGATATGTGTTCGTTTGTATTCTTCTCCAGTCAGTGGCATCCGAGGAGGATAGTAGTTTGCGTGGTGATTAGAAATGTCTTCCTTCTAGACTGAGGTGTTCTAGCCTGTCGCCATACGGTGCTAAGAGGGGAGTGGGGTAGGGATCCGCCCGGTTTGTGAGTGCTCGGGTTTGATCATTCGCGACCTCATTTCCGGCTAGGCCTTCATGACCAGGTGTCCATGTTATTCTGTGTGAGTATGAGAGTACTTGATAGTGTGCTCTCCCTTCCGTGAGGTTTTCCAGCAGGGTAGTCCCTTCAGGCTTGTTGGGAGTTCGTCATCATGTGCAATGACTTGCCCTCTTGATCGTGGGTCTTGATTGTGATGGCTACGGACAGTGATACCGCTTCCGCAGGATCTGTTCATAGATAGATGCCCTGATGACTGGCCCCTTCTGGTTGTCGGCCGCAGCAATAGCGACCCTGCCTGGCTCGGCATAGGCCCCGATGTCCACGTATACCGCTTCCGGTTCTTTTCATAGTTTTTTTGCCAGTGCTTTTTGACTCTGGCTCTCCTTCTACCCTGCTGCCGTTCGTGGTGCATGTGCCCGAGTATCTGGTTGACACAGATATTCCCTCTTGAAGGTGTGGGAATTTGGGACTTGCTCTCATTAGTTCCTAGTGCCTGACATAGCCCCAGTCTCGTCAGGATATCCCTGCCTGCTGATGTTTTGGTTGGTTAGGCAAAGCGGAGAGGGGAGAGGGTTTCGCTACAGGCAGTGGTTACGCGCCAATGGAGGTGTGCTGCTGGTTCGCGCGCACTTCAACCTCTTTGCCGCGAACGGGTTGTCTGCGATGAGAACGGCTCATCACGGACAGTGGCGTAACTAGGCGCGTCGCGACATAGCCTCCGATGATCATATCCTGTGGCGATGCAAGGAAGAGCCTCCCCCTGTGGCTCTGCTGCAATATCCTTCTCTTCAGCAGTGGAAGGCAAGGCCGTGTTGGCCAGCTCAGAACCGTCCGTCCAGGTCCAGGCCATGGAGGGGGCCGCCTTCCAGGTCACCATCAGTCGAGGACTGATGGCCATCTAGCACGGAACCATCTACACACGGTTTTCACGAGGAACACGTTAGAGATTACTGTGGGGACTTGCACTGGGGGACTGCGAAAGCACTGCATGACGCCTCTTCCAGACTTGTCGCCTCTATTTATCGTTTTGTTTTTTACTTTTACATCAATTAACACTTTTTAAACCTGGTTAACTCTTTTAGCCTTAGTTTTCGCTTTATACTATTTCGACGTCTGAGGCTGCTTTGACGTCCTGCCACTATATCAACGTCCGTGGCTATTTTGACGGCTGATAGACTTTTTGCCTGTATTTACTGCACACCAGCCATACCTTTTTCTTGCATTAATTAGGAGTAATTAATCACCTATTGTTCTATTTCAAACCTTCATCCTTCTTGGTAGTGTATTTTCCCACAATTTTGAAGGGCAAGGCTGTTTTGACGTCGACCCACTATATCGATATCCATGGCTATTCTTTGAGATAGGTTAGCACCAAAAAAGGTGAACACAAGACGAGAGGTTGACGACACGACACAGAAGAGCGCTACTGACAACAGGTTTTATTGTTCGCTCCATTGTGAGGGGAGTGGGGTATTTCAAGGTTTGTTACATCATATGCGCGCAACCAGGGGGCGTCCACACTTTTTTCATATCATAAGTTTTCATGCGTCACTCACTAATCTTCAGTTTTATGGCATGGCATGCAACAAGGAGTTAAAAAGCACCAGTAATGAACACGATGAATAAGTGAAAATAATAAAGAAGAAAAAATAAGGAGAAAAAAAACAGGACGAATAAAAACATGCTCAGTGCTCTCCTAAACGCCTCTTTAGAAATGCCGCTCCGCAGAGTATACCGTTATCGAAGCATCGCTTATACACTTCTTGTTTTTTTATGTATGTGAAGTGCCTCCAGCAAAACACAAAGGATTTTCTACTTGCACTTCTGCCTAGAACCTTACCTTATTTCAGCCGTGCAACACCTTTGCACTGTAAAACATGCGAAACTAAATTCGCAAGCTTGTCTTCCACCCTCAAGTCTTTTGCGTGCTCCCTTAAACGATCGTTAAGGCAACGCCCCGTCTGCGCGATATAGCACCTTCCGCAGGAAAGGGGTATCATGTACAACACTCCTAACGCACATCCGACGTAGGCTATACTTCATGTTGCGTTTTGTAACCGCGCTCATAATTGCCGCTGACGCGGGGGCACAGCTTCGCCAGCTTTTTTGGCGCCGAGAACACAAGTGGCACGTTGTGCCTGCTGGACACCTTTTTTTAGATTATGCGACACCTTATGTAAATGAGGCATCACCTGAGGCATCGTCTTCGCGCGTTCCATACAAGCCGTTTTTTTCTCGGGTACCAAACTTATTTAGTAGGGTTTCAGCAATAGCCATTAAGATCGAGCAAGGGAAGTCTGGAGCCAAAAGGCGGTTGACCTGATTATCAGAGCTAGCTTGCATTAGGTGTGGGCGCGACTTTCGAAGCGCGGATTCCAGACAGAGCGAAGCAATAGCTCTTTTTACTGTCTTTGCATGGGTTGAGTCATAAGGTAAGAGCTCTGTGTTGGCACGCAGGAAATAAGCCCAACAGGTGTGTCCTTTGCACAAACTCAGCCTCAGGTCCAAGAAACGTATTTCGTTGTTGTTCGGAATATTATGGGTAAAGACCAGGCATTTACCATGTTTTTTAAATGTTCTTAGGACCTGTTGGACGGAGGCTGCGAAAGCGGAGTCATTAGTGTCTTTCAAAAGGATTAAAAATCGTCTATGTCTCTAAAAACCTTTCAAATAGGGCCACCGATAAAAGCTTGATCCAAAAGGCGATCAATGCATGCTAAAAAAATGTGACATAAAATAGGCGCCACACATGAACCTATACAGACGCAATTACGCTGCAGAAAAGGCAGCTTGTTAAAAGAGATAAAAGTGGCGCAGAGATAAAACTCTAAAAGCTTTATGAAGTTGTCAAGGGACATACCAGCTGAAGGCTGAAAGTATATTTCGCCAGTTACTTCAACAGACTCTTTCACGGCAACTAAAAGTTCGGCTTGAGGGACAAAATAAACCAAATCTTCAACATCAACGGAAAATGCGTAACCGATCTGTGATTGTCCTCAAGGTAATCTGACACATTTTGGGAGTTCCTTGTCTCGAAGGGATCATCTACATTCAAGGTGAGCTTCTTTAATAGGAACCGGCTAACACATTGCTGCCATAACCCATTTTCACTGATGGTCGTTCTGGAGGGTATGTCAGGTTTGTGGGTCTTAGCCGTGAAGAAGGCGTTCAAGCAGTTACCTCTGCAGTTACTAATCTCATTAGCTAAAGAAAACAGATTCAGGTCCTTGTAAAAACTCATGAAGTTAGTTTTAGCATGCACATCGCTTTTTTCTCACGCGTCCAAAGTTCTCTTCCACGGCTTGCTGGGTTTTTTCTTGTAGGCTCCTTGTTTCATGATGACGAATCCCCCTTCTTTTCAGCTTGTACTAAGACGAGTAGTTGATCTGAAATAGTTAACAATTCCCTCTAAAACACGGCATGAACAGCGGTTAGCACCGCCTGAGCCACACCTCGCGAGGCAGTCAACACACTCAAGCAGACACCTCTCACTATCTTCTCCGTTCACTTTTTGGGCAATGGCCCTGTTAGTGGCGAGCAGGTCGTGCGGCGGCCCATGAGGCTCAAGGACATATTTTCCCCCTTTCTTAGAACTTCCTCAAAGTTTCCCCAGCAATCAGCACTGGTTTCCTGGATACGCTCTGGCGTTCTGAGAAGGTGTTTCTGAGGTGTTTAAGAATTACAGACGAATTCACCTCAGTCAGTTTGCTGGCTTCAGGGAGTGGTACATCCGTGTAGCAAGCCACTCCTGGTATCGGCTACAGCATGCCACGCGTAGCCAGTCCTGGAATAGCCTTACTTTACGCCAGAACTCAGCTCTGAGAATCTTGCACAGCCTTTGAACGTGGCCCCAGGATGGCTTGACTGCTCCGAAAAGCGCGAAGATCTCTTCTGGAATCCAGTTTTTCCGTAGGCAAAAGGCGAGGCGCCTGGCTCCTCGTTTGGCGGTTTGGCGCTAGCCTATCTCAGTTTTGCGCTAACCTATCTCAAAGAATGAATAACCAACTAGCCCAGAACCAAGTTTTACCATGGCTATTTCGGCGGCTAATTGACTTTTTTGCTTCTAATTATTTAACCGATTACTCCACATCAACCAAATTCGGCGCGCAGGGACATTTTGTCATCCTCTATCTTATACAGCCACTCTTCTACACCTAACTTTTAATGGAATGACACAAGGACTGCGGTCATGTTTTGCGTCCACTTTTATCTGACACGAAACCGCGAACGCAGCCAAATATTGAGTTGGCATTAAAAAGTTTTCCTTCCTCCTCTCCAGGAGCGATGGTTTCCTCGTATTTTAAGCTCGGCAACTTAAGGAGGTTCCAGAGCAGGAGCAATTCTCTGCAGGAGAGATGTACAGGGATCAATGCATTGCTGCTGCGGAGGTGCCTCGTAAGAACAAGACGAAAATCAATGGTAACCAGGGTGCTGAACCGGAAACGAACCGAATCGGTTCAGACCCACTATTTTGCAACTCGGTATACTTTCTTTTTTTTTCAGACAAAACGAGATGGTCGAGCGCTAAGATCTACCCATCCGAAGCTGTCTGCACTTGAAAGTGCGAAAATGGCACCCAGAAAACGCGACAACAAAATTGAATGAATTGTGGTTTCTGGGAAGAAACCTAATTGACGCTTCTGTAATGTACGTACTACTAGCGCGAATTCTAAAGCATTGTACGCCAGGTTCAGGTTTATGTGGAATTTTGAGTTATTACTGCTCCCCTTTTACATGTTTGCGTATGGTTTCAATGAAATTGTTAGCACTGCTCAATAAAGGACTGTAGACACTAAATTTTTGCTGGCTTGTTTTCTTCTTTCAAACGATGCGTTCAACATTGCTTTGCATTTCGCACCCTGTGGTATTCGCCTGCAACCAATAAATAATTTATATTTGACTTCCTTCCTGACGCTCTTTCGGTTTCGTCAACAGAACGATGGCTGTGACGTGTACCTGAATTTAGATTACGTGAGGCGCAAAAAATCGGCAATATAACCGCGAATACGTCGTTTGTTGTAAATATAACCCTTGAAGCAGGCTGGTTTATGCGCAGTAGTGAGTCCAAGTAACGCATCAGCATTTATATCACAGTTTTTCCGCGCCTCACGTGAGCTAAAGTTAAACAATACGTCACAGCCACCGTTCGGTTGATGAAACGGAAACAGAATGGCAGAATAAATTATTTTACAAATTATTCAGCTTCCGTAGGCGAATACCACTCGGTGAGACTTGTATTCTAATATCTAGGGCATCATTTAAAAGTAGAAAACACGTAATAAAATTAGTTGTGTATAGTTCTTTAAGCACCGATTAAGAATACGTCTACTTCCTTTGTGTCACTTTCCACAAATATATGAACCATTAGAGCAACGACAAACAATGTTGTGGTGGCGGTTTTTGAGGAAAGGAAATGGCGCCGTAGCAGTCTCGCTTCTCGATGGACACCTCAACCGCGCCATAAAGGAAAGGAGGAAGGTGGCATGAAAGAAGAAAGAGAGAAACAGGTGTCGTAGTGGAGGGCTTCTGAATAATTTGGACCAACTAGAGATCTTCAACGTGCACTGACATCCACAGCACATGGTTGCCTTTTGCGTTTCGCCTCCATCGAGACGCCGTCGGGTTCGAACTCAGATACACCGAATAAGTAGCCGAGCGCCCTAAACACTTAACAAGCGCAGTGGGTAGTACAACATTTACTTTTGTAAGCATGGCACGGCGAAACAGCGCTGAGGGACGGGACGGAAGAAGAAGAGACAGACACACGAGCTAACTCAGTGCATGTGTCTGTCTCTTCTTCTTCCGCGCCGTCCGTCAGCGCTGTTTCGTCGCAGCATTCAGCATGAACCAACCAGCCTGACTCAGCCCTCTCCTTGGACTCTTGTAAGCGTTCGTTTTCTCAGACAGCGGGTGCTCAATAAAACCTCTCACGATGGGTCAGTGGTGCAACAAAGAAAGCAAAATTCCTCAGTGGATGTGGAGCTGGGCTGCTGATTCCAAGGTTGGGAGTTCGATCCTGGCCTTGAGGGCCGCATTTCGAAGGCGGCGGAATGAAAAACGCGCGTGTGCTGTCGCAGGTTGGAAAAAGTTGGGAGTGGTTTAACTCTTCTAAACCTAGTTAGGCAGAGCGAAAGCTCCACTATACTTGGCTACGCTTGGTTAGACGCTTGAAACGCCTCGCAGGCATTCCAGGCACACTGTCAACCGCTCACTCATCCATGGCGCCGCGGTGGCTCAGTGGTTATGGTGCTCGGCTGCTGACCCGAAAGACGCGGGTTCGATCCCGGCCGCGGCGGTTGAATTTCATTGGAGGAGAAATTCTAGAGGCCCGTGTACTTTGCGATGTCAGTGCACGTTAAAGAACCCCAGGTGGTCGAAATTTCCTGAGCCCTCCACTACGGCGTCTCTCATAGCCTTAATCGCTTTGGGACGTTAAACCCCATAAACCAAACCATCCATGGCGACACTGCAGGCGAGAGCGGCGTCGCATCTTTAAAGGGACACTGAGGAGAAATCGAAGTTAGCTTGTATCGATAAATTAGCAGCTCCTGATTACAAAAACACCACTCATACCGACAACAAAGCTCTTGAAACGTAGAAAAAAGCAAGAACCAAAATACAGGTATCGCCGCCACAGGCCAAACTCGGAAGTACAAGTGTGATGAAGTCATAGGACAAGACAGTGTTGCTAGAGCCAGTGGTTCTAGCAACACTGGGACACGAGAAGCCACGAATCACTGAGGCTGACAAACGAAGGTTGCGCGGTTGAATACTGAAGCAAGTTTTGTTTTGAAACCAATAGTGCGCTTTTATCACACAAGGAAGACCGACAAAAGACAACCTGAATGCTGTAAGCGAAGAAGATCAACACTTAGCGGCGCCACAGGCTGCCGGATGAGTTTCGGTATATCATGGCGCTTCGCGTCTATGCGCTCTGCGTGCCCGCGTGGTTCCGTTTTTGACGCGCCTCGATTTACAAGCGCGGAAGAGCAGAGGAACTCGAAGTGCCGCTCGAAATGCGCTCCAAGTGCCGCTCCCTGCGCTTTTGATTGCGCTCCGGGTGCATGTGTTTAGGAAGGGAGGTGGGGGTGGGGGGTATCTGAACTGCAGCTCTTTGGGAGTTGGGATTGTGTCACTGCCGGGAATAACGCCGACAGGCGATATGCGAAGAGACTGCAGCAGAGCTCATCCTGCAGGGGTGCGTGTGAGTCTGGCTATAGTTGTGCCATTTTGGTGGCTTCACAGAGTTCCTCGTAAGTGTTATGTATTCGTAGTCGAAGAAGGCGCTCTATGGAAGCGCATGGGGGAAGGCGTAAAGCTGCGCGTGTACTGCTCCTGATGAGGCCGTCTAAGCGTTCTCTATCTTTCACTAAGAGGGGCAGATATGGTAGTGCGTATGTTATTCTACTGGTGATCTAAGCCTGTGTTAGTAGAAGCGTGTTTGGTTCCCGTAGGCCCGATTTTTTGTGTGTCACACGTTTGATGAGCCTGGTTGCCTGTTGTGTGTGCGTTTGGAGTGCTTGGATGGTGTCACAGTGAGAGCCAGAAGTCGTGAGAAACATTCCCAGTTTGGGAATCCTTGGGACTGTGGGATTTGGTTCCTTGCCCAAAACGAGCTGAATATTGGGTGGTGTGCCAGATGTTCGGTGGGGCTTGTATATGAAAAGTTGCGATTTCGTGGGAGAGCATGAGAGCCCTCTATCATTGACGTACGTGCAATTGATATTTAGGGCTGTTTGTAAGCGGTGTTCTATCTCCGCGTCGCTGCCTCGGCATGTCCAGAGTGTAATGTCATCGGCATAGAAGCTGAAGTGTAGGTTGGTTATCGAATTGATTAATTTAGGTAATCCCATCATGGCTATGCTAAAGAGAGGCTCCCTGTGGGGTGCCTCGTGCACCGATGGTGATGTCGCCTAAGGAATGCGGGCCGAAATGGGCTGTACGATTACTGAGGAAATCGCGAATGTAGTTGTACATGCGTTGTCCGACTTTGAGAGATTGGAGGTTCGTTAGGATAGCCGCGTGGATAACGTGATGAAAGGCCTTATTGAGGTCTACTCCTAATATGGCTTTCGTATCCTTTGTTTTGGGTTCCAGTACCTGATGTTAAAGTTGGAGGAATACATCCTGCGCTGCCAATCCTGGTCTAAAACCAAACATGCTGTTAGGGAGGAGCTCATTATCCTTCAAGCAGTTGCTGAGTCGCGTCTGAATGACATGCTCGAAGAGCTTGCCTACACATGAAGAGAGATGGGTCGGAGATTAGTATGGTGCAGCGATTTGCCTGGCTTGGGCAGAAATACAACTTTCGCTGTTTTCCACTGAGGAGGTAGGGAACCATTTTGCCAGCACTCATTGAAATAAGCTGTTAAGGCTTCGATAGAGAGAGTGTCCAGATTTCGTAGTGCCCTGTTCGTGATCCCGTCCGGTCCCGGAGCGGAGGATGTATTCAGTTTGGGGAGTTCTGCCTTTACCTCAGCTTGTGTAATGGGCTGGTATAAGAGTGCGTTTGGGGCGCCTTCGTAGTCGGGGTGAGTTTGGGATGGGAATGGCGGAAGGTAGAGGTCGTTAAGCTGTTATAAGAGTTCCTTTGATCTGTGCTTGCATGAATGTGTTTAGTGAGGTTATGATTTTAGGTCGTTTTGGACTGCGTTGGGTCTAGAAGATGCCTAAACAGGCTCCATGTCTGAGAGAGACTCATGTTTCCATTGAGACGAGTGCGTAAGGTCTCCCAATTTTGCCTCATCAGAGTGGCTGCGTGCTTCTCTATTTCTGCATTTAGTCTGCAAAGTCTTCTTTCAAGAGTTCGGTTCCAGCGTTGTGTGTGCCAGCGACGCCCGAGCCCCGTTTTTGCCTCCCACAAACGCAAGAGGCGTATGTCTACTGCCTCACTGGGGCAGTCAGGGGGGGGGGGGGGGGTATTGCGAGTAACAGCTCGTATATCCTGTTGTAGTTTTCTGGTCCACGCCTCTATGTCCGTGATGTACGTGTGCGCACGTGGCACAGAGTGCATCAGTTGCACAGTGCACTGTGTGACGCTGCCTTCACGTGGTAGCAGCGCAAAAGATGGAGTCGGCTGGGGAGGTTATACACATACCATGTGACCCACATAGCCAGCAAGGATTTTAAACTTCTCAAATCATTGCTGTTAGTTAATCCGCGACCATGGCCAGTAGCTTCGCTTTCGAAGATGCCCCTTTGTCACGCGCACCGCGCTAATTCCGCTTGGGGCGTCTCTCGTAGCCTCAGTCGCTTAGGAACGTTTTAAGGCACGTTCACACTTGCTAAAAAGTCCGCCGAACCAAGCAGATTCGCTCGCCGCAATAACTAGGACTTGTTCACATCTGTTGACGCCCGGGCGAGGCGGAACCACTTCGCCGCTGCAGTTTCTCGCTTTTCCACACCACGCCGCTTCTGGCGGCATACACAGATAAAGTGAGAAAAGAGCATACATTTACGCTGTGTACGTACCATAAGCGTATGCATGCTTACGTACGTTAAAATCGGGCGCATTCCCAGTTTTAGTTCATCGTATGCTAGCACAGACGCAAAAATAAACTCAGCCTATAGTGGCGCCGTCTGGTTGTCAGGACGGGAACCATTACTTTCAACAAACCGACTCTCCTCTGAAGCCTAGTAGCGGCAGAATCGTCACTCTTAATAAAAAAAAATGAAGCAAATTTATCACTAATACGTTTTCTTAGAGGCGAGGTGAGACGAAGCGAAAGATCGGTGCCCCGTTTAATGGCCAGTAAACACATTGAAAAAAGCACCAACAACGAGAATTCAGTCCGAAGCGAGGGGTCCGGCTTCGAAGGGCGCCCCCATGCTTGTCGCCGCGCGGCGGAAATCGGTCTGGACCGATCGGCCTCGCCGTGCAGCTTTCTGCCTCGCTCGGCGAAAAAAAGCGGCCGAATCCGCTTCGCTCGCCGGATTTTTGGGCAAGTGTGAACGTGCCTTTAAACACCATGAACTACCGTAAACCATCTTCCACTTGGGATGTTTTGCCCAACCGGCGAACACGCAGGCGAAGATTGCTCTCGCAGGCAATCAACGCGCGCTTGACAGGCGGTTACTTACTGTTTCAATATAGAGTTTCATAGCATATCGTTACCGTTTTTACGTTACCGTTTACAGTGTTACCGGAGGCCGGACGTCCCGGTTAGCGCTGCGCATGGCAGGGCCGTCTTTTATTGCATTTTTGGGTCGACATGTTCTTTCCGGGGCGGTGTCGTGAAGGTTGAAATGCGCTCTTTCGTCTCCGCGCTTACTAGAAGCACGACCTCTTCAACTTCGGAGGTAGTTTACTGTGCCTCCTCGTTCGCTATAACCGAGTAGTGTGTCCAAAGTTGTTCGTTGTATCTGCAAATTCCCATTGTGTCCCGCATTGGACTATGTTTGTAGTACGTGAGTGCACCAGCGCGGATGCTCCACGCTGAAAAACAAAGAAAAAAACTTATCGCTCACTCAATTTTGGCGGACGCAGCTGTGGCGCGCCCTACCCGAGAGAGGCGGGTGGCACCGTGGGCAGCGACAGGAAGCGGACGGCCCTGTCAGCACTTCGGCCGTTGCCTGCTTCGGCCCCAATAAGGCATCGAAAGGGTCGCGGGACGCAAAGGAAACTCCGCAGTCCCAGGTAGGTTTGGAAACTGCTTTTCTTGCACCGTGAAGAACCTGGCAGCTGCTTGACTTAAAAGCGTCTCCTTTGCAATGTGGTGATGACGGTGGTGGCAGGTGGCACCGGGTTCGGTTTTCCTTTCCTGTATTTTATTGCGATAGAATTAGAAGCCTCATCGGGAAAAAAATTTTGTCATCGGTCATACAATTCCCAGCTCCAGAAGTTAACGTCACTGGAGCAGAAGTGACTAATGTTTCGATATACCTTCATTGCGTCCATGTCGGCATACCTGTAAACATTCGCACAAAACGTCTATAACCACCGGCTAAAGGACGTGCAGGTACGCCAACACAACCATTAAAAATTGGTACAAAACTGAAAGTAAATACATCAACAGCTTTTCCTGCTCGCTGCGCTAGGTTAGCACGAGTCTACAGACGAGATCAGGAAGGCAACATGGCGCAGACGCCGACTACGCTTTCACGAACCCGAACGGAAAAAGGAGCTTTGAAACACACAGGTGTCGGTACACACCACCCCAATCATCATTTCTCTGTTTTTCGAGATACGCGTCGCGTGGTCACACTTATAACGGAGCTTCCATATGGCCATTTGTATAGCGATAGAGCCATTTGTACCAGAACAATGATATGGAAAAATAACGTCAGAGAGCATATGGTGCCCTATTAAGCCAAAAGGTGTTACAGTTGGGGTGGGAAAACACACGGACGAATTCAGAATACCAACTCCGCAACGAAATTATTTTGACGGAGAGGTCACATGCTGCCCTGAATCGAACTCACCTTATGCTTAAGAGAAATCACAACTGCCAGTAGCGTGATTTGCATGCTTGTCCTACTCCACGTTGTGCTAACATTAATTCTCGTTCTGTCGTCATGAACCTTTGGTTTTACAGTCACTTTTGAATTCTCCTTATTGGCGCCCCCATGATCGATATTGGCGAATCCTTGAAAGAGATCCGCTCAAGTGTTTTGTTATTCATTTCGATCTTTTTGTAGGACGTGAGCCAGAAGCTCGCCAGCAAGCCCATGGAGACATGAGCGCCCCGAAGTGTTCCTAAGAGGCAGGCCCCACCGGAAATCCAAGAAGCCCGCCATCCCTTGGATGGTGTTCGCCCGCATTGTCCGGTAGATACAGTAGGACGTAACGGGCGAGCATTTCACGATGCAGATGCTGGCCCTTCGGGCGCTTCACGAAGCCAGCGACGCAATGATTGGGGGCCTTTTTGGAGCGTCCAGCAGACTGGTCCGCCTCGCTGGCCGAGCTTCCAGTGGTGTCCTTACTACTATGCTTCGCCTTCCGAAAACTGCCAGCAGTTTGCACAGGGCTCTGTGCTTAGGGGTGTGACTCCCTTTTTGCTCAGGTCAATGTTTTGAAGCATTCTCTCATTTCTTTTCTGCAGGAGGCATGCGCTGCAACTCATTAGTGACTGATTTGCGTGCTACAGGAAATAAAAATGGCACATATGACGTGCAGGCACAGCACGTTATGTGTGCACAACTCGTTGGTTCATTCGTTTCACAGGACGCAATTGTGTCTGCTATCTCTCTCGGAAGCTTCACTACACCCACACTGATCATACAGATGGTGTTGCTTTTATGGTTTGCTTAGTACCGCATAAGCATTTAAGGCTATCAGGCTCCAAACACAAGGTATTGAAAACTGTTTTGAGCGGTATTCTATGAAAAGTGTTAAACAACGGTTGTGTTAAGGGCCTAAAAAGTTTTGTACCACCTAGTGAAGATAAAGGAAAAAAATTCTCATCACTACTGGTAAATGTTAAAAAAAAATGTTCAGGTAATCTCAGCGGTCATCCTTTTCTGGGCAAGCATTTAAGCTCCCAACTAATGAAATAGACACCTCAGCCTTTATCTCAGATATGAGAAAGTGGCTGAGGTGTATAGAAGACAAGTGAGGCTCTGGGCTGTAATTTACAGTTTATCAAGGAAACCGGCTTCTGTTAAAAACTTAAAAACTTAAGGTATGTCAACAATGACATTATCTCCTAAGAGCAGCAATGAATCAAAAGGGATGTGTTTCTTATAAAATTGAGTAAAATAATTTTTCTTTGTTTTTTGAGTTTTCAGTATGGCAGTAAAATAGGGTTAAGTGTGAGCTCGTCTCTACACATTTCCCAAAGAAGTTTGTGTTCATTCGTCAGCAAGAGGTTGTGTCAGGTGTGTGCGCCCTATGCGGAGACGACATAAAATTACTTCCATAAAATGCTCCTGGTGTGTACAGGTCTTCCATTCTCCGAGGACAGGCTTTACAAACTGCAGCTTGTTGCTAATTTCATTATCCCAAGTTGTCTGCCATTTATCCCTCAAATTACTCTGTATTAATTTCATGCAGTCTCTGTGGGGCATGATAACGTTCTTGATTTCATGACAACAAGGCAGTACTGTTTGTGTATGAAAGCTTCTCGGACAGTATTTTTGGGGCGAATTAAATGGTCTGTTGTCGAGCATGCCTTTTTGAAACCATACTGATGAATTTCAAGAAGATCACGAGATTCAAGCACCAAGGTAAGCCTGACATTCAAAATGCTTTCATAAGACTTGGGAGGAAGCCGGTAAGAACAATTAGTCTATGACGATCAAGAGATGTTGGCTGCTTTCTAGGTTTCGGAAATGGCACTATAATGGCTTTTTTCCAAGCTTCCGGAATTTTTCCTGGCGTCCATATTTTGTTAAAAAATTTCATAAGTACCTCTGCAGAAGGTTGGGAAAGATGTGCTATCATTTCGTAATGAATTTCATCAGGGCCCAGCGCAATCTGTTTCCCGGCAGAGAAAACTGTTTATTTCTGGATTGTAATTAATATAATGTGGTTCATTTTATGCAGCCACTTGTTGGAAATGCATTTTTCTACATGTGTTTTTTTATTCTTAAAATGATTCCGTGTAGTGGGAGGAATTGGAAACACTTGAGAAAGGTTCGCCTAGGATGTATTCTTGTTCCTTTATGCTTGTTTCTGTATAAGGGGAGTAAGAAAATGAGCTGTGTACGGAGAGAAGTTGCCGTTTAATTTACGAACTTGCTCCCAGATTTTTATTTTTTTTATTGCAGAACTGTTTATGGAGCACGTGAAATTGTTCCAGGAAGCTTTCTCGGCATTGCGACGAGGCCATTTCGCGAAAAAGCTGCCAGTCAGCTACGTGGAGCTTCCAACGACGCGGTTTACTTTGAATGATCGATGATGGTGATGACAAGTTAGTTACCACGGGAAGGTGACCACTTGCAAAGCAATTATTAGGAATGTCCCATTTAAAATCGATAAAAACAGACAGTGAACTGAAAGATAGGTCTATGCAGCTCATTTTTCCAGAGCTTGGAGAGCAGTACGTGGGTTTTCCTGTACTGAGTAGGCAAATATTGTTGGACAGAAGAAAATCTTTTAAAATGTGACCTCTAGTGTCCGTTGACTTCCCCAAAAACGTGAATCTGCATTAAAATCTCCATCAACTAGGTATGGCTCTGGTAGCTGTTTAAAAAGTGGTTCTAGATCATGTAGTGTGTTAAGTGAGGCTCGAGGTATTGGAACATACTGTAATTGTTTGATATGTCGAACAGTGACTGCAACAGTTTCACATTTAGTTTTAAGTTCGACTTCGTGAGTTGCAACACCGCATAGAGCCTACTTCAGGGCTCTCTGTCACAGCGGAAGACTTTATACTTCTTTGAAATATTCCCATGTTGAGGTTCTAAGTTTGTTTCCAGTAAACATAAAGGCACAGGAGAGAATGGTCTTGAGAGATCCTTTACATCGCTGTAGTTGTTTAACAGTCATCGGCAGTTCCAATCAATTTGCAATGCCATTTTTAGTGTTTTGGGGGGACAGGGTCAAAAACCTAGGCTCCCGGTTTAATGGGGTCTGTAATTTGAGTTTTTGGTTTCCTGGCACGCTGCAGTGAGCTGTGCCGCCCCTGCATCGTGGATGTGCTGGGGGTTGTGTCTATTGCCTCACCGGGGGCGTTGGAGTGCCCCGAAGAGGCCGCGGGTTGGGGAAGTCTTTTGGGCTGCCGACTCAGGGGCAGGCAAGCCGTTTTCTAGAGATGGCAGGGCGCCTTTCGCCGCGTCTGTCATGGGCGCTGGTGGCCCTGCCGCAGCCTCACTGCGTGTGGCCTGGGCTGGTGCCAGTGGCCGATGTGGTGCCCCGTCCCGTCGCTCCACATCGGCGAATTTTGTTTTTGCACTGGAGGAGCACGTGCCAATGGCATGTGAAAGTCGTTGACGTGCTTCTCGGAATGAAATGTTTTTCTTTGTTTTGAGAGTGATAATTTCATTTTCGGTTTTGCACGTTGGGCAAGACTTCGAATAAGCGGCGAGATCTCCTTCGCAGTTCGCGCAGTACGGTGCAGCTTCACAGTTCTGTGAAACGTGGCCTGTTTACATATTACAGTGACAACTACTGTGCATTGCATGGGAAACGCAGCAAGAACAATAATTTTTTTCCTTTTCAGGAATGTAAAACCACTACTGTGTGCTATTTTGAATAACTGACTAATATTTTAATGTATATAATCTTAGCTATTCGAAAAATGTGATTTTGTACTGCAGCCTATCTTGATCCAGTCAATGTATTTGACCCGATGGAGAATTCGCGATAAGAATCACGTAGTTATTCTGAAATCGTTATTGCACGTTTACGGACAGCGTCACTTTGAGAGCAGGCAGCGTACCTTCCACTAAGTTTTCAAGCAGAGTATCAAAATCATTTATGGATACGTGGCAGTACCAACGTCATGTTCGCGCTTTTGTCGCAATCACTGCAGTCATTGCAACAAATTCGACTAGTTGCGCAACGCCAAGTTCATTTGGGCATTAGGAAAACACGGCGTGCGTAGTGAGCCTTCGCAGGTGCACATTTCTCTGCCTTGACGGAAAAGCACTCGCTCCGACCACAATCAGTTTCACTACGCGGAACACTTGTCACTGTGCTGTGCAGCTTATACACGCGCTGGAAATTCACCGTGAGTCGCTTCCTTTCTCAGTGGTTAGCAGGTATTGCTCGTCGCTGTCATGGTGATCCTCGCAGCAACGCTTGCAACGACCACAAACAGCTCCAAATAAACGCTTCGTGACATCGACGCCGCATAAATTTTGCGTCGATTTGAATACCGTTGGTCCACGCATATGGAGCATCCCTTGGAATCGAATCAGTTTAAGCATTCAGAAAGAATTATACAGGATCCAGCGAGGCGGCTGGCATAGGCCCTTGGAATTGCTTGTTTACAAAGGCGTGAAAGTACGGCAGCCGCCACGAAGGAAGGACGTCACAACACCTGATCGCACACCTGGGCGTGGTTTGCTCGAGTGTGCCTACGGGATATGGTTTTTCAATACGCTGCCGGGCTCACGAGGGCCCGCATTTCAGAGCCCCATTTGTGCTACTGGGGATGCCAATTACGAAACTCTACAATGGATTGCTAAATCAACACTTTAATTCAAGCCGAAACATTCGCGATTCCTTTTTTTGATCAGTTGGCTAGCCTGCAACCAAGAAAGATATATTACACAACGCGAAGCAGCGACTCTTGGTATGTGCCATCTATTAGGACAAATTACGCTCGCCAGGTGCTTCGCTTTCAAATTCCGCACCTTCTTAATTCCTAAAGCGAGCCTTAAAACTCGGCATCGAACTTAATTTGCTGAGTACTTCCTTAGTTCTATAGTATGTTCTTGCTCCTTAGATCAAATCGTATGTTTATGTAATTTTATTTGTGTATCATTCGTGTCATTTCAATGCTCGTGTCTTTGTTCTTCAAAGCAAATCCGACGCTATTATGTGTCTAAGTAAGCTTCGTTACCTTTTGTTGTGTTTGTTATCTGTACACTCTTGCTTCCGCTGTTTTCTATAGGAATGGGGTGCACTTCTTTGTAAAACAACGTAAAGCTTTCTGGGAGCGCCTACTAACATCACATGGTGTTGAAATAAAGGAATTTTCTTTTCTATTTTCTATTTGCGTTTCTTTAATAGTGATGTGTTCTCCAGTCGGAGTCTGAGGCAAAACTGTTTATTCAGAGAAAGCGTACAAGCGGGGCAGACAGTCGGGATAGAGAGAGAGAGAGTGCAGAGAGTTCAGTGTCCGCGTGTAGCTTCGTACATGCATATGGTACGTGCCAGGACCGAAGAGCCGTGGAGACGCGGGGATGAGGTGTTGAGCGAAATACGATGCTCAGGCCAGACAGAAAGTACTATACGGGAAGCGGCGCTTGGAGCGGCAGTAGAGCGATACACAATTGGAGCGGCAGCACCACGATACACAACACTCCTCCCCCCTTAGACGTAGTAGTCTCGGAGGTGAGAAGGAAACTTCCTCTCTCGGGTGGAGCGTCGAGGAACGGTGCCGGTCGCCGGAGGAATTCTGTCGGAGGTATCCGCGTTCTCTGAGCTGGAGCGGCTGTGCCCGGGTTCTGGTGAGTCGGCGCCTGGCTCGGCCGAAGTTCTAGCGGGTTGTTCGTCCTGGTCTTCTGACTCTGAATGCGGCTCAGGCATTTCGAGTTCAGGTGCACGGTGAGGAAGATCGGTTAGGTTATAGTCCCTCTTTCTAAGGTGGTCGACGTGCCTACGCCAGGACGTACCGTCCAGGAGTTCGACTTCATAGGACACAGGTCCTTTGCAGGAGCAGATGATCGCGGGAAGCCACCGAGACCCATGTGGCGAAAAATTCCTAGCGAAAACTGAGTCACCAGGCTCAAACTTGCGGGTTCGTGTAGCGCGGAGCTTCCGCGACAACTGGTCGCGTGGCGAGTTGCCTTCCTGAGAATCAGGGTGCAAGTAGTCTAGGGCGGACTTTAGCTGACGCGAGAATAGTAGCTCCGCCGGGCTTCTTCCTGTAGTCGTGCAGGGCAGCAAGTGCTGCTGGAACAGGAAACGGCTGAGCTGAAGTTCGATGTCGCCCCCTTTCAGTCGCTTAAGAGCTTTCTTCGTTTCCTGAACGAAGCGTTCGGCCTGTCCGTTAGAAGACGGGTGGTAGGGTGCGACTAAAGCTTGACGAACGTTGTTCCTGGCGAGGAACTGCCGGAATTCAGCTGATGTGAATGCAGAACCGTTGTCAGATACGACGACGTCGGGTAGTCCGTGTGTGGCGAACAGCCGTCTGAGTTCTCGGACAACAAGTGCAGCTGAAGTTGTCCTCACCACAACGACCTCTAGCCATTTTGAGAACGAGTCCACGACGATATTGCCTTGGACTGGTCCAGCGAAGTCCACGTGCAGCCTAGACCACGGTCTCGTAGTCTGCTCCCAGGGATGGACTGCAGCGCGGGGTGGAGCATTCCTGGATTCTTGGCAGGTCTCACACGCACGGACGGTGTTCTCCACATCGCTGTCGAGTTTCGGCCACCAGACGTAACCTCGCGCGAGTCCCTTCATGCGAACGATTCCTGGGTGTGATGAGTGAAGCAGCTCAAGCACTTCCATGCGGAATTGCGGTGGAATCACGACTCGGGAGCCCCACAGAATGCAATCACAATAAGCGGAGAGTTCGTCGCGGCGCACGAAGTAAGGTTGGAACTAATGCACTGCACGGGCTCGGGCCGGCCCGAAAGCCCGGGCCCGGCCCGGCCCGCGGGCCGGGCCGGGACATGATCTGTTTTGCCGGGCCTGGGCCGGGCCCGGGCCTGGAGTTGCGGGCCCGGGCCGGGCTCGGGCTTACAGCTGCGGACTCGAGTCGGGCATGGGTCCGTTCAGAAACGGCTGGTGTCCGACTATTCATTCACTAATGCAGTGAAGTACACAACTGCGGCATTGGAGCAGCGACACGGGTGAGCTGTGGGTTATAGTACGCGCTGAGAAAAAAACTAAGCTTTATTCATTGACATATTTATTTCTTTATTTCCCCGCCGCGGTGGCTTAGTGGTCAAGGCGCTTGATTACTGAGCCGCGGAACCAGGGTTTGCTCCTAGCCTCGGCGGCCGCATTTCTATTTAGGTGGCAGACACGACAGCCATGTACTTTGTAGTATCATCGCTCGCCGTATAGAAACTCAGGTAGTCAAAATTATCCGGAGCCCTCTTCTTCGGTGTCCCTCACAGCCCGACTACCCTTGTGTCCTTAAGCCCCAAAAACATAACTTTTATTTTATAGCTGTATTTTTCTCATGTGAGAAAACTCGCAAACTAAAGCGCGTTTGGTTGTCTTTTTGATCAGCTGACCGCTACGTCTCTAAATGAAACAGCCACGAAAGATCGCGAGAGTTTGTAAAGTTCATCTCGTAACCACATATATCCCTCCTTGCTTCTTCAGCCTGGTTGTCATGACAAGTCTTTTGCCCTGTAAGTTATCACGTGATTCGCGCGTTATCTTCTGCTCCACCAGTAAGAATAAAATTCACCCGGTCTTAATTGGTCATTGATCGTTCATCATCCCAAAACATATTTATCCACTATTAGAAATGCATTCGGGAAGAACATATTAGTTTAGGACGCTTATAGTATTCAAAACACACACCGTGAAATACTCAAGCCTTTTAGCTTTTCGTTTCTGCTGAAAGGCGACCAGTTCGGCTACGAATTCAACCTGTGAGATCGCGTTCACTAAAAAAATGACATCCCACTGCTTGCTAGGCAGCTTTAATGTTTATACTTCCGGGTGGCAGAATATAACTGATTAAAACCATGGGGGAATACAAACTAGTCTACTACGCCCGTTTGGAGCAATTTTTATTTGGCTCTCGGAACTTCCAAGTTTATCTTTGCGCACTTTCACGAGATCACTGTCCAAAAGACGGGCCTGGCGAGCACTACTCTTAACCACTTCCTTCAGGGTTAAAAAGAACCAACTTTCTGCAAGCCAAACTGTGGTTTCAGAACCTTTGCCGACCAGTTTCTTATCGGTCGAGCAGCAGTCTACTTGCTCAGAGTGAGCAAACGGGCCGGGCCGGGCCCGGGCTGGGCTTCACTTCGGGATTCACGGGCCGGGCCGGGCTCCCTAGAGCGATAATTTAGCGGGCCTGGGCCGGGCCCGGGCTTGAAGCCGCGGGCCTGGGCCGGGCTCGGGCTTCAGGTCTCGGGCCCGGGCCGGGCTTGGGCCTCAGATTGAGGCCCGTGCAGTGCTCTAGTTGGAACTGGTCCTCTACCTTTGCTGGCCATCCGGTACGAATCCACTTGAGTACTCGCGACAACACACGGTCCTTCCTTGTCAGCTGAGAAATCTTGGATGCATCTGCAAAGGCTTCTGGGGGTTTTCGAGCAGCAGGACATCTGTCATGATGGGACTTTCGGCATTTGTGGAGGGCAGCGGCAGGCGGCTGAGTGAATCAGCATTGCCCATTTGACGTCCTGGTCGGTAGATTAGCTCATAGTCGTACTGTGCGAGGAGTAAATTCCATCGAAGCATCCTCGGTGAAAGTACGCTAGGTATTGGACGACTGTGATGCAGCAGGGCCAGCAACGGCTTGTGGTCAGTGTAGACCTTGAAGTGTCTGCCATACAGATATTGGTGAAACTTCTTGACACCGGAAACGACAGCCAGAGCTTCTCGGTCTGTCTGAGAGCAGTTCCTTTCGGTCGAGCTCAAAGTACGGGAACCGAATGCAATTGGAGATTCTTGTCCGGTAGAGTCTTCGTGACTAAGGACAAATCCTATGCCGTAGGCAGACGCATCGCAGGCAAGCGTGAGCGGCTTGTGCACGTCGTAGTGGACTAAGACATCGGATGTCTGTATAAGTTCCTTGGCGTGCTTGAAAGCGCCGGCTTCTTTGCGCCATCTCCACGTCTGATCCTTTGCAAGCAGACGGTATAGAGGCTCGAGGGCGTGAGCTGCACCGTGCAAGAATCTGTTGTAGAAGTTTAGCAGTCCGAGAAAAGACTGAAGTTGCTGCTTGTTCCTTGGACTGGGAGCTTCTTTAAGGGCTTCGACCTTTTCTTCGGTCGGATGAGTACCGGCAGCGTCAATGCGGTATCCAAGGAAGGTTACTTCAGGCATGCCGAAGTTGCATTTCTCTCGGCTCAGACGAATGTTGTCGTCGCTTATGCGTTTCAGCACATCTCGCAGGTGTTTGTTGTGCTCGTAGGCATCTTGACCTCCCACTATAATATCGTCCAGGTACACGTGGACCCCAGGTAGTCCCGAGAGGAGCTCTTCCATGTAGCGCTGAAATATGGCTACGGCGGACGACACTCCGAACGGCAGGCGAGTAACTTTGAACAGTCCCCGGTGCGTATTGACTGTTAGCAGATCGGCTGTGTCACTGTCCACGGCAAGCTGCTGATAGGCTTGATTGAGGTCTAGTTGTGAGAATACAGTGCACCCCGCAAGGTTTGAAAAAAGCTGATCGATGGTTGGAAGAGGATATGTTTCCATCTTGATTGCTTGGTTAACGGTGCTTTTGTAATCACCACACAGCCTGATCTTGCCGTTCTTCTTAACGACGCAGACTAACGGTGTCGCCCATCGGGAGGATCGCACGGGCTGGTAGACGCCTTCCTGTACAAGAACGTCGATGGCTTCGTCTACCTTGGGCAGTAGAGCCACCGGAACTTGACGTGCTTTCCTGAAGATGGGAGCGATTTCAGCCTTGAGCTCTATACGAACCGGTGGTCCTTTGCTCTTCCCTAGTCCTTCAGCGAAGACTTCTGGGTATTCAGAGACGGCATTCAGCAAGGTTAGCGGAATTTCGATTTGAGATGCGTGGTTTATTCCGCAGAGCGATATTCCCAACGAAGAAAACCAGTCTCTCCCCAACAGGCTGGTGCCATTTCCTTGGACAACGAGAAGTTGAAGGCGAGTGCTCTTCGTTCTGTATGAGACGGCAACTTCCAATGATCCCAGAATCTCCAAGCTTTCCCTTGTGTAGGAGCGCAGCTGTAGAGAGGATGGCCTTAGGTCTTGCCTTGAGAGCCGAAGTTTCTCCATGGTCATCTCGCTGATGATGGTGCAGGCGGCCCCGGAGTCAACCTTCATGGTCAGAGGCCTACTGTTTATCAGGACGTCCGCGCAGACCGCTGGAGAAGTGATGGTGTTGGCACCACTCGTAGACTTGCGGTCTTGAATTTCCCGATGAAAGCTGACCGATGCCGTAGAGTTTACGTCTTGAGCTGGATCACCTGATTGCAAAATTTGATGGTTGCGTCCACGAGAGTACTTGCTTTTGCGAGAAAACTCCTTTCGGTGTTGACCAGGCTTGGAAGTTTTTTCTTTTGCTGCCTTCTTCCTGCAGGCCTTCTCCAGGTGCCCTTTGTTGCCGCAGTAGCGACAGATGGCGGAATGATAGGAGCAAGTACGAGCGTCATGCTCGCCGGTGCAACGCCAACATTGATGACTCGGAGGATGGTTGGCGGGCTTGACGTCCGAGCGCTTGGGGTTCCGTTGCAATTGATGCGCTTCTGGGGGGACCCTTGAGCGGCGAACCTCTTCTGTCTTGGCTGCTGCTTCTTCCGCAGCACGTGCCAGTAGGATAGCCTTCGACAGCTTGAGGTCCGGTTCAGCCAGGAGACGTCTTTGGATAGGCTCTTCACGCAGGCCACAGACTAGGCGGTCGCAAAGAAGTCGATCCAGCCAATCCCCGAACTCGCAGTGGCGAGCTAACAGTCGAAGAGCGGCGAGATATTCCGGCACCGATTCACCAGGTTGCTGGTCTCGCTTGTTGAAGCGGAATCGTTCCATGGTGACGGAGGGTTTCCCGATGAAGTGGGTGCCGAGCAAGGAAACGATTTCTGAGAAGGGAACCTCCGAAGGTGCCTTGGGTGCGCACAGCGAGCGCAGCAGAGTATACGCGTCGACGCCGCATACGCTGCAGAGGAAAGCCCGTTTCTTCTCATCGGATTGGATGTCGTGGGCTTGAAAGTAGAACTCGAGGCGTTCTAAGTAGACTGGCCAGGAGGAAGGCTCGGCGGGCGAGAATT
This sequence comes from Amblyomma mixtum, assembly GCF_055824585.1. Classification (NCBI taxonomy): domain Eukaryota; kingdom Metazoa; phylum Arthropoda; class Arachnida; order Ixodida; family Ixodidae; genus Amblyomma; species Amblyomma mixtum. The sequence goes on along the minus strand of NC_143014.1, from coordinate 270,999,934 downwards.
CTCCGATCGTGGCCGAAGGCAGGAGCGCTGCCATGTCGACGGACGTGCAGGGCTGGAGCGGATCCAGGAGCTTTGCCTGAGGCGGTCAGTATTGACTGCAAATGCGCGCTGGGGGATCACGGCGATCCCATCCTCGTCGCAGTGATGTGTTCTGCAGTCGGAGTCTGAGGCAAAACTGTTTATTCAGAGAAAGCGTACAAGCGGGGCAGACAGTCGGGATAGAGAGAGAGAGTGCAGTGAGTTCAGTGTCCGCGTGTAGCTTCGTACATGCATATGGTACGTGCCAGGACCGAAGAGCCGCGGAGACGCGGGGATGAGGTGTTGAGCGAAATACTGTCGCGTAGCGAGCTTCGCAGGTTTCACGCGCCACTTTCTCTGACAGGCTGAATGTGTTCTTCTCCCCGCGGTGCGACTGTTGCTGTCCGTGTGCTCCCTGCTGTGCGGGAAGCCATTAGAGGGGCTCACACTCCGACATTTGGCAGAGCCGTTTTCTCTGGGGCTCTTTGTAAGCAGGCATTGTGCGTCTCCTCCCCGGCCTTGTGTGAATGTTTAGTTAGAGTAAAACGCAGTAGACTGCGAGGGGACGAGGTCGCCCAAGGCCGCGTCCGGGCCACCAGAGCGGGCGCGCGGACCCCCTGTGGTTTGCAGGAGAGTCGCGCGAAGTGATTGCCTCGGGCGGCACACTGCCCGGCGGACCAGATATGCCGGAGAAGAGCCGCGAGGGCTGAAGGCGCGGACGGCGGGTCGCGTGGTGCACCGACTGCGAGGTTTGCGTTCCCTGTGTTTCGGGTGTCGTTTTGTGTGTTTGTATCTGTGTGCCGAGTGGAAATGCGCACGTCTTCGGGGAATTTTACGCGGTGCTCTCGAGTAAACAGCCTCGTGGGCACCGGCGTGCTATTGGCTGCTCTGTTTTAAAGAAATCCTTGTCATTGGCTCCGACAACAGCATTTCCGATTGGCTACTAAAAGTCTCCCCAGAATCCTGGGCAAACGTATTTAAGAGCGGAGTTTTGGCGCGAAGAGGGGACTCAGGAGAGGAACGGCTGCGGTCCTGCTGCTCGGGACCTCCGCCCCAAAGATGCTGCACGCCCCGGGGTATGACTGACTGTTTTATTATGTGACCTCTTATATTTTTGTCTCAGTTTCCAAGTTTAACCAGTGATTCGCATCTATCTTCAATAAACTAAGTTGACCAATGCATCTAATCGACGCCTGCTGGTTCCCTTCTTCGATGCGGCGGAGTCACCGTTCCGTCCCGACGTACGCTTCGTTACAATACGATGCTCAGGCCAGACAGAAAGTACTATACGGGAAGCGGCGCTTGGAGCGGCAGTAGAGCGATACACAATTGGAGCGGCAGCACCACGATACACAACAAATAGGATGCTGCGCACACCGAGCTTCTTGCCTTCAGAACCGAAGCTATTTTTCAGTGCCATGTAGCGGCCAACGGGCGCAACATATTGGCGATGTGGAAACGGTGGCGATGTGGAAACGATGTGGAAGACGAATTGGATCGTCTTACAGTACCATGGAAAGAAAACTCCTCCTAACCAACACCAACGGGACTGGCAGATAAGCCAGTTTCTGCTACTTGCCACACACGACCAACACACCGGTATGCGCATTCATACGGACTCCGCCTTATACCGGGATGACGACACTGGCACCTAGTTTTCAGCCACCGCCTGCTATCAGGAGGGCTCTCCACGCCACGTCACTGGCCACAATGGTTGCATGCGCTTGTCTATCACAATACTTGAGCTAACAGCCATCGACAAGGCTGTTGACCTCTGCAGCACAGAACCAGGTACTACCATCTACATCTACACGTACAGTCAAGAGGCGATCTACTCGCTGAACGCTCGTTCCCACGAGACTTCATTGGCACACCGCATCAAACAGCCCTTCCACTACCTGCAGAAGACCTCCCAGCACTCGGTACGCATTCACCGGACGCCCGGACATAGTGCACAAGGTACCGCGAAACCGGACTGCTCACGAGGCCGCTAGCGCACAGCTAGAGGAAAGCAGCCTGCTCTACCTCGGCGTGAGCCCGTTAAACTCGGACTAGCTATATTGCTTTCCCGCGCCCATGATTATATCTGGCTCCGTCATCACCCATGACGTCATCACCCATCAACATTAGCGGGTAGGTTTGTTGCAGGACTTTTTCCCCGACATTAACCCATCCATCCCTTCTGGCCATCTTCGCCCGGCCCAGGTACTCGCTCACAAGGCGCCAGCCGGTTCAGCGTGCACACCGGACATCCCGAGTCGATGGCACCGAACCAGGATCGGCTACCCCATTTTCCCTGCTGACTGCAAGATCGATTTACGGCACCTCACTCGACGTTCCCCGGCACGGTGAGCCTCCGCGCCCGCACTCATCTGTACTCCACATTCAGGCGTCTGATTACTGTACGGACCCCAGTGGCGACGCCAAGCGCACGTTCAGTGCTCTGCTGAGCGTCGTTTCGGAGTCAGGCGTCCTAACCCTCACCTAAAGGTCCCATAGCTCCCTTAGGCCGCAGGCCATTATTGTCAATAAAGATATGAACATGGAAATGAATGAATGAATGAATGAATGAATGAATGAATGAATGAATGAATGAATGAATGAATGAATGAAGTGGAAATACTACAGAGGTTTTCATTACTTGATATCATCCCCACTGCTCTCTGCGCATGCCCAGCGCTGCTATTGCGACTGTGACGCGGCTCGGCGCGTCCTCTGCTGCTCCCCACGGCGCCGTGGCCTCAAAGCCGTTCGCGGTGCTAGCGTGCGCTTTTTCTTGAGCAGCGCCAGGGCAATAGTCACGGCGGCGTAGACGAATGTCCACGAGGGTGGAGATGGCATTTATTTTCATCGTGATAGAACCCTTGCCTTTTATACCTTCCAGTTCTTCATTTGCGCTCGACACTACCTGCGTCGTCAATTTATGCAGAGTGGTGACGTCTTCAACTTCAGATTTTTTTTCGCGAGCAGTCATTTCGATGCCTGCGCCCGATGGAATGCGCACAATACCCTTCGGCAGAAGTGAAAAGTTGCAGGAAGGTCAGCGATTTCTGCGTGACTATTGAGGTGCGGATTTCATTCCTTAAAGACATGTAGTGCCTTTTCAATGCACTCAGCTCTTTCAAACTAAACAATAAAGTCGGCCACAACAGCAAAGTGAGCCGCTGTCTCAAATACAATTAAATATAGTGGAATGGAATAATCGGTACTTTTCTAGGTTGCATAGAAAACACTGCGTCATCACTCTATTGCAACATAAGCTTTTTCATAAACTCTGTTTGGATGCAGAGCAGCACAGTTTCCTGTCATTATTCTGCCACAGTCTTGAGAACATCAAGAGATGAATTTTACGTTTGTAAGGTTTCGAAATGGCTGAATCTAACTTCTGCAAAAAGTGGCTGCTTCAGCTATTCGGGTAACGCACTGAACTTCTTTCTGCAAATCAGTTTAAACGAGTGTTGGTGTTTTCTGTATCGTTTGGCAACTTCATTTTATCTTGTGATAGTTTCCATTTCAAAGCCTGCACACCTTTTTCAATACTGTTCCAAACACAAATGCAGGCGTTTCAGTGTTGTGCTCGTAAATATTAGCAGCATACGGAAACAGTGGGATGAATTTGTTTCGCAAGGTGTTCTGATCGGAGGTGAGGTTGACATTTTTCTGTTCATGGGAACTGACATAAACAGCGATCTCTCGCTTAAGTTTTCACTCCCGGGATACCGTGGCCACTTTCACGCCCGACAGGGCAGCAGTAGTGGATGGGTTGCTGTCTTCAACACGTGTTGCGCCTTTCTTTCACCCATGTCTCATTTTCGTTTGCTGAGTCGATTCTAGCGAACATACTGGGCGTTTACATGAGCCCGACAAAAGTCGGGTTAAACAGGCTGTCGGGCCGAGAACCGGTTGTCGGGCTCATGTATACGCTAGAGGGTCGAGCAAAGGGACCGTCGAGTCGAGCTGGGCCAGCCCGGCTGCAGGGGGTGGGTTGGCTCTGCCCGACCCGGCTGGAAGGAGCATGTATACGCTGCCGCATCGGCTTGGCGCCTCCTCTCCTGCCTCCTCTCCGGTCTGGCTGGCGCTTTGCAGGAACTCGGAGCACTCGGCGCGCGCGCTCTTTCTTACGGCCTGTGCATGAGGGGCAGTTGCTATCTATCGCCGCAACTCTCCGGGGGCTGGTTCGGTTACTTTGCACATATTGCTGAACGGCTGCTCCGAGTACTGAACAATAACTTGACAACCATATCTTATGCAGCCACTGCTATCGGCACGCAAGGCAGGGAACTAGTAGATGGATCTCAAAACATTGAAGTCGGCATGCAATGATGGCGCATAGTATTAGCGAATAGGTGTATAGCAGGAATAAAAGTGAGGCAATATATTACAGGGCGAAGCCACGGTTAGGAAAACATTTATTTTCATCTTCAGGGCTGGCACAGTCTCTGCCGATACTTGGAAATGTATAAATAAAATAATAGCACTTGCCGTTTGAAAACATTCGAAGTATCTGTGCCATCTGTTCTCACTGCGTGAAACACACCAGATCAGAAAGATCATTTGCTCTTTGGAACTCCGATATCGTTTCACATACTTAGAAGGACTGAAAACAATAACAGGCGCTGCTTGTAATGACCTATACAACATTTTCGTACGGCTCGCAGTTCAAGGGATGTCAGTTACAACCTTAAATGCTTTCGCGTTGGCTTGTGGATGAAACCAGACGGCTTGTCATTTTGGTTTGTCAATTTCTTTGTGTAGTTGACGAGAAGAATTCGGAGAAACTTCTCAGAAATGAGGTGTATTAAGCATTTGGTGTGGCTTCTGTCAACCCCTTCCGGGCAGCATAGGACGGGCGAATCTTCTAGATGTGGTTCAACGATTAGTTACACAAGACTTCGAGAATTTCGATCATGGGAGATACTTGACCGCCTTTTCAAAAAACGCCGGAATCGCTAGAAACCCCGACTTTGGATAGTGCTTTTCACCATGCTTTGTTCTCTCGGCGCCTGCTCAGGCCGTAAGAAGAGAGCGAGAAAGCGCGCGCGTCGAGACCGGCCGTGCTCGGAGATATCTTTTCCGGCAGCGGAGACACCCATTGGAAATCAAAGCGAGCCGCTGCCGGCCTCGAAGACAGCGCGCACGTGAACGGGTGAACCAACCGACCGGAAAGAGCAGCAGTCGGGAAAGGGAACATTTCGTCTGGGAGTTCCACCTCCTCTAGCATGCGTGTAGTTTGCGTGCTCGACGCTAGGGGTAGCGACGGTCTCTGCCCGACAAGAAACCGGTTCATGTAAACGCGGTAGGGTCGGGCTGGTCAGCCCGACATCTGGCGCACCCCGACCCGACCCGCAACGTCGGGCTCCATGTATACGAGGCTATATACAGCTCGTTAGTTTAGGCTTCTTTTCTTGCTCTTTATCATCCGCGTAGATAAAGTGCAACCACATTTCTCTATAAACTACGTCATGTCTTTTTTCCACCGGGTAAGGTTTGCATTGCCGGTGATGTCAGCATAGATACAAAAACCCAAAAACAAATGGTTCTAGATTGTCTAAACATCTCACCTGATTCCATAATATGGTCATCATCGTTCCCCTACGCGCATCGAATTTTTGAGGAACTCCTTAGTTTCGTCATGCCTTTAACTTGTCAATGTACGCTCATAACGGAATGATGTATTTTCTCTTGTTATATAACAAAATATATCGGATCATTTCTTTGTCGGTTGCCGATTCGCAGCGCATAAGTCGTGTCTAAAAATGCGTTACTTTAATTCTCCTCCATTATTATTACTAACAAGCATAAGCTCGACTAGATGCTAGGAAATTGTGATTGGGAACATTAAATGTGTACTGTGCCAAGAATAAAAACTTCATGACTTAGATCTTAGATAGCTTTATTAAATCCTCTAAAAAAAACAGTTCCGCTTAAACAGCGAAAACCTTGCTGCCCTTGGAATACAAAGACTGTCATGGCCGCTATAAAAGAAAGGGAGTTGGCTTGGGCAGATTCTTACGAGAAGAGTTCAAGGATGCTCGCAACCGTGCAAATCCAATAAAGCTATCGGAAAAACAAAAATACTTCCAGCGCAGGTTTGAGGAATCGCAGCCTTGCCATACCTTACTTGGTCACTCATAAATGAGTTAAGAGGCTCCACTTCCAAGAGGCCAATGAATGTCATCTCTAAACATTTTGCACACTATCGATCATTTAAGCTAATGAATTTATAATATTTTTTTTTTCTGCTGCAAGGGACAGCGCTCCTGTTTTTGCATTCGTTTCAATGGACAATTCGTTGGTCCTCAGTTCAGCAGCTGTTAAGAATGTACCGAAGATGATCTTCGATGTATTCTGTTTAGTTTTAACAGATGCAAATCTCCTGGACTGGGTGGAGTGTCTGTTGAACAGTCTTGTACACGTTTCAAAAAACACGTAACCGGCTACAGTTGCCATTCCTCCATCTGAAATGTAAATTATTGCAGTGCTCAATTACCGCTCCAGAAAACTATCAGAATAATTACTGAACAATAGTCGATTAATATTGCGTTACTTCTATTTAACTTCATAGCAATACACAAACTCATTCAAACTGCAAATCACTATAGCGGCTTGCTTGATATTTTTTTCCAGACAGTTAAAATTGAACAGGAGTTTTCTAAATTGTCGTCGCTGATTTTGCAATATTTCCTCGTGAAGACATCGCCCGCTACAGTGAACACTTTCGATGTAAGCCCGGGAGTGTAAGGCGGTGTTATACCGCGCAAACACCTTGCGCACCAGCTCGTAGTTGCACAATCTGTTTCGAAGTCCTCTATGAAGCCCCGCGCTTTGTTACGGATAGTTATTGGGTGCACTTTAATTTTATCGAGAATTCACAGCGATCAGCTTCGGTGATCAGTTTTGTGTACAGAAGTACGGAATACGTAATGGCTCCTCATTCGCTCTTGTGCTGTGCGAGGTATTCCTAGTAGTAATCTTCATACAGTACTCAATAAATCTTGCCTGAGCATTTTGGGTCAAAGCTTCGATGATCAAGTGGTTCGCCTAATTAGTGCTGGTTGTCGAAGTGCATTCATTTCCAGCATTTGTGAAAGCCTGCTCTACAAAACAACAAACCGAGACAGAAAAGCGAAGCGCGACGGGAACAGCCAGATTATTCCGCATTTCCAGAGGCTGTCGCACATTATTAAGAAGTTGGCAAATAGTCAACGCAACAACGTGGGTTTCTCTGCCTAGTACAAACTTGGCAAGGTCTGTGCAATGCTTGGTGATCTAAAGCGCGAATCATACTCTGTGAAGCACGTCTATAAGATCCCCCATTTGCAGCAGAGGTTACAATGGAGAAACGGCAAGATGCTGTAAAGATGGGGCTTAAGAACTCAACTTGAATATAAGAAATAAATCCGGCGGCGGTTTCTTGGCATGCGACTGTTAAAGCTGTGGTTGTAAACCGCTCTTCAAGAAAATGAAGGTCTTTTCCATACGCCAAAGGAAAACTGGAGCGAGAGATTGTCCAAACTTTTCTGATTTCTATAGTGAGAGAGAAGTGTGTGAGAACACCCTCGGTTTCGCTCCATGGTAAAGAGCTGCGATTGCTGGAGGCACACTTGTAGGCTGTTTCGTTTTTGTGGAAGGTGATTTCATTCTTCTTTTGTGCAATTTTCATATTTCTTGATACCCCTTTGACTAGGAGAATTTTTTTTTATTTTTGACCCTGGTTTGCTATGAAAAGTTTTAGCTGTCTGCACTTGTTCCTTTTTTTGGCCTTTCTCTCTTTGGACGTAGCCGCGTTAAATCATACACAATTATGCGTTGATAAACAAAGGTTATTTGTTGTTGAGTCGAGCTTATAAGCCGTTTTTATATCGATTTTTTTTTGTTTTTTGCTGTATAGAATTGTGGCGTGTACTGTCGGTAAGCAACGATAGGGCGGGCGGGGAAATGCAGGTTTATCGCTTGATCGTGTTATAGATCTTGCCCCTGTGCAATGGTTGTACTACGTACAAAATATGTCCCTTTGACGGGCGGAACTAGTAGTAGGAGTAGCAGAACTTTATTGTGCGATATTTTGCAGGCCAAGCATGTCGGCTCCCTGGGCGACCAAATGTTGCTGTTCTTCCTCCCCTTTAACGTCGAGCCAGTCGAGCCTGGTGGTGATGGATAGAGAAGGTGGAGGTTTGGAACAAGACTGCTGAGTAGCCGGGCAAAAGAACTAATGGGCCAGGTCCGCATTGATACAGGATCAGTTGGGACAGGAAGGGTCCGATCGATAGCGATAAAGATGCGAGACAGGGTGATTACTGCATTCATTTGGATGTGCAGAAGGCGAGCCTCCGGTATGGTGAGTTATGGATCAGGGGAGGGTAAAGGAGTTTGTGGAGGCAAACCTCGAGGTAGACCTCCTTTATGTTGCGGCACAGGGTGAGTTTTGCCTCTGCTCTGCCCCAGCGACGTTCCAGCGAGTAATGGATACGGTGCTCGCAGGCTTGAAGTGACAAATTTGTCTAGTCTACTTAGATGACGTTGTTGTCTTCTCCTAAAGCTTTGAAGACCATCTCAGAAGTCTTCGGACAGTGCTCGAAACAATCAAGTCTTAACACTCAAACCAGAGAAGTGCCACTTCGCCTATGAGGAGCTGCTGTTCCTTGGTCACGTCGTAAGCAAGGATGGAGTTCGCCCAGACCCTCAGAAGACGGCTGCGATCGCGGAGTTTCCACAGCCTAATGTTAAGAAAGCTATACGCAGATTCCTTGGATTGTGCGTTTATTACCGACGATTCGTAAAAAACTTTTCGCGCACCGCTGAACCTTTGACACAACTTACCAAGGCTGACGTGCCTTTTAAATGGGAAACGCCGCAAGTGGAAGCTTTCAAAGAGCTGAAGAGCCGCTTACAGTCCCCTCCTGTGCTCGGGCACTTTGATGAAAATGCCGAAACCGCAAGCATTCCGACGCAGACTGCTTGTCGCGAGCCCCCGTCGACGCAGCACCCGAAGAGGAAGACGACGACGCTTTCTTAGGACCGGTAAGCGCCAGCTGTTTCGCGCAGCAGCAGCGCTCCGATCCTGAGTTGCAAAGCCTAGTTGATTATCTGAAAGGCAAAACCGCAGCGCCTCCCCGAGGGCTCAAGCGCCAGCTGTCGTCCTTCGTCTTTCACAATAGTGTCTTCCTGAAGAAGAACTTGGCGCCCAACAGGACAGTGCATCTTCTTGTCGTGCCCAAAAATCTCAGGCAAGAAATTATGCAGGCATGCCACGATGAGCCGACCGCAGGGCATCTCGGGATTGCTCGCACGTTGCACCGCATCCAGGCGAAGTACTACTGGCCGCGGCTAGCTACCGTCGTTTCCCATTACGTGAAAACATGCCGTGAGTGTCAGCGACGCAAAACGCCTCCGACTAGACCAGCCGGACTCCTGAACCCCATACTACCTCCAACTAAGCCCTTTCAGCAAATAGGGGTGGACCTCCTCGGCCCCTTTCCGACTTCATCATGAGGTAACAAGTGGATCATCGTGGCCACCGACTACATGACCCGCTACGCCGAAGCAAAAGCGTTGCCTAGTGGTACCGCAACAGAAGTCGCAAAACTTTTCGTCGAACAAATTTCCCTGCGACACGGTGCCCCCGAACTGCTCCTCACAGACAGAGGAACGGCGTTTACAGCGGCCCTGACGTAAGTCATCGTTAATTACAGTCAGACAAGCCATCGGAGGACAACTGCGTATCATCCGCAAACGAACGGTCTCACAGATCGTCTGAACAAAACGATCGCAGACATGCCCTCCATGTACATCGACGCCGAACACAAGACGTGGGACACCGTTCTACCCTACGGGATCTTCGCCTGTAACACTGCCGTCCAGGAGATAACCAGGTCTACCCCATTGGAGCTTGTATACGGCAGGAAGCCCACGACAACACTCGACGCAATGCTCCCGCACGTTTCACACGAAGACAACCTCGACGTCGCCGCCTATCTTCATCGCGCAGAGGAAGCCCGGAGACTTGTGCGGCTTCGCATTAAAGACCAACAGCACACCGACGCCCGACGCTACAATCTGCGGCGACGAGACACGCATTACAAGCCAGGTCATCGTGTTTGGATATGGACACCAATTCGCCGCCGTGGATTGAGCAAAAGTTGCTTCGGCGCTACTTTGGCCCGTATAGGTTTCTCCGCCGCATCGGTGACCTAGACTATGAAGTCATCCCCGACGGCTCGACAGCATCTCAGTGGCGACGCACACGCCCGGAAGTCGTACATGTAGTACGCCTTAAGCCCTATTATGAACTCTAAAGGACTCGAAGATTGCATTCTACGTGTTTATTTTTATTTTAAAGTATCGAGGCGATGCTTCTTTGGTAGGGGGGTAATGCCAAGTATCATTGTAGTGTCCGTTCGTTCGCGCTCAAAGCCGCAGGAAAGGGGTGTTCTCATTTTTGTTCGGGACGCGAGAAGCGACCTGACTAATCTCGATCGATCACAGCCATGTAGAGGTGCATCTACGTTTTTCCAGATTACTGTAGATGATCTTGACCGGTTATCTTGAAGTTTCCTTGCGGCTTTAAATTGAGCGATGCGGCTAGCGGCTGGCATTCGTAGTTCGACGACTGACGAGCGCGTTTGGTGCTTACGCCGCCGCCGAGTGATTCAGTTCTTTTGCGGGCGCAAGTCAGCCCAAATAAAGAGCTTCGTTTCCAAGTATTGTTGGTGTCTTCCTGACCGCTGGACTGCCGTCACTACAACGTGACAATATTCTGGATAGCTAGCGACAAGTAGAGCAGTATCTGAGGCTTCGCTGAGCAGACAAATTGGGTTTTCCGAAAAATTGCAAGGAACCATAAGATCTATGACCCGAAATCGATGTGCACAGCAGCATATAATTCATCATTGTGCAAAAAAATCCAAAGGTTCGTCACATCCAAGGCATTCATTGTTTGCTTTTGTCTTTCGTGCTGGTCTGTCCTTGAAACTAGCATACAAACACGGCCGCGAGAAAATTATAACGAAGCGACTACCGGTGCAGTTCGTGGGAAACAAATGTCGTGAATTTTCATCGTGGAAAGCTGACATACTGCGGAGAAGAAGCGTGCCTTTTTAGTTAAGTGGCGTCGGCAGATGTCCTGGTGAAAAAAGCATGACCTACTTGAAAAGAAAAATTCAATCTTTTATGTTGAAATCATAAAAAATTTAACTGCACTTGTTAAAGTAAACTGGGCGCTAATGGGTTATGCCCTAGTATTTTGTCGGTCCTCATACAAGGCTCGCCGCAGGATCCCAAAGCGTTTTTTGTTTCCGAAGACACCGTTGCTACAGCGATGTCCGCCATCTTCGGCACAGTTCATTTATTTATTTATTACAGTACCCACAGCGCCGTGAGGCGTTACAGTGGGGGGGAAGACGACTCAAACACAGTCGAAGCGCGGTTTGCGATGCCGATGCCGATGCGATGCCGAGAGCGCGGTTTGCGATGTCTTCGACGCTCTGGTGGAACCCACTTCCCTTGTCTGCGTAAAGAACAGTGTGCTGGTGCCCTGCGGCGTCGTTCGAGTGAACGAGGGGCCTGCCACGCATTGGACTGTAAATCATTCCACCGAACCGGCCATATTGTCGCGTGGTTTGGAGCTCGCCGGCTCTGAAAAATGGCTTTCTGTGTCGGTCACCGCGCTCAGTGACAGCGTTGCTCGTCCACCAAGAAGTCGTGACCTGACCGAACATTAATTCCTCTCCATGATCAACAAACCCGTACCCTCCAACGACCTTCGAAGTTCATTGTGAAGCATGTGGACATGTTCGACTTCGCTCGAGTCAACCCCGTCGATTTCATCTTCCCGTACCCATCACATGATCAACATTGGATCTGCACACCCGATTCAGCCGAAACCATAGCGCGTCTCGCACTGAGAGCGTAAGATAATTAATGAACCGGTCCATGACATGTCGCAATAAGGAGTTATTCAAGAATCATCAAGACCATGAGCCGCCCTTGTGATCCTCGCGAAAATGAAGGATGGCATACGGCGATTTTGTGTCGACTACCGCGGCTTTACATTGTCACCGAGAAGAATGTTTATCAGCTCTCGCGCGTTGTTGATGCCATCGACTGCCTACATTCAGCTTCATACTTTTCTTCTGCTGATTTACGGTCCGGATATTACAGATCCCGATGCACCCAAAATGGAAAAAGAAGACGGCATCCGTGACCCCAGACGGGTTGTACGAATTTAATGTGATGCCATTCGGCCTATGAAACGCTCCTGCCACCTTTAAAAGATTACGGGTGCTCTTTTGTGGGGACTAAAGTGGCAAGTTTGTACGCGTTATCTGGATGATGTCATTTTTTTAGAGAACTTTTGCCGAACATTACAGCCGCTTAGTCGTTGCACTCGACTGCATCGAGGGAGCGGGTCTGGTGCTGAATGATAAGAAGCGCCTCTTCGGGGACGCCAAATCGTTGTGCTCTTCCATCTCATTTACAAGCACGGTGTGAGGCCCGACCCGCAGAAGGATGAAGCTGTTAACTGCGTGAGAGAACACAAGTCGTTGAAAGGACTGAGGAGCTTCTTTGCACTTTGCTCTTACTTTTGGCGCTTCATTCCCACGCTTGCTGACTTAGCCTATCCGCTCACATGTCTCTTTCAGAAAGTCATTCCTTTCAAGTGGACTGATGAATGTGCTTCCACATTTCTTCAGCTCAAGTTTCTTCTGACCTCGTGGCCCATACTGCGTCATTTTTGCCTGACAGCTCCCACTGATCACCCCATTGATCGCCAGCGTATCGACGTGGGTTCTGTGCTCAAAGAACGCCATGTCCGGAATGAACACGTTGTCGCTTATGGAAGCCGCATCCTCAGCATTGTCTGGACGCAATTACAATGACAAAGCACGATGTAGTGCCTCGCCTTTGTTTTCGGCGTACGATTTCGTTCGTACCTTTATGGATGTGTCTTCACAGTCATGACAGATCATCATTATCTTCGCTCGCTTGTCAATCTATGGGACCACTCCAGTCTGTCGGCATGCTGGGCATTACGCCTTCTGAAGCTGAACTTAACAGTATGGTACAAAAGTGGCCGCCAGCAAGCTGACGATGACTGCCTCTCGCGGCTACCACTCGCGACTAGTCAATGCGATGAAGAAAACTTTGATTACTATGTCGCTTCCGCTTCCGTACAGTTTCCAGATCTTGACGCCTTTAAGAGAGGACAGAGCAAGGGTCAGCACTTGGTACCGCTCTTCGAAGAAGCCCGGGATCCGATATCTTCGAAATCTTTCTGCATTCGCGACGATTCGCTCTAGAGAACGAATTACTCCTCTGGAGGTGCGTGCTTTCTGCTCGTCGTTCCGGCTAGCCTCTATTCCTCTGTTCTGCGGGAAACGCACGATGACGGCATGGCTGGACACTTAGAGTTTGCGAGGACCCTTACACGGATTAAGGAAATTTTTTACTGGCCAAACATGCGTCGCACGGCTCAGCGTTACCTGACCTCCTCTGTGCACTTCCAGCGGCTCAAACTTAACTTTTTCGTCGGGACGCTTGCATCCGGTAACACCTCTGAGTATACCATATGAGCAAATGGGTCTTGACCTTCTAGGCCCGTTTTCCCGCTCGCCCAAAGGCAACCAATAGGTGATCGTGTGCGTCGATCATCTCACGCGTCACTGCGAAACTGGCGCCATACCTTCCGCCACCGCAGCTCATGTCTCTCTCTTTCCTCTTCATGCTGCGGTCCTACCTCATGGACCTCCTCACGTCATTGACAACAACCGGGGCCGCCAGTTTACGGCAGATGTTGTGGAACAGCTTCTGCGACTTTGATCTTGTCATTTCCATCACTCAACGCCGTACCAGCCCCAGACGAATGGCCTCGTTCAACGTACAAATCGGAATCTGACGAACATGCTTGCTCTGTATGTGGCTCGCTCATAAGAACTGGGTCGACGCGCTTCCCTTCATTACGTATGCCTATAACACCTACAGGCATAGGCGCCCAGTTTTCAATCTGCCAGGGGAGGGGGGGCTGGGGCCCAGTTCGCACCTTCTCTCTTTTTCCTTTCGCCCTCCCTTGCTCCTCCGCGCATGCTTCTTGCCAAGATATATTTATTAATTTATTTTATTCTCACGATACAGCGGGCATTTCAGAACGAAACGGCAATTCGCAGCAATATAGAAGATAAAAAAGGTAGGGGGCCAGGTACTGATCCTTGAGGAACCCCAGAAACAAGTGGTACAGTAGAGGAACGAGCGTCATTAATGCTGACAAATTTAACACGAAAAAAAAAGGAAATACACGGATCCAGCTATGACCTGCAGGGTCAGTGCTCCGCACAGTTAGTTTATGTATAGCAGTGAGATATTAATTTTATCGAATGCTTTAGCAAAGTCAAGAAATACGCAGTCAGATGAAAAAGCGGAGTCCGAATGGGAGTACTAGTCGCAAGTGAAGGAAAATCTTGATGCCACAAATGAAAAACTTTCGGAAGCCATGCTCTGTTAGAGAGAAGAAATTGTTATCCTCTAGATAATTAACAGGGTGTGTAAATATAGGTACCATTATTTTGATTGCTATTGATCTCAAAGATATGGGTGAATGGTTAGATGAATTCTGTTTATCTCTGGTTTTATGTACTGGTATGACCACAGCAGTCTTCCAGTCTTCAGTAGTACACCACAATGATACGATTGTGAGAATATAGTCTTATAGTCGCTAATGGTCGCTTTCTTATAGTCGCTAATGGTCTGGTAGCGTTTTGACTATGGTGAATGCGATAAATCGAACGAGAAACGCCAGATATCCTGATCACTCAGGCCGGAAATATGGATTACGTGTGACATGGTATCTTCAGATGATGTTAGTACAAGATAAATATAGGCAGAGAGGCTATATAATAAAGGCTCCGCCTACTTAAGAACGGGTCCGCGAGCCATCGTCTCGCCCGAAGAGTGACAAATCCAGTCTTCTAAAAACACCGGTTTATTGTGGATACACAAAAAGCACTTTCCAAGGACACAACATTGGAGGACAACACTACAATTTCTGTATAAACATATTGTAAACTATTCGTGTTAAAGAAACAACGGACCATTGAAAGCTCTCACAACAAGCTAACAATTTAAAATTTAAAGAAGGAATATGAACTCTTCATGCCTCGTTGAAAAATATAAACGAACACACAGACAGGAGTCAAAGAGCAGAAGTTCTAATGGCGAAGCGGCAACACAGGGAATAGAGGGCCGATTTGATGGGAGGGACTACTTTGAGCTTATGGGCAGTGGCAGCTCGAAGAAAGCTGGCGTATTTTACCATGAAGAACTTAACTGTGCTTCACGTTATACAAATGCTACCGCACAATACAGAATGTGTTTCTTTGCACAGTAGACCTCTGAAGAAAGTCGTCCGCGATGTTACTGAGATTTATTTTGCAGGCGAGCGTTTTTTTGGCCCACGGAGACGTTATCCTGCCGACTGACCCCATCTCTCAGCCCCCCCCCCCCCCCCCCGAAAAAATTTCGGGGGGGGGGCTCGAGTTCTCCTCCCTTCCCTGCGCCCCCGAGATGGCGCCTATGCCTTGAGACATGAAACAATTGGTTCTAGACCATTTTTCCTTCTTTATGCGCGTCCGCCTCGAAGTTTTCTTGATACCGAGCCTTATATTCCAAGAAAACACAAGCTGTGCATGTCGCACGGGTGAAGCGCGGCCTTCCTCAGGGCTCTCACTGACTGACCCAGGGTACTTCGTCTGCGAGGGGGTATTGTCTCGCGACTCTGAAGAAGCAACAGAGCAGCAGGGGACGCGCAAGAGGAAGCTCGTCCTCTTCGTGCTAACGCACCAAGCTCATGTTGACTCATCCCCGTGAATAGACAGAAGCTGTAACCATATATGAAATAATTAAAAATAAAATGAAAGCAGGGTCCCTGTCTGCGAAGTGATATGCAAAGACGATCCCACGCCGCCGGAGGAGCGCATCAATGCTATCGCGTCATCCCTAAGGCGGAGCTTGTGTACCACGACTTTTTTTACATGACTCACGCGGCCTCAAACCGTGCGTTACGCAACAGCCGTCGTTTGGCTATTGAAATCGAAACAGAAGCAGCACGAGAAAAATACTATTAGTAACTCAGCTGGCGTAGGAGAATTCCACGTCGTCTCTGTGTACGTCCGACCTACGCACCATTTCAAAGAAATTTTATAACATTCCTCCAAAAATTTGATGTTTCTGCTGCTTTAACCGAAGTAAAATCAAAGACAAGCCAGCTTTAATGCTTTTCAAGCGTCGACTGATATCGAGAGATTCCAAGGACGCTCGCATCATTTCGCAAAATCTACGTAGTCGTGTAATGATCTCACGTTACAAAAATGAAGTAGCGAGTGGACGCAATACTTGCGCATGCTGTGACTGTACCTGTGGCCTCGACCACATTGGAGGCGCCGAGAGAGTTCGAGAAGGCATACGCGCGCGCGAGCGCACGCCACACACACACACACGCACACACACACACACACACACACACACGCACGCACGCACACACACACACACACACACACACACACACACGCACGCACTCACACACCCACACACACGCACACGCACACACACGCACACACACCCACCCACACAAACACACGCACACACACACACACCCACACACACACCCACACACACACACACACACGCGCACGCACACACACACACACACACACATACACACACGCACCGACACACACGCACCCACACACACACACACAAACGCGCGCGCACACACACACACACCCACACACGCACACACACACACGCACCCACACACACACACACACACGCACGTACGCACACACACGCGCGCGCACGCAGGCACGTACGCACGCACGCAAACACACGCCCACGCGCACACTGAGTGAAGACGCAGCACTGACGTCACTGTCGGCGGACACGTGAAGCTCGTTAACTATGAGAAAAAGAAGCAGAGAATTATAATGATCCAGACAGCTTCAGCTGATTAATTTCGATTCAGGCTACAACGGGAACTGTGCATATAATTTACAGATTCATTTTGCCTGTCTTGTTCTTCACTCACGCACGTGGTTTACGTCTCTCCCAAAGAGGAAGCCTTTCGTTACACTTTGCATCACCTTGAACAGCACATGTATCCTCATCAGTAATGATGATGTGTCCACCTGCATGCTGGCTCTTGGACCTGAGCGTTCGTGCATGAACTAAGACACAAAAAAAGTAAATGACTGGACAGCACGTATGATACATATGGAGCCGCGGTAATTCGCTTGCACGAAGCTTTCAGACTGTAGGAGTTCTTAGTTCGGAAAGTATGTTGATGGAGGAGAGGCTTTGTTGAAGATCCACAAATGTTTCGCGAGATGTTGCGTACCCTGTCCATGTTCCCTTGCATGTTTAAATCCAAAGAATGTCTTCGAAGAATTTGTTCTTCAGATGACGTTGGCACGGCGAGGCGCAGTGCTGGTAACGGAAGCTTGCAACGCTATAGGCTTACCGCTGCCGACAACTTTAGCGCGATTGCTCAGATATCCCCGCCCGCAAATTTAGTTCGAATGCTTGCTACCGCCGCGCGCAAAATTTCCGCCAATGCTCGAGCACTTGACGCAAACTTGCAGCGCACGCTAGCACCGCCGCGAACGGCTTTGCGGTCGAGGTAGCCGCGACGCCGTAAGTAGCAGACGACGAGCGCCTCCGTCGCCGTAGCAACGCGGCGCATGCGCAGAGAGGGGTGGCGGTGAAAGTAGTGAGGAAACCTCTACTCAAGCATACTCAAGGGCGCTTGCCATGGAGGAAGGAAAGTTTTCCTTCCTCCATGGCCCTTGCTAGGTGTCAGCATCGTCGCGGTCGCGCCGTGTTCGGAGGCGTGCTGGTGTTTCATGCCGCCGCGAGGCGGCGCGCACGTCGCCACCGAGATCCGTCGAGAGCACCCGCCGACCGCCGTCGCCGCACGCTTGAGTCCCAAAGGGCTCCGGTGAAACGGGCTAGAGACGGAGCATTGTCATGTGGTGTCCCGGACTAGAGACGCCGACCATGTAGCGGGGCCACTCTGTGGCTCCCAAACTGTATTTCAGTAATTAAAAGTTTTCACCACCACCACCACGTTTCGTCGCCTACAGACAGGTACGGCGCGCGTGTTCTCACAACGTCTGTGGTGTGCCGGTTTGAATTTGTTTGGGATCGCTACGTACCGACGTGGCTATGCCACAGTGATGTCTCAACCTCATCTCTTGCCTGTCTGTGAAAAGGTTAAATATGATCGACTGTGAGCAGCACGAAGTCGAAGTGACGAATCAAATCATTCGCTTCTTCACACTAACAAGGATGCATTTTCTTGTTGAAGGAGAAAATGCGTCCAACCAAAAAAAAAAGAGAGAAAAGACTTGAAGTTGAGACGTACTACCTAACTTTCATAACGTTATCACAGCCAACAAGGTTTTCTTTTTTCATGTTATTGTACATTGCCACATTGTGTCGTCTGTTGTAACTATTTATAATGTCTTATTCACATTGTTATGAAGGTCCCATTAGCAAATTTGATGTCACAATCTGGCTGTGTTTGACAAAGGTAGAAATCAATTTTCGTAAACTGGTTTATGACTACAGCTGTGTTTGTCAATCAAATCTCAGTGTCATTCATGTATACATGTATGACCATTCTAGCATTGCATATTCACTTCTTTTTGCTTGCCTTATTTACTTCCTTTAGCCTAGTTTTTGTATAACTTGCAGTGCTCCCCTATACTGATGCATGTTTTCTGTTCATTTTTTTTTCGATGATGTTTTTACGTTCAATTGTAAGAGTGTGTCAAAATAAATGCCTTGCTTATAAAGCTTGTACGAAATGGACCATGCGTTTCGATGTGCAAGTCATCAAAATAAAGCGTTCAAGTATGGTTGCTGATGCTTCTACTTGAATTGAGATATCATGGAGAACACTGCGGCATCAAAGCGAAAACTGCGCGGACGTTGTTTTAGTGACAAGCTCACGGCAAGTCATTTGAATCGCCATCTTCCAGCGCTTCGAAGTGCCAAGTTCAAACATAATTTTCAGTGTCAATACACGCTTTGCTGCGAGCCATCAGAAAAGTGTGCCAACTAGCCTCTTTTGTAATCTGCACGGCATCGTGAAATAGCTGCAACGAAAAGCGGGTGCTACGCGCTCCCGCGCGCGCGCGCGCGGGGGGAGTCTCGGAGCCAACAGCAGCGCCGCCGCATCTGGATGAATTCTCGCTCCCTCTCCGGCGCGCCCATAGAGTTTCTTGGGCGCGCCGATGCGAACACCTCTCCACCATACCCTTGCCATCACGCAGGCGACCGCAGCGCCAAACCGTCTAGGCGGCAATCGCGAGTGCGCTCCGCTCCCCAGTGCGACGACGCTTTCTTGAAATGAAAGCCCTCTGCACCCCGTAATTATTCAATACTGCAGTTTTTAAACGTACGCGAGGATGTGCGAGCTTCACGCTATATTGAACTAGAAGTTGTGGTATGCCAGAAACGTCCACTGCCGACAGGGGCACTGGCGTAGAGCTAACGGCGCTGATGTGCTGTTCTTGCGCAGAGTAGCAGACGACGATGATCTGGTTGCGACGCTGCTTCTGCTACAGCTAGGTATGATGCAGAGATTGCCAATTTTTAAAGCAAATTCCTCGTTTGCGGTTTGCTGAAGGCAAGGTAAGTCGCCTTCTGGAGCAAGATATTCTCAATGCGCGAACGTCGACTGCTACGTTTGGTCTTTAATGAAGGCGCTGTTGTCTTCAGTGAACTTTTTCGCCTAGGCGAATCGGCAGTAATTTGACAATTAGACATTGCGCGTTTCAATATTGAGCGGTAGCACTCGAGCGTCATTAACTAGGGTACCTCTACGCAACTGCTTTATCATTAACTGTGTTCCAGTGCTCCTGCGGCAGTCAACACATCTGGCATCAGGCCGCCGCTCTCGCTTTTGTCACTGCAATTGCTTCTAGCTCACTCCACTTAACTCCATGGCTAACGGTCTAAAACTTCGTCTGCCATTCCTGCCAACACATGCATGACGCAAGAACCATGTAAAGAATTCTTACGATGAAACTTTTTTATTTATTTACCGCAGAAAAATACCTCGCTACGGTGTCTCGCGGGTCCTGCTATGCCTGTATGAAAGGCAAGGAGAATATCATTGCCGTCTGCTCAGCCGTCATGGAAGGGAGCAGCTCAAATTCGGTGGCATTGCAGACGACAAATGTAGCTCCGCTGTCCGAAGGACGCCCATAGAGAAACATAAACATACTTAGGTAAAGAGCGGACACTCAAGCTGTTTCGCGGCCGAACAAAAAAGGGTCTGACCACCCGCCAGGCGGCCTATGTTGCTTCTACTCTGCTTGAAAGGTTGACAGCTTATCACACGTCCATCGGGTTTGCGCCACTCATGAGCCGCCGGACCGCCCCGCCGGTTACGACCACCTCACCGCGCTTTTCTAACGCGCCGCCTCGTTTTTCCGGTAAGGTGTTCTCTTTTGCCTGCAGGATTAATTTTTATACTTCTTGAGCTAAGAAAATTGTAGCAAGTCGTTTGTTATGCTGCGTGAACGTGTTTTGCGCGTGTAGCATGTAATATAAGCCGTGAGCCACCCGTTTGTTCTTGTACTGTCTTTCCCGGAAGAGCATGTGCATTACTTCGAAAGCGTAATTTTCCAAACGTCACTCGCAACACGTTCCGTTTCAAACACAAAATTTATCGATGGCTCACCCGTATCGTAACACAAACCTTTTATAGATCGTGTGTTGCGTAAATTAGAGAAAATTGAAAAAAAAAAAAATTCTGTCCGCGTAACCGCACGTTTGTTCGGGCTCAAATTTTGCACAGATGTTGCATTTAGTGGTCAGCGTTGTTTTATATACTACATTTAGGTGGGTACTTGCCCGATTCGGTCTCAATTATTTGGAAATCCCCATCGTCTGCGGCGACGGCGAACCAAAACCGAAAGACTTCGTACCAATGGTACTCGTGGCGCCATCTGGCATCCACTAGAGAAACGAGCCCTCTACCGAGGAGTGTAGGGGAGGCAGCGCGGTTTCTTTAAAAGAACTTTCTTGACCACGTTATTAATGTTGGACATAGAAAACATTGTTTGCACAAAATTGCCGCAATTTCAAGGATTTCGGTTTCTGTCTATCGCAATAAAGCGTTTACAACTTCGTTTCGCGTCGTCTGCTTTCGTTTTTCTGGCACCGGCGGCAGCTGTGCTAAGTTGGTGAGCGAATTATCTTTACAACTCCTGTTGTTCTGTTCGCACAGGTGATGTTTTGGATGACAAACCCGCAGAGCGTTTGTGCAATAGTTTTTTGTTCGTGACGTGGTGCCACCGGCTTTACCATAACTTCTTTCTTGTTGCTCTTTGTATCATGATGTATTCTATAAAATGTGTGTGATCCAGTACTTTTTTCTGTACTGTTCAAAATTGTAAACGAGAGAAAATAAACTCTGAGCGAAACCATTCCCTTATATCTCCGCAACTGAAAGAGGCGACTCAATGACGGCACAAAATTAAGAACAGCTCTGATTGCATTATTCCAACCTGCATAAACTAATTCAGCTTGCGTAGGTTCGTCGAGAAGCTTGGTGTATTTCAAGTGAAAGTTTGCGATACGAGTGTTTATCATGTTTATATGTATGGCATGGTTAGAAATGAAATGTTATAGCCCTGGTGCTCCACCTAGATGATGTAGTTGAATATTTCAATAGCCAAAAGTAAATCAGAATCGAAAGCATTGCTATCGAAACCGAAACTGGGACAAAGTTGACGCGCACGCTTAACATCTCGGAGGACGAAATTAGCGGTCTGACCACCCCGACGATACCGAATCTGAGCCGCGGCACAGTCCTAAAATCTCGGAGGACGAAATCAGCGGTCTGATCACGCGCTCAAGGCGCTGGCGGCAGTGTAGAAGCTCGGCCGCAGGGCCCTACGGGAGTGTCCGCTCTTTACGTAAGTATGTTTTCCTATGGGACGCCACGGCGTTTTGCTGTTTAAATACGGGTCATTCCACGCGAAAGGAGACCCGTCAATTTTCTGTTATTTTTTATTGGCGTGAAAAAATTACGTTGGTTGAACAGATGCACTACGACGGCGATACTAGCTTTATTTTTTCCACAAAAAATTTTCTTTGAATGACGACATGGCCAGTAAGTTCGAGAAAATCGTTCACCATGGGCAACTTCTCTGATTTTTCGTTAAAGCGTCTCTGCTCTCCCAGACACCTATCATGGCATATAAAAACCCTAGTGGTCGTTCGTTCTTACCGAAAAAAAAATGAACCTTGAATGATATGGTTTATATGCGTGGGAACGATACAAAGATTCTTGCATTTTCATAAATTTTAATTCTCACTTTAAAACGCATTGCACACACTATAATTTTGTAACGTGCTTGCAGTGACCTGGTTACGCTTTTTTATATGTTGCAACCCCAGAATTCTTTAGCATTGTTGTATAAATAAATGTCAAACAGCCCTCGATTTGTGAAAACTGCAACATTGAGGCCCCGAAAACTCTATGTGGGCAATGGTCCTTGGAATTCTAGAATAATCCAAACGTTTGGAGGATCCCCTGTGCTGGACATGTAAAAAATTTAGAAGCCCACTTTTCGTAGATGTGGAGAAATTATTTTTCAAACCGCTGCGTGGTCAACTGGTGCGCACCCCGCGGGCCGCGCGCGCCGTCTTCTGCTATGGTCTGTCACTTTCTCTTGGTCGTCTGTTTCTTTTAATATAGTTTTTAAACATTCATTTGCTCTTAATAACCAAAAATAGTAATCTTTTATGCCTTCTGTGGCGTCTGAGACTGCGGGCTTTTGACATGTTTTGGGAACGCAGACGGCACTTTAAAAAAATTCAGGGGGCATTTTGGCTCTCTAAAGTGCTGCAAAGCGAAAGCACTGATCTCTACTACGGTGCTGGATGGAGCATTGGGCGCCGGAAAGTGAAGCCACCGGAAGTAAGCGGCCTTGTCCCGGAAGTCAGCCTTTGGCAGTGCATGAAATCGGACCTCAGCACGGTTTTTCAGTTCCAGTTTTGTTTTTCCACATTGCATTTCGTCTTTTCGCCGTTCTCGTCTTTTTCCATGACAGCGCCTACCTGTTGCGCCGTCAACTGAGCGAGCAGACCAGCGAAGTCTTCGAGAAGGACCTTTCAAAAATAAGGGCCCATTGCATCGCAATGGGACGACACTAGCAGACGACAGGACGCCGTTACACACAGCGAGTATGGAACCTCGTCTGCTCAGCTCTGTTTAATCCCGTCGCGAACACTGCTTTTTTATGTGATGCACGTTGCCGCGCTCAAGCCCAAGTTATGTTATCAATGAGGGATAAATTTAAGAAAGAATAGATGGAAACCTTCACCAGGCAGCTGACTCTGCAGTGACCATTTTAGCGAATTATGTTTAGACCGAACCGGAGCGAGGGCTAGGCTACTATCTGGTGAGGTGTCGACGGTGTTCGGTTGATTTGCATTAGCGCCTCCAAAAGGTATGGTACTGCTTTTTTGACGGAGCGTGTCATGTACTGTTTCGTATTGTAGCAAGTTAAGCCTGAATGGGCTTTTATTCGTGGTGCTTGGTACAGATGACTTCTAACAACGTTTCTCACGCGCACTCCAGCATTCGTCTTTCTTGGAAGCCGTTCCTCTCGCGCTGTGCCTTTTCTTTGCTGCATGGAAATTCGGTTTTAGGATGACCTAGCCTCATCGCCATTCCACTACTTCTCCTTCACGCTCGGAAGGCAAGAACCAGACTAGAACATAGTGTTTAATGCACGTACTCCTTTGCTGCGGCAGGGTGAGACCTGCATGCCTGTTTTCTTCGGTTTCTCTGAAATTACAGGGTTCTGCACACAATGCTCACATTTTTCGCGTTCAGCTTGCTTCTTCCTTTCATATGACAGCAGACATAACACGACAACAACGCAAAAAACTGAGAAAGAAAGGGCGAAAGAAGCGACTTTTTGCATTGAAATACACAGCAGACACCCGACTTCCGGGACAAGCCGTCCAACTTCCGGTGGCTTCACTCGCGCTCGTCTCGGAAAGCGGGAACGCGGCATCCAGCCGCCTAGTGGAGATCAGTGGGCGGAAGCGTTTCCTGGCGCACTGTTTGTTTTATTTTATTTTTATTTTTTTCATATATTATTTTTTTTTCATATTTTTATTTTTGTTGCTTTTCTTATTTTTATTGTTTCTTTTTTTGCTATTTTTATTTTTCATTGATTTTGTTTTATTTATTAAACCCACGCATTCACTAGATGCGCCTTTATTCATGCTCCAACCTTGAGCCTTCGTGGCGGAGTGGTTGCGTCTCTGCTTCAAATGTCAAGGGCCCTGATTCCATTCCCAGTCAGCCGCCGCGGTGGCTCAATGGCTATGGTGCTCGGCTGCTGGCCCGAAAGACGCGGATTCGATCCCGGCCGCGGCGGCTGAATTTCTTTGGAGGAGAAATTCAAGGCCCGTGTACTGTGCGATGTCAGTGCACGTTAAAGAACCCCAGGTGGTCGAAATTTCCGGAGCCCTCCACTACGGCGTCTCTCATAGCCTTAGTCGCTTTGGGACGTTAAACCCCATAAACCAAACCAAACCAACCATTCCCGGTCTCGACGTAGTTTCATTTCAAGTAGTGACGCCGAAACGCGGACAAATTGCCGACACGGCTGCTAACGACATTATGAGGTATTAAAGGCTTTTGTCTTAAAAGTTATAGCGTGTGTCGCCTGCTGCCATGAAGAAAATGATTAGTCCGCAGACCCACCAGCGATGAAGAACGGCGAGAGTGAGGTGGTTGCTTCTGCCTTGAACTGGTATGAATGTGTATCGTGAGTGCAACCGGGAAGTATTTGGTGCATTGATAAAAGAGCAATGCCTTGAATTACTTTTACTGGTCAGCCTTTCGCTAACTGCACTGATTAAGCTGCCCAGTATGCATGCACTACCGCACTACCGCTTGCGAAGTGTGAGTTAATATTTTGTGGCGATGAAAGCGGGAAAAAAGAAATTTTATTTTTACTCTGCCCTTAGGTATTTGTCTGTTTGTTTGTTTGTTTAGAATATGCAGTCAAACTAAAAATAAAAATTTTGTCTGCGAATTCCTTGAAAGAAATTCAAGAGCACAGCACGTGTACGCAACTGCAAGTAAATTTGCTTCGCTATTTTCTTGCTAGGAATGGATGTTTTCTGCCCATTCCAAGGCTCCGGATTGTCCGCAGGATTGTTCTTTTGGTCCAGGAACATGCCACAAAATGCACTGCGTACGAAAGAGATGGCTTCAATTTTTTCTGATTTACCTAGTGAGCAGCAGGACATCATTTCCAGTCGAGCCAGAAGAGCCAAAGATGGAATCAGATACAATATGTGCGCACCACTGTTGTGTGTATTTCTCGAAATATACAACGCATACAGCCTCAAAGCTGTGCATAGACGCATTCAAGAGGCACAGGAGGCCTTGCCGTGGGTCTACGGTCATTTCAAATATTCTGGCCCAGAGGTTAACGGCACTAGGCCTAATTTCGGGTCACAAGCTCTGCCCAAAATGTCACATTGAGAGCACAGACCTCAAGGAAGTTCCCGAGGCTAAGGAACTGCAAGAAACATTCGGCCCAGGCCATCACAATGCCGCGGACCTTCTGTGCAGCCCTTGGCTAGAACGTGTAGTGAGAAGAAAGCGAGTGACCGAAAACAGCACAAATTTCAAGCCATGCAAACCAACAGAAAATTCAATGTCAACTCCCCCAGGGATAATTTTCTCGGTACACCTGTTACCGCCTCTCAAGAGAACGTTCCTGGTGGCGAAAAAAGCAACTGCAGGACTATAAGTCGATGTTAGATAGCCTTCTACATAAAATACGGAAACAAGATCAAGAAAGAGGAAGTTGGAAATTTATTTATTGGAAATACCTGCAGCGCCCGAAGGCATTATTGCAGGGGGGATGAGGATACATAACAGGAGATTAGGCCGGGAAAAAAAGAGGAAGAAAAAAAAAGCAATACAACAAGGCATGACACAGCAAGTACAAAATGAATGAAATATGAAACAACAAAAAGACATGACGAAAAAAAAAAAAAAAAGAAAGCCAACTGCGCACTCATACATCCGACAGCAACGCGCGGAACATAGACTCTGAACGGCACTCAACAATTTCATGGGGCAGGCGATTCCAGTCATGAATGGTAGATGGGAAAAATGCGTTTTGATAAGTGTTAGTTTTGCATTTAATTTCTCTAATCTTCCACCCATGGTCAAGTCTGTTTGACCCGAAATGCGGTGGAAGTAAATAATTTTCTTTATCTATTTTTATTTTTCGGTGAAAGATTTTATACAGCATTTCTAACCGGGAGTTGGTACGGCGTTTCCGTAACAGCTCCCATCCCAGCGTTAGTTTAATGTTAGTAACACTGCTGTTAAAATCATAATTACTTGAAACAAACCGAGCGGCAAAGTTCTGAACACGCTCAAGCATGTCTGTTAAATTTAAAGTAGGGGGGTGCCAAACAACACAAGCATACTCCAATATTGGCCGAATATAGGTAAAATAAAGAAGCTCTTTAACTTTTAGTGGTGCCATTTTAAAATTTCTTCTTAGAAAATTTAGCATGCCATAAGCTTTAGCAGAAACGTGCTCGACGTGCTCATTCCAGGTGAGATTAGACGAAAAGTAAACGCCGAGGTATTTATAGTTAGTAACTCTGGAAAGTCGGGTAGAATCTAGTTTGTATTCAGCCAAGAAAGGGTGATGCTTGCGCGTGAAAGAAATGAACTGACATTTTATTGGGTTCAGAAACATCTGCCACTTCAAACACCATTGTTCTATGCGGTCCAAGTTGCACTGCAAATGACAAGAATCTGAAGAACTGTTAATAACATGGTAGACAACACAATCGTCAGCATATAAACGTATTTTACAGGTCATATATTTAGAAATGTCATTAATATAAACTAGAAACAGCAGAGGTCCTAAAACAGACCCCTGCGGTACCCCCGAAGATACAGGAACATAATCAGACTGGGACCCATTAATCAATACACGTTGTTTGCGTCCCTGCAGGTAACATTGAAGCCAGTTTAGAAGGGAAGCTGGAATCTTGATCAAAGATAATTTATACAGTAGTAAATCATGAGGTACCAAATCAAACGCTTTCTTGAAATCTAAAAAAATGCAATCCGTTTGTAGACCCTTGTCAAATGATGAAAAAATATCATGGCTAAATTCTAAGAGCTGCGTCGAACACGAGTAACCTGATCTGAAACCATGCTGAGCTTGAGTGAAAAATTCATTTTGTTCCAAATGCTTCATCAATGCGCTATATATTATGTGTTCAAGCGTTTTGCAACTAATACTTGTAAGCGAAATCGGCCTGTAGTTAGCAACTATGTTTTTAGGACCACCCTTATGAATGGGCACCACGTTAGCGTTTTTCCACTGCTGGGGTATTATTCCTGTATCTAATGATTTCGAGTATAGAATAACTAAGTAATGAGCAATGCTTTCAGCACAGACCTTCAAGACATGACCGGGAACATCTTCGGGCCCGCTTGCCGAAGACACCTTTATGTTATTCAGCAGGTTTAACACACCGTTGTATGTAACTGTTAGCTCAGGCATTGTCTCTTGCACATGGGCATCCATGACTGGCATTTCATGATGCGAGTTTGCTGCGAAAACAGACTTAAAATAATCATTGAAACAGCATGCCTTATCAAAATCATCAGTTATAGGTTCAGCGCCGTTATTCAGTGCCGGAATACCAACTGATTCACGGCCATTAACTTTAAGAAATTTCCACAGTTCTTTTGGATTACTCTGAATTTTAGTACCTAACTCATTCATGTATCTTTTTTTCGCAGCTTTATTTTCAACTTTTATGTCTCTTCCAAGAGCACGTACCTTTTCAAGAACTTTTGCGTCCCGGTATTTTTTGTACGTGTTTAGGAGACGACGCTTTTTCTTAATCAATAGTTTAGTTTCCCGAGTTACCCACGGCTTGTCCTTGCGCCGCTTAGCTGATATGTTTTTGAAAGGAACATATTTGTCGATGAGCACATCAAGCTTCTGCTTAAATATGTCCCACAGCGCAGTAGCATCGAAACGCTGGCTCATGAATATGAAGTCTTGTAAATAGTTGGCAAGCTCACTAGATAGTGATGAGTAATCACCTCTATCATAGAAGAAAATTTTCCTGGGGTGCCTGTGTGGCACTGAAGGCTGGGTCATTGGCACGTGTGCAACGACACAGTCGTGGTCACTGATACCTGGGATAATATAACTATCGCGCACAAGTGAATCTCGGTTAGAAAAAAGCAAATCTAGAACAGACGAGGAACCATGGCATGACCTGGTTGGCTCCTTAACAAACTGATACAGGTCGTTTGCAATAATGAGGTCGCGGAAATCAACGTACAGCTTTGACAGGTTGGTAAGGACTGGTTTATTGTCAACCCATGTAACTTCAGGCATGTTGAAATCACCTCCAATGATGTAATCGTTGTGTATCTTACTTATGAATTCAGAAAGGGATACAAATACATCTGGATTAGCCCGCATAGGAGAACGATAGAAACAGCCAAGCGTAAGCAGCTGCCCGTTCTCTAAATGTAGATTCCGCCAAACAGATTCTTCGCAGCCATTAAGTTCCGGCAGAGCAGAACAGCGAAGAGTCGAGTGAATGAGCAGGAAAACGCCACCTCCACGTGAGTGTCTATCGCAACGGTAAGCTTCAAAATCTGCTGGAAAGACCTCGGAGCTGTGAATCGAATCGTCCAGCCAGGATTCAGTACCCATGACTACATGCGGTTGGACTGAGGAAATAAGCGTGGCAAAATCATCAGTTTTATTCTTTATGCTACGGCAGTTCACCACCAGTATAGTAAGATCAGATATGGACTGAATCCTGGCAAGACTGCAGTGAATGAGCGGCTGGAACCCATTGCGCAGCTGCCTGGCCTTTAGCTAAGGTTTATGCTCTATAACCTGGTCTTGAAGTGGGTTATAAACGAACCACTTTTTGTTGATAAGCATTTTGTCATAACGAAGCTTGAAAGTAACTTTCTTGGCACGAGCATAGCTTACAAGCTTAGCTCGAGCCACCCGCACCGCCCGGGTGAAATCTTCGCGGATCGCGAAGTCTGTGTCTTTCAATTTATTTCCGCAAGACAGAATGCGTTCCTTGTCTTTAAAGTTGCAGAACCGAATGACTATCGGGCGGTTTTTATCGTCTTGGAACTGGCCAATACGATGTGCACGTTCAATACTTTCTGAATGAACGGGCTCACCCAACTGGTTTAGACAGAAGGCACGAGCCTTCTCTTCAGATTCACTCCATGTCTCTGTAGCCGAGTCAGCCAAACCCAGAAGAACCAGGTTATTTCTTCTTGATCTGTTGTTCGCATCATCAAGCGATGTCTTAAGCTCGGCCAAGTTCCGCGCTAGATCATCAACGGCTTGTGGTTGAGCAGATACACAAGCAGCCTC
The DNA here is from genome assembly GCF_055824585.1 of Amblyomma mixtum. NCBI lineage: Eukaryota > Metazoa > Arthropoda > Arachnida > Ixodida > Ixodidae > Amblyomma > Amblyomma mixtum. Next base: position 270,970,415 of record NC_143014.1, on the reverse strand, counting down.
ATTACGTTTTATGACTTCCATATCATTTTCGAGAGCTGAAACTCTACCCAGAAGACCATCCAGAGATGTATTCATGGCATTTTGGTTCTCTCTTATTGCCTGCAGTTCTTGAAGGAAATTAGTTTGGCCCAGTTCTAAACGCTTAACAACCGCAAAGATCCCAGCGATAGTGGCAGTATCGGTGGTTACACTCAGTGTACTCGATGTACTGTTTGCGGAATCAGGGCCAGGATTGCTTTCAACGTCCCCGGAGAGCATCAGTAAAAATTGTAGCTCTTTGTCCGTGATCTTGAACGATTCTAGAGACAAGTGCGCTTTTCGGTTGCGGCAAGAAGTTAGTTCGATCTTCCAGACGTCTTCGAGACTCAGGAGGCATCCTTGAAATCCCTGATCCGCGAAGAAGTCACCAACTGCCGGCAGAAGATAAATAATCAATATTGGATTTCAATCAAGACGACAGAATATCATACTGCCTTCCTGGTATGAAGAATACTCTCAGAGGTTATCAAAAGCGTCCACTTTTGTTGAAACTGAAGGAAGCCTTCGTTCAGTGGAAGCAAGAAAGTCCAAATCTGCAAGCATCATTTTCGAGTTTTGCGTCTTTGCGCCCCTCCTGGTGCGTGTTTGCCGGCTCCTCTGGTGCACACTATGTTTGTGTCTGTGAATATCATCAGAATGTAAAACTCGTGCTACATTCTCTTTGCATACGGGAGTCTTGTGCTGAGCTGATAGCTCTCACTGTTTGCTCTCTTGAAGAGGAGAACTGGATGCTGAGTGTGTTCAAAATGTCCGGGCTTAGAATCACTTAAGAACTTGGTTGAGAGCTACAACTTTGAAGCAGCCGAAGTTAGATACAAACAGTGGGTGCGCACGGAAAAGTGTTCACTCATGACTGTTGTTGCTTCACCGACGAATGCAAAGGAGGAACTCCTAGAGAAGCTACATAAATTGAAACAGCATCACTTCATTAGTAAAGTTCAAACTACCTTCGGTTCTTGAAAATTACAGCGGGTTCAAATGAGGCGATAGTACTGATTGAGTTCGCTGAAAACTACAATTTCATCGTTCAGGACGCTTCACAATCATTTCACTGGAACAGCACACAAGCTAAAATGAATCCAATTGTAGCCTACCTCCGAAACATTACCGAAACGGGAGACTCAACTGTTATGGTTTCCTGTGTAATCGATTCCGTCACTCTTCTACACGACAGCGCAACCGTTAACTCCTTTCAGCGGTACATTCTTCAAGAAGTAAAAAAGTGAAAGCCCCATTTGAATAGAATTCATTATTTCACAGACGGTGCCGCTTCACAATACATGAGCAGAAAAAACTTCCAAAACCTGTGCTTGCACCAAGAAGACTTTCAGCTGGACGCCACGTTGAACTCTTCGCCACATCGCACGGAAAGAGTCCGTGTGGTGGATTAGGGGGCACACTTAAAAGATTGGCTAGAAAAGCTAGCAGTGAAAGGCCCTTCAACGACCAGATTCTTACACCCAGAGACCTGTACGAATGGGCTACGGGAGCCTTGAAGACCATCAACATTATTTGGGTCCCCGACAGTGCCTTAACTGCGGAAAGAGGAGCTCTAGGCATGCGATATAACGGAGCCACAGCCATTCCAATAACTCGTCAACATCACTGGTTTGTTCCCACAGGAGATATGCAGTTGGCAGTGAAGACGACGTCAACTTCATGAGAAGAAAAAATCTATACAGTGTTGGGTTAAACCAGAAGCGCCTGACAGGTTTGGTGTTTCACGCATCTTCCTTCCATTTTGCAGGCATGTGCTGCACAGGGACTGTGGACTTCTATACTTGTAAAGAGTAATGCTCAATTGAACCCATTTCGATAATGATTATAATAAAATGTTTATGAATACCACTTTATGATTTACTGTTAGAAAATGTTCAGCAATATTTTGCTGCAAATAAGTGAATCATAAAATTGCAGACCAGAACCGTGCGATTACAAATATACAAATTGATAAGATTGTCCGTATAGAGCATTTCCTCTCAGATATGGCGAACCGACACCTAGAAGCATCAATAAGAATATAAATAGCACTTGTATGCTACTGGCACACTCACTGCACTCCGAGAGAGCTTACTATGCATGATACACGATCATGGCATTTTTTCTTCACAATCTTACCTTCTTTTTAGTCATCCCGTGAAAGCTCGTGTCGATTCTGTGATCCATGGCTAGTATCCTAGGTAAGTGTACACACGTATTTCTACAGCCGCGCTGCTACTTCGTCCTATACCGGCAAATGGTCTACAAACCTACTTAGGCGGTTTCAGAACCTGCCTTCAAGACAAGTAAATTTCACACTCATGCGTGCGCCAGGGCAAGCAAAGGGATCGCCAACACCACCGCTTGTACTGGCTGTGACGCAGAGCAAGAGTAAAAACAGAAATGATACGAAGCTTTCACATCGTGTGACATCGTCAAAAAAAAAAAGAAAACAATTCCGAGAAAGCACCATGGACTTCACTTAAGGCTAAAGGGCCACTCCTGCTCTAACAATTCCCACTCCTGCTTGCCTCCTGAAGGCAACCGCTCTCGCAAGACAACTTTCGGGCTGTTTTTAGGCGTTCAATTTTATCTCCTAAAACAACAGACAAGAGTCTAAAAGAAGGCAGTGCGTCACGCGACCATAGCAGACGACGGCGCGCGCGGCCCGCGGGGCGCGCACCAGCTGACCACGCCGCGGTGAGTCCTGTTTGAAAAAAAAAAAATTCCCCACATAAACGAAAAGTACTCTTCTAAATTTTTTACATGTTCAGCACAGGGGATTCTCCAAACGTTTGGATCATTCTAGGATGCCAGAGACCGTTGCCCACATAGAGTTTTCGGGGCCTCAATGTGGCAGTTTTCACAAATCGAGGGCTCTTTGACATTTATTTATAGCACAATGCTAAAGAATTCTGAGGTTGCAACCTATGGAAAAGCGTAACCTGGTCACTGCTAGCACGTTACAAAAGTATAGTTTGTGCAATGCTTTTTAAAGTGCGAATAAAAAATTCGTGAAAATGCAAGAATCTTTGTATCGTTCCCATGCATAAAAACCATGTCATTCAAGGCTCATATTTTTCGGTAAGAAAGAACGGCCACTAGGGCTTTTATATGCCATGATAGGTGTCTGGGAGAGCAGAGACGCTTTAACGAAAAATCAGAGAAGTTGCCCACGGTGAGCGATTTTCTCGAACTTCCGGCAATGACGTCAGTCAAAGAAATTTTTTTGTGGAAAAAATAAAGCTAGTATCGCCGTCGTAGTGCATCTGTTCAACCAACGTAATTTTTTCACGGCAATAAAAAATATCACAAAATTGGCGCGTCTCTTTTCGCGCGGAATGACCGTGTAGCGAGTGAGTTCCCACCACATATTTTCCTCTCCATTTATTTTCCTCTTGGAGAAAAATGCGAAACGACGGTCTTTGCCTACAAGCTAGGTTTCTTATCAATCATCGGCAATCGACCGGCTTCTGCAGCGGCCGCCAACTGGCACTGTATAGAGTCATACGCGTTTACGCTGTTCTTACTTTTCTTTTTAAATACATCTCCGGTTTTTAAAAGCACAAAAAGTGTACCTGAAATAGTGTTGGTATGCATTTAGCTCCTTTTATTGCCCTTTTACTGGGGCTTCTGATACGCATCTAGGCATATGTTTTAACTTTCCTTTTGGTCGTTTCGTTTATCGGCAAAAGGGCAAAAATTACTGGATTGCACTTAAGTCTGGTTAGGAACGGAAATGCGAAAGCCTTTCCCTGTCCTCTCATTCCTCCTCAATCTTTATTTTTTTTTCGTTTTGTTCACTACTTGTGTTTCTTTATTATCGTTTTTGTTTTTATTTTCACTTATAAGTTTTTGTTTTATTTCTGCTTTTTGTTGTTTGTGATTTTTTGTATGTTTTGTTTTTCCTTTATTTTTATTTTTTATTTTCGCTTTCTTAATTACCGACCAATTAGTGATCGTTAATTAGTGGCTAATTAGTTATGGCTAATGGTGTGGAGACTTTTTGTTCACTCAACCTGGGAACATGTCCTTCGGACACACACTCATAAGCCAAGACATGCTTTCGCTTTAACAGTGCCCCACGGCCTTTCGCTGCGGCAACAGTAACACAATCACTCCTGCTGGGGCTCCCAGTCGCAACATTATTGACATTTGCCTCCAGCGTTCCGCCATATTTAACCTTAAAGTCATCTAGAACGCTAAACCTCATTCGACGAAATTTTCATAAAGCCCCCCCCAAAAGTAAAAGAACAGCTATACGCCACTATAATGTTCGTCCAATACTCGAGTATGCTTGTGCGGCATGGGACCCTCAAAGCTCTTATCTCGTGGAAAAACTTGAACGCATCCAAAACCGCGCTGCCAGGTTTGTTTCTGGCAACTATAATTTCCGTAGTAGCATCACATTAGTTAAAGAAAACCTTAGGTGGAAAACACTGGCTCACCGGAGACTAACCGCAAAATTAGCACTTTTTTTCCAGATAAACTCTGATCTCACTGGAATAAACAAGAGCTCGTACATTCTACCTCCACATTTCATCTCTGAACGCCGCGATCATAACTTGAAAGTTCTTGTACCGCGATGTCGAACTGATGTGTTTCGTAATTTTTTTCCTCCTCATACTTCTTCACATTGGAATAGGCTTCCCAAGAACATAGAGCAATGTAAAACGGATAAACATTTTCACTCTTTCCTGGCGGCCAATCTGTCGTACAAGCTTTCCACCTTTTCAGAACTTGTTTTCTCAGACCGCCATTTCAGTGATGCGTTACTATTTTATTTTAGACAAATGTGCCTTATTGTTTATTTTTAATATTTGTGACATGCTCATTTTATGTATATGTTTACTGTTATTGTCCCCCCTGCTATAATGCCCCTGGGCGTTGCAGGTACTTCTATAAATATAAAAAAAAAATAAATAAAATCATACTATACCGTACCCTAACACTCCCCAGCGTACCGTGGGATTCGTCGTCATAAAATACCAAACGCAATATGCCATCCTATACTATGCGGTACATACTATACTGTCTCATACCACATCATACTATATGATTCCACTCCATACCATACCATGTGGGGGGGGGGGGGTGGAGGGGTGGAGGGGGGGGGGCAGCTAATGAAGGTATAATCAAAATGCAAGTGCACGGGCCTCTCCATTGTCTCGTGCTAAGTAGTGCCACGTGCACACAGTAGGACACATACGAAGCGAACACAACAGCCTCAGCAACAGATACCCCCTGTGGCAGGGCGCCCTCGACATTTAGGAGAGAGGCTTAAGAAAATTTATTTTTAAAATATCAGCAGTAAAAATGACATATCAATCTGGTTCTCAACATTGGACTGATTTCAATGGGTATCACAATATAGCATTCATAATATTTGTACAAATGTCCCCTATGGCCTATGTTATATATACATGTAATAATACCACAATCTGGTCCATTCCATGGTTTAAGTATGCACGACCTGGCTCTATGCAGCTGCATCATGTGCTAATGTGCAACGCAGGTAAGAATTGCAAACACGCCAACCTTCCTAGTACGGAAGGATGGGCGCGGTCACTCTTCTATTTCCGACGACAATGAACCTCCTCGACCAGCGCACTTGGAAGGCTTCCTCCCCTAGTACAACAAACTTCTTGGTCAAGTGTTTAAGTAGGAATTTTCTTAGGCGATGCAGTAAGCGAAACATAGCTTTCTGCGGGCGTCCCCGCAAGACAGCCAGTCCCCTGCGTTTCCAAAAGACATATGCACCAATTCACATTATTAGTGCGACGAAGTCATCTATGAGGCGACTCTGCCATTGGATGCGTACTTGAAACGTGCGTTACCTAACGCCAAAAGTTGCGTCAGTGTGGGCATTCATAAGCAGCATGATTTAAAGTTTCAGTTCGACTCCATTGCGAACATGAGGCGGAGGGCGCCACGCCCCATGCCGCAATGCGGTCGTCGGTGGGCAGCGCTTCCCATTCTCGAAGCCAAGTGAAGTTGCAAACGTCTGCGGAGAGGGAGACAGTAACTCTGTGTTTCTGCCTGCCTTTGCGGGCTTTCCTGCTGTGGTCTTCTCCTAGGGTGTAAAACGCTACATATTCAGAAGTTTCACTCGCGGATAATTCTCTGAATAACATTGAAGCGTGGAGCTCTCTAATAAATGCATTGATCTCACTACATACGTGTAAAACGCTGGTGTCTTCTCGGCCGCAGGGCCCTTCCAATTTGATAGTAAAAGAACCGGTGCGACGTTCCCATTAGGTATGCCGTAAGTTCTCTGCCTCGGTACACTGTGTGTGAGATAAGATCCCACAAGGCTCGTAAGGCCAACACACGACACATAACTTCGAGTCTGGAATACTGGAACCACCCATGTTTTTTGGCAAGCGAACAAAAACCCTTGCTACGCTGTCTGCCTGTTCGTCCCAACAGAAAGAGCAGCACGCGGTGGCTAACCTCTGGAGGACGCGGCGTGGAGGACGTGCAGTTTCAGCGACATAGAAGAGATACGCTAATACTAATGGTTCTAATACGGTATGCTTGTTCACAGAAATGGAGGTGAAAAGTTCCGTCTACCTCCTTACGCTATTCAGCCTCGCGTTTTTTTTTAATTAGTTCCAGGGGGCACGGCCCAGTTCACCTGAGGCTACGAACCTGACACCTAGGACTTTTACTCCGTCTACCCATGGGACACCATCAGGAAATCCATCTTCATAGGATCCAAAGCGTAACGCTTGGCTTTTAGCCGCTTTGAGGCGCGCACCTGACAGGCTGCTGTAGGCGTGAAAAAGCTGCACGAATGATCTGTAACTGCCAATGTTCCTAATGAAAAGGGAGATATCATGAACATACGCTGCTGCACTAACCTCGCCGAGACCTGGGAGAGGCAAGCATAGGCTTGCAACTTTGATTCTGTTGCAGCAAAGGCGCTATGCAGAGGACGAATAGAAGTGAAGGCTGTGGGCAACCCTGGCGTATACCACGGCTCACTGGGATGGGGTCAGTTAGCTGGTCGTTGACTGCAAGACAAGCTTCTAGATATGTGTTCAGCAGACTGAAGACTTCTCTCAGGCGGTTAGGGAAGCGGAAGCAGTCTAGTACTGTGAAAAAATAGTCTCGCTCAACGCGATCGAAGGCTTTTTCTTGGTCCAGGGAAACGAACGCGTCCGAAACCCGTGTGCGCATAACACATGTAAATAGATCACGAGTTACGGCTAGTGAAGAAAGAATTGTGCGCCCAGGCACCAACATGTTTGGACATTGCTGATTATGACAGGAAGAACTGATGTCATGCGATGAGCTAATATTGCGGCTAGTATTTTGTAGTCAGAATTAAAAAGGTAAATGGGACTCCATGCCTTCGGGCCCTAGATCCCAGGCCCGAAGGGGCTTTCACCACCCACTGACCGGCGAGATCTCAAAGCCTCGACGCATTCATCTAGGACCCGCATACATGCTCGAGATGTTGCTTGAACGAGTTTCTAAAATGCTGTTTCCTGTTTATGCTCCGTGTTCGCTGGCGCTATCTCCGAAGTTAGCTTTGCCAACCACGGATAAGTTTAAATTGTCGCTTGTAATAACGATATTGCCAAGGAAAATGTACGAACAACTTAAACTTGCAGTGCTCAGAACGCGAGGCAGAGTCGACCATCGATAAGGAAGGGAGTGAAACGAGGAAGGGCTTGTCATGGCTTGCTGCATCGGCAGGAAGGTGGGAGTGCAGGTGCCTAGGCTGCGGCTTACAGCGCACTTTCCTTTCCTCAAAAGACGCAGCTTCGTTGTTCAATATCACGTGGACGAGGTGCGCAGTAGTTCACGACGGACGTTCGCAAAACGAGAGGGATGCTCGTAAATTGGCCATGCCGGCAGCAGTGAATATTCTCCATTCCGACGGCAAAATCGAAAGCGTCGTCATATCCAAGCTGAACGTACTATCATTATGAAGAGAAAGGCGAGAAACGCGGCACCTACGCACTCCACTGTTCGAATTACTTTTCATCGCCCTTTTGCCTGGGTGGTGAGAACATGTCTTGCTCGAATTCTTTGCCTCAATCCATCGAAAAGCTGGAACAGGTGATGAGCTGCGCTCAAATTTCGCATTAGGAAGTAATGTAATCGTCGGAATTTTTTTCACGCATATTCTTTCTTCAAGAAACGCTCCACTGACATCTCTATTGTAATGAAGCAATTTAGTTATCGGGAGGTCGTGGGAGGCAGCGCGTGGGCGCAATAGGAACGTTGCGCGGCGAATAGATAGCAGCGTCTGAATGATGCCGCTGACGCTGCTAGCGGGTCAGGTGAACGTGGCTCTGCGATCCGGCTTGGAATGCACGCACCATGATCCGCTGGTGCCGAGCCGGCGCTTCGGCAACCAGAGAACACCGCGCGCTATCGCGAGGTCGCCACCGCGGAGGAACAGGGCAGGGGTGTACACGCAGTGGCGAAAGGCGGCGGCTATGCGTTTCGGCTGAGGCGTGCGGGCGAAATGGCACCAGGAGCGCGCGCAGCTAGAGCAGCGCGCTGCCCCGGCTGCGGACCTGCTCGCGAGAAACAACGGCGACGCCGCGAAACGCAGGAACGGGCGTCGAAGGGGCTGCGCTCTAAAAAGAGGTTACATTCGTCCTGCAATGTATCATGGGTGACTCTAGCGTCTTTTTGCCAACTTCTAAGCGAAACCGTGATGAGAAGAAGTGCGAACAGCTGAGCTTCTAGGCTCCGCTCTGTTAAATATTCAAATATTCAAATATTTATTCCAACATTACACCATACAGATATAATGTCGAGGATGGCAGGCAAAAAGCCTCCTGGAGGCTTGACCGGTCCTGCATCCTGGTGTACACTTGGCAGAGCGGCGGTGGCAGTCAGCTCATCAGAACACAAGAAGTGAATAAAGAAAGCCCAAAACAAAACAAAGAAACATTCACAAATATGTATGAAGGAGAGACAGAGGTATTAAAAAAATAATAAAGACAAAAATATATTACATATTATGCAGTATAGGAACGCATGAAGGCTTTAAAGTTTGACGGGTTCATGCTTAGAATGTCGATACCCATTTCAATTAGGGAATTTAACAACCTTGGTAAATTATTCTCAAGCATCTGTTTGCTATAATTAGTTCTGTATCTCGAAACATTCCATATTTCCGTGCGGCGTGTAGTGTAGGCAGGTACATTCTGATGCAGGTTCGCGATTTTCACTAACGTAAAATTATGCTTCCTGCTGCTATAGTAAAAATCCCGCAGAAGTCTGTATGTGTAAATGTCGTGAATCTTTCTTATGTTATACTTCTCGAAGAGTGGTTCAGTGTGTTCCGTAAAGGATACATTGGCAATAATACGTAGAGCCCTTTTCTGCATGATTAATATATTATTAAGATTTGATTGTGTCGTTGTACCCCATACTAAGTGACCATAATTAATGTGCGAGGCAAACAAGGCATTATACAAAAGTATTTTAACAAAAGTAGGAAAAATGTGTCGATTGCGACTTAGCATTCCAACCGTACTGCTTAGCTTCTTGAGGACTGAATCTGCATGCTCGTCCCATTGTAGGCTGCTGGAGAAGGTTACACCAAGAATTTTAATTGAGTTAACAACCTCAATTTGCATGGACTCGAACAGTATATTATGGTACTGTGGGATTTCTTTTCCTTGAGTTCGGAAAATTACTGCTTTTGTTTTACTGCAATTAACCTGTAGGCAATTTTTTTTCGACCAAATCGAAAGTCTCCCGAGAAGTTCATTTGCCATTCTTATTAATTCTGTGTAATTGCGGGACGATAAAAAAATACTCGTGTCATCTGCGTACAATATAAATTTTGCTTCTTGATAAATCGATACTATATCATTAACATAAATGTTAAAAAGTAGCGTCCCGAGAATACTTCCCTGTGGTACACCTGAGATTATGCCCTGGGTTTGCGATTTGAATTCGCTTAATGAGACAAATTGGTGCCTGTTTTTGAGGTAGGAAGATAATAAAGCGAGAGGTGTGCCCCTTACGCCGTACCATTCTAGTTTATTGAGGAGAATATTGTGGTTGATATGGTCAAACGCCTGAGTGTAATCAACAAATACACCGAGAGTTAAAAGCTTGTTTTCAAAGTTTCTTAATATGTGCTCTTTCTGATCTAAAAGCGCTAGTTCTGTGGACTTCTCTTTCTGAAATCCATGCTGTGCTTCGGTTATAAGCTGGTGTTTACTGCAAAATGAAGACAGCCTATTGAGGATAATTTTCTCAAAACCTTTAGAAAAAATGGGGAGAATCGATAATGGACGGTAGTTTTTTATATTCTGTTTGTCGCCTTTTTTAAAAATAGGAATTACTCTTGCGGTTTTCATTCTGTCGGGAAAAACCCCGCAAGAGATACACATGTTATAAATGTACACCAGTATAGGGGCGAGTTCATGTATGGCATATTTAACAGGCCGTATCTGTAGGTCGTCCATGTCGCAGCTGCGTGAATTTTTGAGGTTGAGATAAATGGAACACACCTCTTCACTGTCAGTTGGCGCGAAAAAAAAATGGAATTATTGTTTCTAGGTGCAGTGAGGTCATTGCTAGGACGAGCATTCTGGTCAGTATCTTTTGTTACAAAGTACTGATTAAATGCATCAGCAAGCTCCTGGTCTCTCACTAAGCGTCCATTTAACGAAATCTCTTGTGGTTGTTCCCCCTTCTGTTTCCGTCCTGTAAGAGCATTTACCTTGTTCCACAGTTTAGCCGTTTGTCCGGTACAGGATACAAGTTCCTGAATATAATACGCGTCTCTTGCTATTCTTAACTCTTTAGTTAACTTATTTCTGAAGGTCTTAAACAATTTGAGATGTGAGGGTTCTCGAGTTTTTAGAAATTTCGCATACAACCTGTCTCGTTTTCTAATTTTCCTTAAAAGCTCATTGGTTACCCAAGGCTTCCGAATCTTTTTATTTATTTTTTGCTCTTTAGAGACAAAGTGTTTCCTGTATACTGTCACAAAGTGACTTATGAAGGTATCATAAGCCTCCTGTGCTGTATGTTGTAAAAACACGGTATCCCAGCAAGTACCTTGTATGTCGATGCGGAAAGCCTCTAGAGAGTTTTCAGTGATGCTTTGCAAGTTTATACATGCTTTCTGCGTATTCGGTGCTCTTTCGGGTGCTTTAACGGACATACATATTGACATATGGTCACCTATACAGCAGCTTAGTACGGCACTGGAGACACATGGCAGATCGTAGTTTGTGATAAAAAGGTCAAGTAAAGTAGCTGACGTGGAAGTTATCCTTGTTTCAGATTTTATAACATTCGCGTATCCATAGGATGCAAGTAGTCTTTCAAAGTCAATTGATTTGCGAGTAGCACCTTTGATATCAATGTTGAGATCGCCGCCAATTATAACTCTCTGCCTATTCTGACTTGCAAAGACAAACAATTTCTCAAGAAAATTGAAAAATGCACTATGGTCTCCATCAGGGGGCCGATAACATGTAGCAAAAAGTAAACAATTGGCTTCAACACAGAGCATTTCGTAGTCATCGGTCACGGAACAGAAATCAGATAACAAATCAGTTTTCATAGAGTCATCTATCAACATTGCAACACCTCCGCCACGTCTTGATGTCCTGTTCAAATAAAATGTGTTTTTATTGGGCAATCTAAATACCTCAGAATCTTCATTATACCATGTTTCACTAAACATAACAACATCACAGTGTATGTTTATGCCAGCAAAGTAGGCCTCCAACTCTGGAATTTTCTTATTGAGTGACTGGACATTCATATGAACACAGCTCAGTCGTTTTGAACCCAAGTTATGAAGAGTAAACCATTGTTCTTTTGGTATAGATTGCAAGCTGTCCATAACGAGAGAAAGTTTCAAAAAGCTACAAAGTGGAAAGGACGTCTACGAATGTAGAGCGTCCAAGTCACTTTCACATTTGATCACTGTGGCTGTTTCACCTGGAGCCCTGCGCACGAGAACCTTGCCGCCTGTGTGCCACACAAATTTGCAGTCTGCTCCTTTCGCCCATTCTTTAGCAAATGTAAGCAGCTTCTTAGACCGAGACGTCATATTTTCACAGATGTACCGCTTCTCGTCAGGTCCATTCAAAGCTTTCCTTTTAGCCATGAAAGCATTCTTAAGTTCTTGGCGAGCACAGCGCATTATAATCCCTGGCGTGTTTCCCGGTTTTGCTGGCAGTCTGTGGAGTGCTACCACGTCCTCTCTAGTTAGAACATTTAGGTTTAGTTCTTTCGCCAGGTCATTTAATTTCTCAAAAAGATCTTCGCCCTTCGTTTCAGCAACACCGTGGATCTCGATATTGAGGCTTCTGCTACGCCACTCACGTGCATCTATGTCTGTCTCAAGCTGCACTAGCTGCTTAGTGGTTCCGGATTTCTCAATGCTCTCGACTTTGCGCCTAATATCTTTGAGTTCTTTTTCTTGGCGGTCCTGACGTTGCTGTATGGCGTCAAAGCGATCTGAGAGTAATTGGATAGACTCTTCTATGCCGTTTACCTTGGTCGGTAATTCAAGCAGCGTGTTTAATTTCCGGTCCATCTCTACAAGTTTAGCCACCACTTCACTATCAGATGTCGTCGTATGTGGACTCCCGGTGTTTCCTGTTTTACAAACTTCACACTTCCAAGACTTCTTAGCAAACTTTTTGGACTTAAACTGCTGCTCAGTGACGCCAGAGCACGTTCCTACATGAAATAAAAATTCACATTCTCCACAGGTCAATGCAAAACCATCACTCACTGCACACCGACAGATGTTACACCGCTCCATCATAAGCAAACGACAATGGTAGATAAGAATATTGCCTCGGTCTAGGGCGCTCTCAAACGTGCGTATCGCGTTTACATTGTCAGCAACCCATCACACTGGCAGCAAACGGCGGAGCGCCTATAAACAGTGCAAGCGGCACTGAACAACAATTACTAACCTGGGACAGTACAGAAAGAAGGATTCAGCAGGCTGCGTGTGATCCGCTCCGCCGCTGCTGCCAAAGTGAGAGGAACCGCCCCCGCCGTTGCCGTAGCGTAGCTTGCAGATAGCAGCAGCGCTTGCGCTGAGTCGTTGTAGCGATATGGCCAGCAGCGATGTGGCACGTGTTTCAAAACGTTGGCTCCGCCAGGCAGTCGAAGAGTGCCGGGTACAGAAACTTCTGCAGCACCTCGGGAGGCTCACAGTTCCGCTGCGTATTCCGGGAGAGCGCGATAACCTGGGACAGTACAGAAAGAAGGATTCAGCAGGCTGCGTGTGATCCGCTCCGCCGCTGCTGCCTTTCTGCATTGCTGCTGCATTTCTTTCCATCGCCCCTGTTCAATGGCGCGCCCATAGCGGTGGTGTTGACTGTGGTTGTGCTGCGACGAAGGCCGTTGCCACATCTACTGTCGGAAGGAACAGAGGGTCGGAAAAAAGGCGTTTCCTAGCCATCTTTCGCTGATTGATGCGCTAAGCTTACTTAGCTCTTGAGTGTTTTTGGTAAGCACTTCACAAGTTTGAATCGACTAGTGGCAACGTTTTAAAATAAAGTTTTCTACACGATAAATGCGTTTTCTGGTTCCCTAAAAACGTTAACATACCCCGAAAGAGCCAAAGAATCAGTTTTTACAGATAACAAAAGTTGTTTTTTCATAATTGAATGCATTTTCTGTGTTTATAAACGGCCACGAGGCGCAGACACTCCGTCAGCCAGGGAAAACCAATCCATCTTCTGACATCCCCTAATGAACAAAATTCTGACTTTAATTGAGAGATCCGTGGAAAATATTTACCCTGTTTTCTCGACGTTACCTCCTCAGCGTCATGATTCGTGCTCCGCGGTGGCAGCAGCAAACTAATCCGTGAAAAGTGCCACAATCTGCCTTCCAGCACGTCCTTTAACTGTCAGCTGAGCTTGGGGCCAAATTATAACCAACTGACGGTGTTAGAAGGTGCTGGAGTTAGGAATTTTTAGGTCTTATCTTTTATTTATCTATTTTATTTCTTTTCGCTTGCAGGAAGACAAGGCTCCGTACTACAGACAAAGCAGGGAGCTGCTCATGGAAAATATGCTGCGGACAAGTGCGGAAGAGCTCAAGAAAGAAATATTCCTGGCAAACTTGGGTCTAACGAAAAAACGGCATGAAGAGACTGAGCATTTCCAACCAACCACTGAGCCTTTCACGCAAAAAGTGCGTGGAAGCTCGACCAGTCCCAACACCCCACAGGATGGACCTCATTCAGATCTTGCCCAACGAAGCAGCGCAAATGAAAGCAGTTCACTGGCAGCTACTCTTGGGACTACGACGAAGCGACCCCGTCCAGCGGACGAATCCGTCGAAGATCCGCTGTCGGGCCACCCGCCATCTATGCAGAGAGAAAGTGGCTTTCGGCGTTCTCGCTCCGCTGCGCCGTTCAACAGCACCGCGGAGGACATGGCATCCTACACGAAGACACCACCTACCTCCTCGCACTGCAGTTCTCTTAAGGAGAAAAGGTCATTCGCCGGCGGGAAGACCTCTGACCGGCTGTCATTGTCATCGGACCCGTATGCGGCCAGCGCCAGGACGCGCTCCTGCCATCCACACCTAGTCCAGGATGGAGAAGGATTCGTAACAATATGCAGCCTACTGTTACACCCTGCTGGTACGTAACCCATGCCTGCAGAAATCAACCAAGTACGTGAAGAATCTCGCAGGTATTGAAAGTTGCGCTTTGGGGCAGACATTGAGTTGTCTTGCAATTTCAAAGGTTTTCAAGGCAGATCATCGTTCACAAAGGAAATATACCGTATTTCTAAGCGTGGTTGTACGCAGTGATGGCTTGACATGCTCGTTTTTCGCTCTAAATGGCCTTATAGACAGGAACTCTAGTTGCCGCGTAAGCTGTTCATGAACGAGTCGGGACGCTGGCATCAATGCCTGCGTCTAGAAGGTTGCATACTGGTTTAGGATAGAAGAAGACCGCAGTGCTGATGTACGCACTGGCTCAGGCTGCCGCAACAGAAAGCATCGACACATTGAAAAACTGAGGGAGGGAGCCACAGGCTGTGCTTTGCTTGCGCAGGAGCCATGGCGATGCCCCCGAGCTCCGCCACCAGTCCGTCAACGACGGTGGATTCAGCTGGAACCAGCAGATCCCGGCGCCGGTCCAAGGCTGCGAAGGACAGGTGGGTCCTCCATTGGCCCAACTAACGTGTGCTACGTTCGTGATCTGGGTCTCGATCACACAGAATTCACTTGATTGCTGGCAGTGTGCCTAGTCCAAATGAGAAGGGACCGCGTTTTCTCGATAACGAACGTGCTTGCTCACCCATATGCACGACCGTTTGGCGCTATTGTCCAGCGGATAAAAAAAGAAAATCTGTGTGTAGATGCATTTGAACAACAAGGGCTGCAGTGATCCCGGTGCGAAAAGGGGACGACGAGCTCCCTCACCACAGCATGGTTCGGCCACCCTTGTGCAGGAATTGGCTATCATCTTCTATGTGAATGCAGTGATTAACTCCAAGCCCTCAGGCCTCTACGCAGCAACTGACCAAGGCTGCAGTAAAACCTGTGACGCAGTGGAGGGAGCTAAGAAACTCTGGCTCTAGACAGGCCGCCACTGGAAACTGACCTTGGCAACGTCTAACACTTGACCTTATCCAGTGAGGCTAGTCTGGCAGTGTTATTCGAGGAACTAGCGGGTATAAAGGGGGATGTAGAGGACTTAGTGAAGTTAGGAGGACAGACGTAGCATATACAGGGCTAAAGGGCAGGCGTGTGCTCTGCTATTGTGGATTATCGGACAGACGGGGACTAGGTGTGGGGTTCCTGATCACTGTGATCAGTTAGAATATAGTTGACAACAAAAGAGGAATTCTATAGCATTACCGAGACGGTTCGAGATGTGATAAATACGCTTAATGAGAGGTACAAAATCAAAGTGGTACAGGTCTTCGCGCGAACATCGAGCCATGATGATCAGATAGTCGAAAGCTTCTGTGAAGACATGGAATCGTTAATGAGGTTAATAAAATAAAATTTCTTAAATTAAACCTATGACTTTCAGATTGTGAGCCGCGCTTGCAAACCATAGGCCGCAATGTTGCTTCTTTTAATAATGGTAATTATTACACAGAAATTATGTTGTAGTTACACGAACCATTTACAGAGTTTCCGGGGAAAGCGCGTTGCTCGTTTGCGAAGAAAGGTGAACCTAGCCTTGCGACTGTAAGCTAATTAGTACGTGTGTCATTAGAAAGGAAGAAAATGTTAAGAAAGAAATGAAAATAAAAATGGAAATGATAAAGAAACTCCCTTTGCATTCAAAGCACGTACAGGCGCGGACAGAAGTAAACGGAGCGCGTCGCACAAAAAAAAACTAAAGACACAGGGGCTTTCTTTAGCAAAAATTGCGTGGCAGCGCCTCCTAGCCGAGGTGGGCGAAAGCTCAAAATGGCCACGTGCATGCGCGGGCATAAACCGGCGTCCCCCTCCCATTGCTCCGCTTGCGTGGCATTCGGCGGCGTCATCTACTGAGCGTTACGCTAAAGATGATTATGAACGGATGGTCTCGCCCTTTGTAGCAAGCGGCCTTTTCGGAATGCGCACACCGCTGCCTTGGTTAGACAGAGCCCACGGGGACGGCGCTACTATTAAAGGGACCCCGAAAAGGATGTTCGAAGTTGTCTATGAAATGCTTGCATTATGTAGAGCGAGGCCACCGAGCGTTCATGCCGCCTACGAGCCCTCAAAAACGAGCGGTAAATTTAAAAGGCATTTTTGAAATTTTATCTTTCGCACTTCGCTGCAAACAGCGGTGCCAGGCTCTCGCACGAAACCTGGCACACGACGTCATGTCGCGCAGTTACGTCAGCAGCCGGGAGTTGTCATTGGTTCGCCGCACCGACTCACAGCTACCATGAGCGCGGCCACTCCGGCTGGTCAGGAAGCTGTCGGCAGCCGGAGGATGTAGCGGAGGGGCCGAGTGGGCGGGCCCGGAAGAAGGGCGGCCACGTTCCAGCGTGCGTGAATCGACGAGAGAAGAGAGAGAGGCGCCAAGACGCCGAAATTCATATTTTGGCGGCGTATAGCTTCCACAAAACGAATTAAAAAATCCTTGCTGGAGGCTATCTCTGATGCGGCGTCCTTTAACGTACTGGCATAGCGAAACTTTAGTGAGAGCCCCTTTCAGAGGCCTTTAAAGCCGCTTCATCTGAGGCAGCTGTAGACACGTTTCGGCCCCAGATAGCCCTCGTGTTTCGAACTTTTGTTGCCCTGGCACTCAATTGCGTTCGCTAGCAACCAAACGCACTCGAAACACTACATGCACCACCGCAGTGTCGGGTCGTTTACTATAGTTCCCACTGATGAATCGCCTTGTTCTGGCGAGGCGCCGACGCAGCACCAATGCATGCAGCCTGTCTCTCCTGTAGCACACTGCTCCTGCGTTATAGAACTTTCTCTTACCGCCCTACCGCCTTACCAAGGGTGGCTATAAGCAACCGCAGTCTCACTTCCTCATGTGGATGCCGCGGCAGCTGTGTGTCACCGTTGTGTGGCCCCCGTATGAAATTCGGCATACGTACCCTTGTGCTCCCATAAATTGGCGAATGAGCCACGACAGATTCCATCCCGCGATTGTAACTGCTCTGTAGAAAGTAGAAAACCAGCGGAAAGGACGCGTTCACAAGAAGGAGAAGTACACAGGACTACGTTCGACAAATAAACTGAAATTTATTGGCTTGCTGAATCGCCCATATCAGAACAGGGCGCACATGCGCGACAGCAACTACAAACGTTAACAAAACAACAAACACAAAATTGATTAAGCGACCGAAGAAAGCATGTGGCAACCTATGTCCCATTCAAGAAACTTAATCTTAATCAATTTTGTGTTTGTTGTTTTGTTAACGTTTGTGGTTGCTCTCGCGCGTGTGCGCCCTGTTCTGATGTCGGCGATTCACCAAGTAAATAATTTTCAGTTGTGCTTCCAGCGTTGTCCTGTGTACTTCTGCTCCTTGTGAACGCGTCCATTCCGCTGGTTTTATACTTACCATGCACCAACTGGCCCAAGAAGCTATGCGTCTTCATTGCTCTGTAGGAGCTACATTGCTTCAACATAGCCTCCTATATTTTCCATGCCTGGGCATCGGCAGAAAAACGCCCGTTCAAGCATAATAAAGGCTACCAGCGCTCCTTGCGGGCGAAGTGTAAGGAGATCAGGGGAGAGAGAGAGAGAGAGAAAGAACCTTTAATTAGGATGAAATATTTCGCTGGAGCCGGGTGGTCGGGCTCCTAGTCCAGGGTTCTGCTGGCGGCCGCTGATTTCTAGACTAGCTGGATGATCCAGGCTTGCTTGTTCACATTGCCGCACGGCCTCCTGCCACTGCTCCTGTGTCGGGTCTGGCACTATTAACGTTTTGTCCGGTTTCTCCTGGCGTTCCCAAGATGTATACCAACGTAACTGCGAGCTCTAGTCGGTGCGGAATGAAGCGCCGTGGGGTGACGGCTAAGCGATCTCTTCCGCAGTTAAGCCCCCATGCCATTCGAACAAAAGTGCTGGCGTGTACTTCCCCAGCTCCCCAAGATAAAACACACGACCGCAGCGCTCCACTTCCATGGCCTGACCTCATCGGTGACGCAATCGATATGAAAGGTTCCTATACAGCAAGCCTCGCTCTAAACCAAATGAATACAAGGAGCGAAACCTTGAGGCAGTAACCGCTAGATTTTTACCGTTAGCCGATGACGTCAGTTGAGAGTACGACGCATCCGTCCTTTGCGGTCTGTTGTAGGTACCAGCAAGTAGGAAGCGGCGTGGAATCCCAGAAGGGACGAATATAAGGAGCTGGTGTGAACTGTGACCGTTAACTTCCTTGTGCTCTTTATAAACCTACTAAATTGTCCAGGTTTAAAGCACTAATATGCTCTTTGCCAGCATGAATGCGGCTCAGAAGTGCCGCTAATATGCAAATTCGAATTGCGTTCCGCATTGGACAATGTCTGTAGTGCGTCAGTGCACTGGCGCGGATGCACCACACTAAAAAAACAAAAAAAACACAAATAAAACATCTCTCGCTGACTCACATTTGGCGGACGCAGCTGTGGCGCACCCTACCCGGAAGAGACGGGCGGCGTGGCCCGCGACAGGGAGCGGAGCCGCCGTGCCAGCACATCGGCCGTTTCCTGCTTCGGCGCCAATAAGGCATCAAAGGGGCCGCGGGACGCAAAGGAAACTCCGAAGTCTCAGGTAGGTTTGGAAACTGCTGGTCTGGTGCAGTGAAGGACCTGACAGCGACATGACTGGTCGTCTGGTGCTTTCTGAAAGTGTCTCCTTTGCAATGTGGTGATGGCGGTGGTGGCAGGTGGTATCGGGATCGGTTTTCCTTTCCTGTATTTTATTGCGATAGAATTTGAAGCCTCATCGGAAAAAAAAATTGTATCGTCGGTCACACAATTCCCAGGTCCAGAAGTGACTAATGTTTCGATACACTTTCATTCCGTCTAAGCCGGAATCCCTATACACCTTCGGAGATACGTCTATAACTACCGGCTAAAGGACCCAAAGAGATGTCTGCTTATGTGGAGACAGAGGTGCAGGGCCGCGAACACAACCATGAAAAATTTATACAAAACTCAAAGTAAACACATGAACAGCTTCTTTTGCTATCATTTTGTCAACACAAGTTGTAATTAATTGCCCCTATGAATGTTTCATAGTATTATTTATTTTTTCACTGAAGAAAAAAAAAAGAAGCAAAGGGAAATGCCGGTTTAACGCACTTCAAGTCTTGAGCACTTCGGCTCGCACGGTGGCGATTAGAGCGAAAAAAAGGTCTAGCATTGGTCAGACTTGATTGAAAGTATATCACATCGCCGAAGATAAAAACTTCTAGCGAGAGCTACAACACTTATTTCTTCAACTACATGGCCTAACACACATATACTTCGTCGGTGAGAATTCAAGTTCGGCGCTAAGTAATGCAAGAAAAATGGAAAGCTTCAGTCGAGAGAAGCATTATGCGGACGCTTAATTACATTATGTAGGAGCAATGCGACAGCTTTGAAAACAGCGCATTTTACGCGAGCACAACGCGGTCTTTTTCTTTTTCAGTGATTAGACTTCTCTTCGCGGCAGGGCAGCTGAAACGGGGGCGGGGGGGGGGGGGGGACATGGCCAGAGGTGATGTGAATCTGATGACGTCATAACTGTGTCGACCAATCAGCGAATTTTGTAGCAGACCACAACACATGGTCGGCTAATCCGCGAATTTTACGACAAACCACAATTCCGGACTTTTCGCGTGATAAGGCTCCTGTTTCCAGTGATGCAGGTGGAGAAAGATGGGAGAGAGGCGGTGAGGGGCAGGTGGTAGGTGTGGCAGGTGGCATGTCACGTGACCTTATGACGTCGTAACTGTCTCGGCTTGTGTAATCGGGGAGTCTTAAAGCAGGCTTGAGACAGATGAGGCTTGTAATGCTGTCTATCCATACCAGAAGAGTTATACAGACGATGGCGGGATATCTTTGGGCGTCTATTGGCGATATTTTAGTTCTGTGGGCTCTTTCAGGCGAAATATGATGTGGCAACATCGACAAACATGTCGTTTCTCTTTTGAAGTTATACACATTCGTCGCTCATAGATTACTGGATGATTTCAAGGCAGTGTCTGGTGTGCCATCACTAGGCACATTAGCTGAGCGTTAAAAACTTTCCCACTGTGCACAAGGAATGATTTATTGAGGTTTCCGATGCTTCTGCAGTAATCTGCATCTGTTTCTCCAGGATCAGGAGAGCGAACAGCATATCCGTTTCTTGTCGACCCATCGTGTACTTCTGAGGGGGAAAAAACAATGCTCACTCTGCGTAGTTAGGGACAAATGCGAATCAAGTGCGCTAGCATTTCGGTTTTCACTTCGGTTCCCGTGTTCAGATCCAGTGTTTACGGAAGGAGTTGTTCGGATAGCGATGAAAGGTTAATACCCATGTACGCGGAATCATTCATTCTCTACTTTACATTATAAATCCCTGGGAGTCCTCACACGTGCCACTCCTGGAGCAGTGGTACCGCGGTTAAGGGGTGCATCATTTCCCTGCTGTGCCAGTTGCTGCCATGGGCGAGACTTCGGTTGTTTGGGTTGGGTTGACACCCAGGTTGCCCTTCCTGAGCAACCCGTCGTGATTAATTGAACTGCCACTTCTCACGGTTGGCAGGTTGCTAGGTGTGTGTGTGTGTGTCTGGTATACACGCACACCCCATCAGGTTGCCAACAATCCGGTGGGTAGGGGAGCACCCTGCCACAAAGCAGGCTTCAGAGAAACATACAGACAAACACACAAAGGCTAAATGCGAGGAATGCCTACTGTAAATCATAACGCACTGAAGGCGATCGACGCGCTGAACCGACGAAAACGCGTAACATTGGACTCCCATTCCCCTTTGCATGACACGCCACATCACGCACACTTCTTTACATCCACCTTTGCACACTTTGACTTCATTGCATTTATTTACATTTGATGGCTGCTTCTTGTTTAGTATACTTGGGTACTTGGTTCCCTTGCGCACGTCGTCTTCCATTCCTTCTCTGATCTCTTGTACCCATTGTCACTGGGTTGTAGGGGGCTCATCGTGCAACGTTACAATCATGGCTCTCAGATCGGTGAAGTAGCTGCTTGTGTAGTTTAACAGATTTTACAACACATTTGTTGTCGAACGCCAAGTTTGTGCAAGTTGAAGGTCCCGCTTTTATGAGACCCATTTACAACACCGCAGAGCCGCTTCAAACCGTCAAGCGGAGCTCGTACACAACCAGCGGAATTGCGCAACACCTTTCAGATGCACGGTCTGTCCATATATAATGATCTGAGCACATCTACAAGAATCGGCAATAGTGTCACCGCCGACACTAGCCTAGATGTTACTTTTGGTCGCAACCTTTCCACACCGGTCTGGACGAACTTAAATGTGGCCCGGGGCACTGATAATTATATCATAACTAAACAGCTTGAATTCGTCAAAAAACTAAAATTTACCGTGTCCGAATTACTAGCTGGGATAATCTTCGAAAGCACAGAGAGGCCAATACATTAGAATCCCCCTTTTACCTCCACACATAGATGACAGAGCTGAAACAGGATGTCCAGGCATTCACAGAAACGTTAGACGCCACCCCCGAGACTCCCGTTGCAGATAGTCGCTTACCGCACCTACTCCAAGCTCAGAACAGTATCCTCACATGCTGGCAAACCCAGAAACAGAATCGGAAACTTAAGCTAAATTTGGCGCAACTACAAAAACAAATAAAGAGCACAGTACCGCACTCAATAAATATTACTGGCACCAATTATGTGACGGATTACGAAATAATCTCTCCTCCACCAGGGCCTGGCATCTTCTACGCCATATTATAGACACCACTGAACCTAAAAAGCAAACCAGGCTTACACTCAAAAAACTTACCCATCAAAATCCACAAAATCATCAAGGACTGTTACGCCAACTTCAATCAACTTATACCATTGTGGATCAAGCTGTATTATATCCCGACTACGTAGGCTCCGATCAACCCTCCCTCGACGACCCCATCATGGAGGTTGAAGTAAGAGCAGCCCTTATCAAGCTCCGAAACTCAACCCCTGGTGAGGACCAAATCACAAATGTCATGCTCAGAAATCTAAAGTGTCGTTCAATTTAGTTTCTCACCGACTGCTTCAATGAGTGCTGGGAAATGGGGGCGCTATCTGATGAATGGAAGCACGGGAAAATAATTTTCATCCCTAAACCAAATAAGCCCATTAATTACCAAAACCTCCGTCCCATTTCGCTGACTTCGTGCCCGGGCAAACTGTTTGAGCATGTCATCCTCACGCGTCTCACGCAACTTATGAAATCCCATGGACTATCTCCCCATACTATGGTAGGATTTCGAGCCCATCTCTCGGCACAGGACGCCCTGCTGCAGATTTCACACGCTATCCTAAAAAAACATGTTATAAGGGAGTAATTACTTATTGACATCCACCCGAGCGCAGCCTTATGGCTACAAAGTAAAGCTTGATTTATTGATCAATTCGCTCTCGCCCTACCATAAGCTTGCCGTCCCGGTTAGCTCAATTGGTAGAGCGACTGCTCCGGTGAAGCGGTGGTCCCGGGTTCGAACCCCGGACCAGGACGAATTTTCCTTTAACTACGAAGTTTCTGAGAAAGCTGTATAGCTTTCCTTTGTAGTCATAAGGCTGCGCTCGGGTGGATGTCAATAAGTAATTACTCCCTTATTACAAATCTACTCCACCTTGGGGGATTCCCCTAAACATTTGACCAATGACGTGTTACATCACACCAGAGCAATATTGGCAGTCGACCTCACCAAAGTATTTGACAAAGTTACGTACAGCGCCATCCTGCAGGGCATCCAAGAGCTGCAGTTAGGGCCTAACTACAACTATATCCGGGCCTTCTTAAACGGCCACACCGCCACCCCGCATGTATATGATATACAGACCCCCTCCTTCACCCTTGGTAACATTGGTAACACCGCCGCCCCTTGCGGGCGGCGGTGTTATCTCCCTTCCTCTTCAACCTCACCCTCATCCCCCTGGCCAAAGCTCTCAGCCGCATCCTGCACTTAGGACACACACTTTACGCGGATGATATAACGGTTTGGAGCACATACGGCTCGGATAGCGTCATAGAACCGACCCTTCAGGAAACAGCCACAACTATAGCTACTCACGCGGCAAGCATTGGGCATGAATGCTTCCCCACAAAGTCAGCACTCCTCATAATCCGCCCGCGGCGCGTCCCTACCGCCCCCATCACGATTTAACTGCATGACACTCCCATATCGCAAACACCTACCCTCCGCATTCTTGGCCTGCATTTGCAGGACATGGGGAAAAGCAACCTTACCCTGAAAGCACTAAAACAATCCACTTACTCCGTCATCCCTCTTCTTTGAAGGGTTTCACATTCATGAGAAGGTCTACACGAAGCAGAAAATCTCAAGGTGCTGCATGCCTTTGTGCTTAGTCGCATTCCTTACGCCACTACTTACCTGAACGTCTCCTGTGCTGATAAAGATAAGATCAATGCTCTAATCTGCATGGCTACCAAAGCAGCGCTGAAAATACCAAAGAGGACTAGCACGGACAGGCTCTTAAAATTATGAATGCACAACATCTTATAGATGCGCATCGCTAAACACAGTATCTTCGTCTGGCTGGCACGGAAACCGGACGATATATACTGGATTCTCTGGGAATTCCCATACCCGCACACACTACAGACTTCATCGCTCTCCCTCGCGCCATACACACCGCGCTTATCATCAAACTCATTCCTAAGAATGTACACCCTGACACCATCAATCCCGCCGAGTCGCACGAGCCAAAGCTCTCAATAAAGAATATGGCACTTCAGAGGATGTGCGCTGGCGTGTGGTCCATACCGTTCAGTACCTGTGGCTCACCATCCAGCAGCCCCCCCCCCCCCCCCTTACCCATTTCATAGACCCCCTCTGTACCCCGGAAGAAGCAGAGGAAGCAGCTACAGCAATAGCCATTGCTCAAACCAATGCTGCTTATATAGTTAGCGATTCCAAAACAGCTATTCTTAACTTTGCCCGCGGACGCGTCCATTCTCCGAGTGGCAGATATTGAGATGTGCACCCTAAATTCCGATAGGCGTATTGAGCTCGTGCGGGTTCCGGCTTCCTCTGGCAATCCCGGAAATGAAGCCGCCGTTAACATAGCCTGACGACTTATTTGCCGGGTAAATGACGACTCCAGCCGGAATTTCTCGAGGCAGCGGGCACACACATGCTCAGAACTGACTCAACAAGCACGCCTTGCCGGTCGACTCTATCCTCCTCCCCACCCCCGTCTATCCCACACCCAAAAATTCCTCCGGCGGCGACTCCAGACCCGAACTCTACTACTCCTCAAGATCTATCCTACTTCCGCCCCGTTTCCCGAGTGCACTCTCTGCGTAGAACCGCACGCCACCCTGGACCGCATCCTCTTCGGCTGCCCTGCCGATCCTCCCCCGCAGGGACAGCCCGCCATCGGACCATGGGAGGAATGGGAGGCCCTCCTTAAGTCGCAGGACCCGCACACGCAACTTCGCTGTGAGAACCGGGGAGCCAGTGCCATGGCTCTACGTGGCCTGGACACATGCGCGTAATGTGAGGGCTGTTCGGTGGCCCTGAGACCTTGCACGGTCTAAAGTCGCTTGCGTAAAAAAGTGTTCCACCCATCCATGACTTGTTTCGCTCATTTGTATCATGTGTCAAACCTTTTGTCTATATACTAACTTTATGGCGTTTGTAAATATTCCACATTATCGGCACTTTCTGCTTGGACCACGCGAGGTCTCCAGTATTATGAAAATACAAAAAAAAATAAAGAGTAGCGTCCGGGGCGCGCGCGCCGCTCCGATGTCTCTGCTTCTTTTCTCAGCTCGCTTGCCTCCCCCCCCCCCCCCCCCCCCTTTTGATGGTAACCACCGCTGGGTTGTTCCCTTGGCAACCGCTATCCGGCTGCGCATTCCTCTGCCCGCATCAAACGCTGTTGACGGTCGACACCCTCTGGGCTCTTCCCGTGGCAGCGCCTTCCATCCTTTCCTTCTTCTCCCCTACCAGCGGAGAGGAGATGTTTCCTCTCTCCCGTTAGCCACTTGCAAACCGTAGCGGGTGGTTCTCGGAGGCTGCAGAGTACACCGTCGACGGGAATGTTTAGTTTGGTTTATTGGTTGATTGGGGTTTAACGTCCCAAAGCGACTCAGGCTATGAGGGACGCAGTAGTGAAGGGCTCCGGAAATTTCGACCACCTGGGGTTCTTTAACGTGCACTGACGTCGCACAGTACACGGGCCTCTAGAATTTCGCCTCCATCGAAATTCAGCCGCCGCGGCCGGGATCGAACCCGCGTCTTTCAGGCTAGCAGCGGAGTGCCGTAACCACTGGGATACCGCGGCGGGGTGGGAACGCTTCTTCCAGCACGGTGATTCTAATGCCACGCATCAAGAAGTCGTTTCTGAATTTTTGTTTTAATGCCTGCAGTGTCTGTTTAGCAGAGAAAGTTGGCAGATGAGGAGCTCGTTACGATACGCATATAAAGGAAGCTAACGTCTTTGATAATTAGGGAGGGTTTCATTGATGTTGGCTTGCATAATATGGAGTGCCTATTTAAGCACTCTGCACTTGCAGGTCGTTATCGCGTCAGATGAACGAACCAAAAACGGGAAAAACTGGTTTGATTTATCGGGTTTTGACGTCCTAAAGAGACTCAGGCTATGAAGGACACTGTAGTGAAGGGATCGGAAAATTTCGACCACCTGGGGTTCTTTAACGTGCAGTGACATCGCACAGTACACGGGCCTTTAGCACTTCGCCTTCATCGAAATGCGACAGCTGTGGTCGGGGTCGAACAGGGGAAGTAATGGGAGGATAATTTGCAGCATAATGATGATAGATTTCTATAGCGCAAGGGCATCTGTGGGCGAAGAGCGCCATGGCACATGGTGTTTTTTGTCTTCTGAAGGTGGGGTCAAATAACCATTTTCCAAGAATTTCTCTCCAAAGAAGCCGATCGCACGGCCAGGGGAAGCTTATACCCTTTGTATTACCGGTGGGGACCCAGTGGCACTGAGGATCGAACTCCGCACCTCTCGCTTGTGAGGTGGATGCTGGAACGAGTAGGCTATCGCTGCGGTTGCTAACAGGCTACAGATGGGATTCATGGCTTTTAACAATACCTGATGCACCGAAAGTGATGCTCCAACGTTAGTGTATCAACCAATGCTCTCCACGTAAAATCGCTGTCTTTCGCTTTCGTCTTGAATGCCACATTTATGAGCACTGTGAACGTAGTCACACGAATGGACCGCACTGTGGCGCAGAACCATCCTTCCCGCATAGACAAGTCGCAGAAACATACTGGGTGGCGTCAAAGTGGGCAGTGCGTCTGAAACAGTCGCACAAAAAAACTACGGCGTGCCGAACTAGAATTTCGGGCTAAATTATAGAAAAAATATTCGAAAAGTTGAGGTAGGATTTCATTTTGTTCGGAATAATTTTCAAAACTTCCTATCGGATTCGATCACTGAATCGTATATAATGCAGTTAATTCGCTATTCTAAAATTTCGAATATTCGCGCATGCCTAGACACAAGCTGCAAATCAGCAAGCGCACTTTGACGCAGAAGCAAGGAGAGACGACTCCGCAGCCTCTAGAGGTCGTTCCGTGAAACACCGGGCTAGACGCCAGGCGAGTAGAGGTGGACCGCGGTTTTCGTCCCACATAACCTCTTCGTAACGCTGACAGCAACCGAGGTCGGGAGCGCAGTATGCACTTTGTGCGACTTTCGCCTTTTTCTCCCTCATATATTTCTCCTCGCTGCATTAGGTTAGCACGAGTGTACATAGGGGATCAGGAAGCAAATATGGCGCAGGCGTCGACCACGCTTTCACGAGACCGAACAGAAATGCGAGCTTCGAAGCACACAGATGTCGGTACACAGCATCCTATGCATCATTTTCTCTTCTTTTTAAGATATGCGTCGCATGGTCACACTTATACTGGTACTTCTGTATAGCCATTAGTGTAGTCATATAGCCGCAGCGGTGGCCGAGTCGTTTGAGCATCCGCTTCGCATTAGCGAGGTGCGGGGTTCGATCCCCAGTGCCGCCGGGTACCCAGCGGTGAGGCAATAGGTACAAGCTATGCCCTGCCTGGTGCTCCGCTTCTGTGGGGTAAACAGCTTGGGAAATAGGCCCCACCTTGAGTAGAAGAAAGAATACTGCGCCACGGCGCTCTTTGGCCACAGATGCCCTTGCGCCATAAAAATTCATCACCATCATTTGTACCAGAACAATATCTGAGGAAAAGGAAAGTCACAGAGCAGATGGTGCCATGTTAAGCCAAAAGGTGTTACAGTTGAAGTGGCCAAATCCGTAATGAAGTTATTTTTATGGAGTGGTCTAGTGCTGCAGTCAGCTGTACTCACCTTATGCTTCAGAGGAGTCACAACTGCCAGTAGCGTGTGATTTGTATGGTTGTCCTAGTCAACGTTATGCTAACATTAATTCTCGTTTCCTCGTCATGAGCGTTTGGTTTTTACAGTTATTTATGCATTCACCTTAATGCCTCCCCCCCCCCCCCCCCTCATGTCCTTTGCGTAGCCTTGAAGGAGCTCTGCATAAGTGTTTTATTATTCATTTCGATTTTTTCGTAGGACGCGAGCCAGAAGCTCACCAGCAAGCCTATGGAGACCAGAGCGCTCCGAAGGAGCAGGCCTCACCGGAAATCCAAGAAGCCCGCCATTCCTCGGATGGTGTTCGCCCGCATTGTCCGGAAGATACTGTGGGACGTAACCGGCGAGCATTTCACGATGCAGAAGTTAGCCCTGCAGGCGCTTCACGAGGCCAGCGAGGCAATGATATCGGGTCTTTTTGGAGAGTCCAGCTGGTTGGTTCGCCTCGCTCGCCGAGCTACAGTCACCAGAGGTGACCTAACTACTCTGCTTGACCTTCTGAAAACTGCCAGAAGCTTGCACAAGGCTCTCTGCCCAGGGCTGTGACTCCCTTTTTGTAAAGGGTGTTTCGAAGCATTCTCTCTCATTTATTTTCTGCAGAAGGGATTCGCTGCAAGTCATTAGTGACTGATTTGCGTGTTACAGGAAATAAAAAGGGCACATGTGACGTGCAGGCACTGCACGTTATGTGTGCACAGCTCGTTGGTCCATTTGTTTAACGGAACGAAATTGTGTCTCCTATCTCCCTCGGAAGCTTCACTACACCCACACTGATCATACAAACCAGACTCATGTTCCATTCGGGAATTATTCCCTTTCGAGGAAATTTTGGGTCCAATATTGGGCCTAAGGGGAAATAGGAATGCTTGCGAGTTCTCAAGGAATATTAAGAATTAGCAAGGAATTTAGGGACCTCTGTATGGATATAGGTAATTTTGCCTACATATAAAATGGCCAGAGCAAAGCAGCAACCCGGCCACTAACACCTTAAAAAAACTGGAGAGCACATTTAAGCTCCGCCTTAAGTGAATGACTCCAGAGCGTTAATGGGTTTCTTGCCATGTATGCGGAATTGCTAATTCTCGAATTACATTCATATATCCTAAGACTGCTCATACCACTCCTGGCGCAGTGGTGTGCGATGGCAGGGGCCGCCACCGGTGGGTCTTTCGCGACCCAAGGTGATCTTCCCGACCAACCTCTCGCGATCGATCATTAATTTAGCTGCCACCTGCTACAGTGGTCAGTTTGCTTACAATCCGGTGGGCAGGTTACGAAGACTCCACAAGGCCACATAAACTAGGCAGCCCACTTAGGTTACTTTCATGGTACATTTTCAAAAACAACGCCGACAACAAACCCGGCTTTTCTGCACAGCGAGAGGCTTAACGCTACGCTTTAAAATCGACAAACGACTCAGTCGAAACCAGACCGGAAAGCATTCCTTTACGGCCGAGTAACTCCGTTTTTGTCTGAAATAACTGGACGGCTGCGCGCGAAAACACCGCAGCTCAACTGAAGCTGCAATGGCTATATATCCCGATGGCTATATATCCCACAAGAGTGGGTGCCTTGGCTGGCGCCAGTCGAGAAGAAACCCAGAAAGGCAGGTCCCGTCGTCCCTCCATCCACCCGCCGGAAGGAAGACGACGGCCCGTTCGAAGAAACGCTGGCCGCCGTGGTGGGCACCCTAAGATGGTCCGAACGAGGCTTTGCCTTGAGCACCACTTTTAGAAACATGCCTCCAAACGGCACAGAACTTCCATCGAGTCATACCGAGGCTTTCTGACCTTTTAAGTAAGTCACGCTGTTAATGCCTAAAGAAGAAAGAGGGGCTAGTTGGTGCTTTTGATTCTCTGGCTCGGACATGGTAACTAGCGATAAAACACAAGGGACAATGAAAAGGAGAAGCACCGACGGGGACCACACTAGCGTCTGCCCCGTCGGTATCTTTTCTTTTCGCTGTCCGTTGTGTTTCAGCGCTAGTTACCATGTTCTAGCTGTTAATTTATTCCGAGCAGCGATGCTGCCGCCAGCATCGCAAGTAATACACTTAAAGGGCTGGGTGCGATACTTCAAAAATGTATCTTCGATACCGATACCCTCAAGAATTGCATTTTCGATGCCGATACAAGATACAAAAGCGAAATTGATTTGAGAAGCATATACTCCATACTGTATCGTCGATACTTCGACACATCACTGAAATCACCAGTATTAATAGAGATGGTCTTATTAGTGAAGAATTTGCTCCGTGGCGCTCTACCACTTAGTGCATGTGATATAGTGTACTGCTTCATGAAGCGTGTAGAGTAATCCGGCTGCTCGGATTTCTTTCGGCTCCAATTTCTTTAAGCTCCACTGATGGCGCAGCTGGCTTCGTTTGGTTTTAGCATTGGACTGAAGCCATGGTCATGTTCAAACGTTCGCTTACATAAGCAGCCTAGCAAAATCAATTTTTTAAGCTCATGGTCTTCATGCGAACGGATCTGTTTTCAGCTGACTTCATACGAATAAACTTGAAACTTTTTCTGATGTCTTGTGATTGCTTCTGCAGACTGTCTCGCCTTTGCCCTGTGCTAAAAGATGCAAGCTCCATGTGCTTGAAAAAGTCGATCGGTTATTTCTTCAGCACTAAGCTTAACAAGCGTTTGAAGTTGAATATTCTGCATTACAATTTAGAAGGAAAATAACAAAAGTAAAGCGACCACAATTTTTATTACACAAAACATATCTTATATCTGTTATTCATTTATCTTTACGTAATTGGATTACGTAAAGGCGCCCGTGTGCTGTGCGATGTCACTGCACTTTAAAGATCCCCAGTTGGTTGAAATTTTTGCTCAGCCGTCCACTACGGCACCTTCTCTCTCTCACTTCCACCTTCCTCCCATTCCTTGCGGCGCGGTTGAGGTCTTAACCATGAAGTCAGACAGTTGTTGCGTGATTTCCTTCCCTTAAAAGCCCCGAATTAGTTAGTTAAATGAAAAAAAGACTATAAACCCGAGCAGATCAGCACATAGTTGTGATGTCTTTCATGAAGGTAGTTTTTATCAACTGAGGAGAGTGGAGCATATTCGCGTCGACCCGAGGATCCCGAGGCCCGATTCTCGATATTCGCAAATGCACCCAAATTTGACGGTCAAGGGATGTTTACATCAGGGTGACGTTAGGATACGTAAACACAGAATCCGATGAAGGAATTTGGTTTAAAAAGAAAAAATGTGAAAAAATAGATGCCGTCGTCTCCTTGACGCTATGCGCAAAAATGCCGGTGCCCTGAAGCTGTGCATGAAGCCGAGCAGCTTCGGCGCGTGAGCACGCGTCGCGCAGTATCGCCGAAGAGGGACGGTAAAGTGCGTTGCGGTGGCAGACTCGGCTTGTACACCGCACATATGCGTTTGGCGGTGGTGCGCAACGCCAGAGACCCTGCGGGCCAGTCGTGACGAGAATTAAGCAGAAGTTTAACGGCAATTAACCGCATGAGGCGACGTTCTTCCCAACGCTGCAGTTGGTACATCCGCATGAAGCGATGAGACTTGACGGTACAGAGGCGGGTTTTACCAGCGTTGGTCAGTTGCGCAGGCTTCATTGTTCAATCACCTCTCGTTATGAGGCAATACACTTGTGGTAGCACCCCGTTTTTAAGACCTTCGGAAGCTTGAAAAACAATGAAGGGCTGCTTTATACAACACCCTTTTCTCTTAGCACGCTCCTACCAGGCTTTCACTTCGCTGTTTTGATGCATAAATTATGATGCAGAGGGCGTCAGTATCTTCTCGGAAACCACCCTCAGCTCATCGCGCGAATCAATCGCAAGGGTTTTCGCCTCGATTATCGCCTCATGCGGCTATTGAGTACTTGCGAGATGTGGCCAGCATCAGAGAGAGAGAGAGGAATGGGGGGAGGAGCGGCTGGCTATCGGCTGTAGTATTCTCAGCGCATCATTGGCGTTTTCGAAGCGTCAGGTCAGCCAGTGTGCCAGAGCTTAACCTCTACGTGTCGGCTTCAGTGGTGTAGCGCTCGGGTTGGAGCAGTTGTGAAGCTCGATATTCACAAGCGGGGCCTTACACAGCGAGTGTTGGCTGCGAAGAAGCAAGCTTAGCGCGGCAGTCCAGCGTACACTTTAGGCACCAAGGTGCATCAAATTTACCGCAGTCCTTGGTCACGATTGCAAACGGCCGCACAGGAAATGATACTGCTAACCATGTCAAGCAGAACCCTCTGGACGCGTGCAATGAGAAAATAGTTAAATACAAAATAAAATAGAAAGATTTTTTCTTCTGTCAGTAATGAAAAAAAAGAAAACAAGCGCAGCTAATTGCCCACTGACGACAGGAGCGAAGCTTTCACAGTGCTCGTCCTCCACTAGATCTGAATAGGACATACCACATTAGCATGCTGCTAAGTACTCATCTTTAACATTGCTCATCGTGAACATTACATATGCAGAGTGGTTGCACGTACACTTCACGAAAACTGTACACGAAAACATGTCAGACAAGCGCGATGCAGAGTGGCAGGTACATTATTTCATTCAAATAAAGAAAGGCTCTCAATAATACTGCTTACTTTTCACTTTTTGAAAGGCCCTTAATGTCATTATTTTGTGTGGAGTGAGCACATAGCACTTACCAAGAGCGTGCAGGCAGCTATACCGCTCGTCTGATGTAAGTACACAATAGATTGTAAAAGGTGAAACAAATTTCGTTAGACACAGCCCTACACTTGTTTTGCTATAGGACAGCAGTTACGCATCTACAGCAGCATCAGGCAGCTCTTCTCAATGTAGCAAGGTTCCGCGTAGGAGAGAAAGATTTAAAGTCAGGAGAGGTGAAGAGGTCGCGGCTAGATAAAAATGTGATCACGTATGCTGCTACTGGGCACTGGGGAATGGGAGGAACGCGGAGGTGGAGAGCGGAGATAGAATTTGATGCCATATTGCAATTGTAATGGCTTTATCTGTATACAGCTCAAAGCAACTTCTCGTGAGTGACTGAAGCGTTGGAGAAGAGTTCTGGTTTCATGAGCATGGTTTCAGTGTGAAAAAAAGAAAAAAAAAGAATTCAGGGATGAACAATGCAGTGTAAAGAGCTAAGGGCATCCGTAAAAGGCCAGAAAGAAATGTCCCTCAGATCAACTAAAAGACAAGCCAGGTAAAAATGGTTGCGAGCGTCAAAACAGGTATTCATAAGGCATGGCAACGGCATATGTGTACATCGCCTTTTTGTGTTGAGACCTCGAATATAACAACACTGGTGCTTAAGGGTGTGAAATACCTTAAAACTGTAAAAAGTGTATGCTCAAGAGCTCTTCAGCTTTCATTGTTAAGAAACAGTAGGTTCGTGCATTGCACATCATTTATCTTTGCTTTGTTTCCGGTAGCTCAGACGTCACTGTATCTGCTGAAGTGCCAGTGATTGTGGATCAATATTTTATTTTTTATCAGTGTCTTTCATGAATGATGGAATAGGGATATGCAGACAAATTGTCATTCATATCATAGTGCAAATTTAAGTATTGACTAATATGCCTCGTGCACACAGAAATTATTTTTTCAGCACAGCCACTATTCTTGAACTTTTGACGGTGGGTACACGGGCTCTTTAATGCATTACTGTTGCCTAGTTGATGAAATGGAGAAGCCAGCAGCCAACTTTCTAAAGTGAACAATGACAACGTGTTCGCTGATGGCCCCAGTCACACTAAGTGTCCAAAGGGTAAGCAGGTTGTCCGGGATTTTTTTTAAATCAGTGAAGAGAATCACCAACGTGCATGAAGCAAAGTGGAACTGGCGAAGTCTGTGGAAGTGTGGTATAACACAGTGCCTCACAAGTACAATCCAAATGCTGCTGTTTCCTCCTCCTTTTGCACTTGTTGGTGTTCCTGCCATGATAGCCACTCGTAGGTGGTGTCCTGGTCCTGCAGTTGAGTGTGGATGCATGCTTTGTGTCACGCAGTGCAAGCAGTCGGGATCTTCAAAGAGAACTTTTTTCTATACGGTTGAGCACGCAACACCTTTTCCGACACTTGATGTAGACTTTCAGG
Source organism: Amblyomma mixtum (assembly GCF_055824585.1). Taxonomy (NCBI): domain Eukaryota; kingdom Metazoa; phylum Arthropoda; class Arachnida; order Ixodida; family Ixodidae; genus Amblyomma; species Amblyomma mixtum. The sequence goes on along the minus strand of NC_143014.1, from coordinate 270,936,358 downwards.
AGCCTGGCGCCTCCTCTCAGCTCGACAAGGAGTATAGTTGAGAGGTTAGTGGTGATGAATGAGACAGCAGGGCTCCCCAGCGCATGGCATCCCAGGGTGGGAGTGGTACACCACGGCTGCCTGAGAGGAACACCATCACCTGCAAGCTAATGTACACTGTGTTTAGTTGCATAGCTCAAGTACGCTGAAATCTTAGTACAAGCTAGACATAGGGCTTCCAAATACAGTCAAGTTTTACGTATGAATTTAAAACATACTCACTGCAAGTTAATCACTAGTACCGAAATTAACTCTTTAAATAGTAGCTAGAGGCACTTGGTGGCAGATTTCTCCCACTGATGGGCATGAATAACTCTTAGATTCTTTTTGAACAGAACTAAAGGCAACCACTACAAGATACATTGCAGGGGAGGACGCAATGATATTCATTTTGACTACCCTATCCAAAAAACTCGTATGATTTCATACGTATCTCGTATGAATTCATATGTGCTGCATATGAGTTATATGTGTCGCATATGCATTCACATGTGCCACATACGAGATGCTTACGTGCTGCAAACGAGGACATATGCACGCATAAGTGTGGCATAAGAGGTGCATATGTGCTGCGTACGAGGTCATATGTGTGCCTATGTGTGGCATTAGAGGTGCATATGCGGTGCATATGAGGTCATAAGTGTAAATGTGTGTCACAGATCTCCCTCGTATGACTCCATACGTGCTGCATACGACTGATATGTGTCTCATATGTGTGCAAACCCGTGGCATACGAGCCACAGGTGTGCATGTGCTGCATACGAGCTCGTGTACCGAACATCTCGAATGAATTAATACGTGGCACACTTCAACAAATCGACAGGAGCTCACATCAGCTCGTGTATGTCTTGCATCAACTCGCGTTTTCCCGTCATGATGGCCAGCGCATACAGCTTTGATGTCGGCATGCGGATCATGCAAATGTCAGGTTTAATACCAGCCACGGTAGTCTTATTTCAATGAAGACGTACGAAATACAAAAACATACGGGTGCTGACTGTGCGATGTCAGCGCATGATAAAAACAAAACTATGATCTAAATTATTCGCGTCCCTCACTGTCTATGTGTCACTTCGCAAAATTAAGCCTCATATTTGCAATTTCCTTTTTCAACTCTCATCAACCTCGTATGAAACATTTAAATCAACATATTGGCCCAGTAGATCATGTGTTGTCTTTCTTACGAGCCCGATGTGGCGCATTCATGATGTTGTAGCCATGGGCAAAAAGTTACGGGATGCAATTCGCAAAAGAATACTATTTTTGCGTGGCCTTGCTAACCAGTTAGCTAGCGTTCCACGAGATGGAACACACATTCCCCTTCGTAATGCTTTGCTGTTCACTGACGTGAATAGTAATTTTTTTTCCGCGAGCCCGCAATCTTTTGTCCATGACTGTGCATACGCACGAATTTTTCACATAAGCTTAAACTCTAAAATAATGAACTGGGAAATAAACAGTGTTCTGCAACATAACATGCCTCACAAAGCTGTAATATGCACAATGCACACTGACATGATGCCGCATTCTTTACTGTCATACAACTGTGCATATGCCAAAGTTTACAGTATCACGTTCCGATGTCCCAAAAATGCTTTCAGAATGCGATGTATATATATAGAGAGAGCCGCCACGCTAACTTGCATCCTGGTTACAATGGCCACCAGTATCAAAGCAATTATTGTGCAACAGCTAAAGCTGTACATCTGGAGGACATAACTGCAGAAAATCACAAATAGAATAATGAAATTGCATGTACGGGTCATGCCTGTATTGCGTATAATTCAAGCATGGTGACCACTCAGGGCCTATGAGATGCAGTAGTCACAAAAAATTATTTGAGTGTACCACTTAACAATACCACAAGGTATTTGAGAGCTTGAAAGCACATAATGATACCAAAGTATAAGTTCATACTCTTTGGCCTTAAGGGCGGGCGGGCGTTGAGAGCGTCTGCTAGCGGTACCCCGTCTAGGTGTTGACACCGAGCGCCTGGGAGCAGCCGAGAGAGAATGTCTATTCTCTGTCGGCGGTGTCGTGTTCCCAAAACGTGTCCGGAAAACGTGTCCGCAGCAGTCCGCAAAGCGTGTCCTAAATGGCACTGTGCCAGTCTGGAAGCTTGATCAAAGCCAGGCTCAAGAGGAAGGCCGACAATATCGCCCCTTTTGGTGTTTCCGAGCCTGACTGGGTTGGATTTCAGTGGTCCGATGGCGAACTCTGTCGTGCTGTTTTCTAGGAAGGCTTTAATATCACTGTGCGCCCGTTCGCCTGCAGGTTGAGGTCGGCTAGATGTTTACGGATGGCATTACGTGATACGTTGTCAAAGGCCTTTTAATGCGATAGCATTTCTAGGCTATGTCGGAGGGGTCGTGTCACCAAAACGTATCCGCAGCAGTTGTGACGTTCTCAGAAGAGGTAGCATCAAACGAATATTTGTAATCGATACAGGCCGGTGTGAAGACGCTGCGGAAAAGAAAATTGTCGGTCGGATGATTAGTATATATATAGAGCCAAAAATTTCGAAAAAACGTTGAAATAGAGCGGACGTCGATAAAGTGAGTGTACGCAAAAACAGCCGCGGACAGCAGCGTACTGGAAAACTAGGCAAAACAGTGAAAATAAAGTTTTAAATGAATTAAAATGTATTTCATGAGTGATAATTAACCGGAAAAATTCATCGACATAGATTGAATAATTAATTAATTATCAGCAAAAACCATTGGACGGTTGAACAGGCTGCACGGAGATATAGTAAGTGGACGGGAAAACAACCATGGCGCCACATTTGAAAAACCTAAATGATTGATTGAGATAAGAGAAGGCATAATGAGCATAAAATATTGTTGTTTAATTAAAACATAAGATAATTGCGCTAATTCAATAGTTAAATTAATTAACAAACAAAAAATAAATGATAAAGAGAGGAAAAAGGCGACGAGTGCCGAGGAGGCGTCACTGCTTTCGCATTATCCCAATGCGGGTCGCCGCAGTGATCTCTAGTTTTTTTAACGAACGAGCTGAGTGTTGGTCAGTGGGCGATCTCCAGACCATGCAGGTCTCGGACCGCATAGGCCCATTCGACGTCTTTGACTTGAGTGTCTCCATCGTCGCTGGCATTTACTCATCAGGTGAGGGTGCAGTCATGAGATCTAGGAGTAGAGGATGCGCTTTACATCCTAGTTTATGCGATCGAATGTAGCTTTTACTAACAAAACCACTACTGGATACGCAAAGCTGAAAAACCCGTTGTATGTGTGACGCCTTAACCATTTGATATTCGAAGGAGCGCCAGCGGCGGAGGCCTTGCGCAGCTGCTCCGTCAACGCGTGGAACCACTCCTCCACCCTCCACGATCCCTGCGACTGCCTGTCACGCCGGGAGTAGATATCTGCGAGGCTCATTTGGGCTGGGGAGGGAGTCGGTCTGAAGTCTTCTCCACCGCCTGCTGCTTCCACGAGAGGGAGTGGTGCGGCAGCTGGATTTGCCTTTGCCCGAGTTTGTGGTGATGGCAGGAGGCTAGTGCATCGCTGATTGCCTCCCTGCTCGCACCATACACTGCTCGTCCGGCTCTAACTGGAGCTTGTGCGTGGGCGGCCTCGTTCCTGGGATTTCCAACGTGCACCGGGACACATACCAGGTAAGTGTCTCAGAGGGAGGATGTATCGTAAACATTCTACAGGCCATTTTTCGCCGTGAGTATAAGACGCAGTCCTTGCCAAAGTTGGGGATGGCTTATTTGGAATCTCTATCCGTGGTTGTAACCTCCGTAAAAGCAATGGCACCTGCAATTGCGGCTTCTTCCGCGGTTTCCGCATTTTTGGTGAATACCGTCGTGGTAATGAGTGCGGTGGCCAGGTGAGAGTCTCGAAAATGGGATATCCCGCAGATGGCGAATATGTGGGGACTGTCTTGGTAGTTGGCTGCATCGACGTAGATGAGGCCTTAGACCCTACAAGTGTCCACGCACAGCTCTGGCTGTTTCCTCCTGCCGACCCTGTGGGGGTTCGGGGATTCTGTTCTCCAGTAGAGGTTTTATTCGAACCTTTTTACGGATATGGCTAGGAACGGGGCCTGGATGGGCCACCATAGACTTCCTTTCGATGCTCAGTATATCCAGGGTGCTCCCCGCTAGGGTGCTAGAGAGTCGAGCCGTCCGTGTGGTTAGATTGGCTTCTTTAAGTTCAGAGAACGTATTATGTACTCTCAGGGCGAGGAGCTCCTCGTTGGCTGTGAAATTAGGTAGATCCAACGCCGTTTTGTATGCATACCAGATTAGCGTATCAATCTTTTGTTCTTCTGCCTTTCTGAGATGGAGGTACGGGAAGGGGTATGCAAATTTGCTGATGGGGAAGGCTTGCAGAAGTTTGTCTAGGTCGTGCTCTGTCATACCTTTTCTCTTATTGGCGATGCGCCTGATCATGCGCACTGTCTTCTGCACTGAACTTTCGAGCCTCCCCATGGCTACAATGTTCCGACGGGTATTGGAGGTGTGAAGTCCTAAGACCGACTCCCTCGCCAGCCCAAATGAGCACTCGCAGATATCTACTCCCGGCATGACAGGCGGTCGAAGGGAGCGGGGATGGGGGAAGTGGTTCCACGCGTTGACGGAGCAGCTGCGCAAGGCCTCCGCCGCTGGCGCTCCTTCAAATATCAAAAGGTTAAGGCTTCGCACATACAACGGGTTTTTCAGCTTTGCCTATCCAGTAGTGGTTTTGATAGTAAAAGCTACATTCGATCGCATAAACTAGGATGTAAAGCGCATCCTCTACTCCTAGATCTCATGACTGCACCCTCACCTGATGAGTAAATGCCAGCGACGATGGAGACACTCAAGTGAAAGACGTCGAATTTGCCTATGTGGTCCGAGACCTGATTTGTCTGGATACCACGTAGTGACCACCACTCTGCTTTTTCTTTAAAAATTAGAGATCACTGCGGCGACTCGCGTTGGGAGAATGCGAAAGGATTGACGCCTTCTCGGCACTCGTCGCCTCTCTTTTCCACTCTTTATCACTTTCTTTTTTTTTGTTAATAAATATAACTACTGAAATAACATAATTATCTTATGCTTCAATTAAACAACGATTTATTTATGCTCATTATTACTTCTTTTATCTCAACCAACCATTTTGGTTTTTCAAATTTGGCGCTGTGGTTGTCTTCCCGTCCACTTAGTATATCTCCGTCCAGCCTATTCATACACATAACGGTTTTTGGTGATAATTAATCAATTAAAAAACCTATGCCAATGAATTTTTGTCCAGTTAATTATCACTCATCAAATCTTCCGTTATTTTTCCGTACACTTACTTTATCGACGTCCGCTCTATTTCAATGTTTTTTCGACACTTTTGGCTCTAATTATATACTAAGCATCCGATCGACAATTTTTTTCTGCGCAGTATCCTCACACCGGCCTCTATCGATCACAACCATTCGTTTGATGCTACCTCTTCTGAGAACGCCACAACTGCTGCGGACTCGCTTTGGTGACACGACACCTCAGACATAGCCTACAAATGCCGTTGCATTGAAAGGCTTTCAACAACGTATCACATAATACCATACCGAAGGATACCACGTACAAAATGCCTGGATGTCACTTGAGGAGTGTACAGAAACTGTGACATGAAAGCTGCTTGTTCATTTGCTGCGATTTTTCTACAGGGTGGCTGACGTAACAGTTTGATTGGTTTGGTTTATTGGGGTTTAAAGTCCTAAAGCGACTCAGGCTATGAGGGACGCCGTAGTGAAGGGATCCAGAAATTTCGACCACCTAGGGTTCTTTGACGTGCACTCACATTGCACAGTGCACGGGCCTCTAGAATTTTTCCTCCATCGAAATTCGACCGCTGAGGAGGGGATCGAAGCCTCGTCTTTCGGGTCAGCAGGCGAGCGCTATAACCACCGAGCCACCGCTGCGGGTGAACTGGGAATTGTTCCCCTAGTTAGACTAGCTAATATTTCCAACCTGGCGCTCCTTTATAAAAGAAATGGCACCCTTGTTCTTTTCTAATTTTCAAAATAAACATGGAGATATGCTTACTACATAGGAATTTCACGTCGCGCAGCGAGCTCCAAATACAGCGTGAGGAAGGCGCGTGCATGTTGAGGGAAGGCGGTGAAGCGCCAGATCACAGCTGCGGGTGCCACTGGCCACGTCAGGGACCATACACGCCTGACTATGTCCGTGTAAAGGCTGGTTCACATGCATGCAAGCGACTAAAAATTGAGCAGCGCAGCGCGGCGAAAAATTTTTAACTGGTTGGAACGTCGCCGCTATGACTGCTGGAGCGGCCGCGATGGGTCCAAAAACTTTTGCGCTCCAAAAACTTACATGTCAAACAGGCTTTACTCGAGCGCACGGCAGTGTTGTGCGGGCCTCCGTCAGTTATAGAGCAAAAACAACGAAAAGCTGGTACTGTCTTCCCAATTAGAGAAAGAGAGAAAAAAAAAACTCTCCGAGCAAGTGAAATTTCGCTAGGTTATACAAAAAAATCCCTTTTCCCCTAAATGACGTCCAATTCTCTAGATCTAAGGAAAAATCCCTAGGGTTGGCAGCACTGCTAGACACTGCCTTGAAATTACCCAGTAATCTATGAGCAACGAATGTGTATAACTTCAAAGGAGTAACGACATGTTTGTCGATGTGGCCACATCATATTTCGCCTGGAAGAGCCCGCAGAACTAAAATACCGCCTACAGATACTCAAAGATACCCCGCCATCTTTCGTATAAATCTCCTGGTACGGATAGACAGCATTACAAGCCTCATCTGTCTCAAGCCTGTCTTAAGATTCCCCGATTACTCGAGCCGGCGTTTTGGTCTGCCACAAAACTCACTGATATGTTGAGACAGATACGACGTCATAAGGTCACGTGACGTGCCACCTGCAACACCTACCACGTTCCCCTCACCGCCTCTCTCACCTCTTTCTCCACCTGCATCACTGGAAACAGAAGCCTCATCTCGGAAAAGTCCGGCATTGTGGTTTGTCCTAAAATTCATGAATAAGTCGACCAGGTGTTGTGGTTTGCTGTAAAATTCGCTGATTGGTCAAGACGGTTATGACGTCGTCAGGTCACATCGCCGCCTGCAACGTCACTCCCGCCGCCTATCCGCCTCCCCCCCCTGCAGCGGCACTGCCGCTAACAGAAGCCTAATCACTGAAAAAAAAAAGACTGCGCTGTCGTCTCGTAAAATTCGCTGATTTCAATGCTATCGCAGTGCTCCTTCAAAATGTAATTAAGTATCCGCATAGTGTTTTTCTAGACTGAAGCGTTCAATCTTTCTTGCATTACTTAGCCCCAAACTTGAATTCTCACCGACGAACTACATGTGTGTTATGCCATGTAGTTCCAGACATGAGTGTTGTAGCTCTCGCTAAAAGTTTTTATCTTCTGCGGTGCGATATACTTTCCATTCGGTCTGACCACTGTTACAATTTTTTTTCGCTCTTATCTCCTCAGTGCGAGCCGAAGTGCTCAAGAATTAAGGCGTGTTAGAGCGGCATTTCCCTTTGCTTCTTTCTTTTTCCTGCAGTGAAAAAATAAAGAGTACTTTGAAACCTTCATAGGGAGACCGAATTACAACTTGTGTTGGCAATACGATAGCAACAGAAGCTGTTGATGTCATTACTTTGAGTTTTGTATAGATTTTTCATGGTTGTGTTCGCGGAGCTGCACGTCTGTCTCCACATAAGCAGACATCTCTTTGGGTCCTTTAGCCGTTAGTTATAGACGCATCTCCGAAGGTGTATAGGGATTCCTACAATCACGTAATGAAGATAAGTCGAAATTTTAGTAACTTCTGGCCCGGTGCCGTCACTTCTGGCCCTGGGAATTGTGTGACCGACGAGACAATTTTTTTCCGATCACGCTTCTAATTCTATCGTATTAAAATACAGGAAAGGAAAACCGCACCCGGTGACACCAGCCACCACCGCCATCACCACACTGCAAAGGAGACGCTTGCAGAAAGCACTAGGCGACCAGTCATGCAGCTGTGAGGTTCTTCACCGTGTCAGACTAGCCATTTCCAAACGTATACCTGGCACTTCGGAGTTTCCTTTGCGTCCTGCGGCCCCTTTGATGCCTTATTGCCGCCGAAGCAGGCCACAGCCGAAGGGCTTGGAGGGCGGCCCCGCTTCCTGTCGTTGCCCACGGCGCCACCCGCCTCTTCCGTGTGGGGTGCGCCACAGCTGCGTCTGCCAAAAGTGACTCAGCAGGACATGTCCTTTGTGTTTCTTTAGTGTGGTGCATCCGCGCCAGTGCACTCACGTACTACAAACATTGTCCAATGCGGGACCCGATGCGAATTTGCATATTAGCGGCACTTCTGAACCGCATTCATGCTGGCAAAAAGCATATTAGTGCTTTAACCTAGACAAGTCAATATAGCTTTAGAAAGAGCACAAGAAAGTCTGCGACCACAGCCCACACCAGCTCTTTATATTCGTCCCTTCTGGGATTCCACGCCGCTTCCTACTTGCTGGTACCTACAACAGACCGCAAAAGACGGATGCGCCGTATTCTCAACTGACGACATCGGCTAACGGTTAAAATCTTGCGGTACTGCCTCAAGGTTTTGCTCCTTGTATTTATTTCGTTTAGAGCGAGGCTTGCTGTATAGGAACCTTTCACATCGATTGCGCCACCGATGAGGTCAGGCCATGGTAATGGAGCTCTGCGGTAGTGCGTTTTATCTTGGGGAGCTGGGGAAATACACGCCAGCGCTTTTGTTCGAACGGCATGGGGGCTTAACTGCAGAAGAGATCGCTTAGCTGTCACCCCACGGCGCTTCATTCCGCACCGACTAGAGCTCGCAGTTACGTTGGTATCTTTCGCCTCTTCACAGCCCCCAACTGCGGCTGGGCAATAGACAATGGTTTCGTCCTCCACTCCCCATTCGAATAGATAGTGGATACGGCGGAGTTTATTCCTGTATCATTTGTTTGTCTTAGGTAGCGATTCCGCTTAGTCCTACTTAAGCATGCTATCTTGAACCCTTGGAACACAACAATCCAGACTGCTTCCGCATGCCCCTGGTAGGTCTAAGAAGCCGATTCTCTATCAGAGTAACGTGTAAGCACGCGAAAACGCTAGAGGAAAGCGAAAAATATCTTCAAGCGACTGAGCTGTACTGCCGCAAAGCTCACACAACGGGAGCTGCGTAGTAGCGGCAGGCTCGCGCGGTAATTTCGATTCATCTCACAGCGGACGAGAACACTTCATGAAAGCGAGATAAAATGGCTTGAAATTACGAACTATGGTGACAGCAAAACAGAAAGGCTGCCGCGCGAAATTGACGAGTGCCTGCGGTCTTTTTTATGTGATAAAAAACTGTGTGACGCTCGTTCGCCCTTCTTGTGCCCTTCGCCGCCGTGCAAGTTAGTCATTTATTGTTCAAGGTTTATGGGGCTTTAACGTCCCAAAGTGACTCCGGCTATAAGGGACGCCGTAGTGAATGGCTCCGGAAATTTCGGCCCCCAGGGATTCTTTAATGTGCACCAACGTCGCACAGTACAAGGGTCTCGAGAATGTCGCCTCCATCGAAATTCGACCGCCGCGGCCAGGATCGAACCCGCGCCTTTAGCGTTAAAGATGTTTCTATATCCTCCAGCGTTTTAGTCCGATATTATGCTACCCTGTGCATGCTTTAAAGGTGCACTGAAGAGGAATCTGAACTTGTCTTTTTGCCGCGGGAACTCGATCTACACGTTCCGAGCTTTCTTAGAAACTGCGATTTACTGCCCTGTGTGGCCGATTTCCCCAATTAAATCGAATTAACGTCCGGCTCCCGCCTTTTTTTTTGAATTCTGCCTCGTACGGTGGGCGGAGTCGACCAACGCGTGGAGCGCCTTCCACCCAGTCCCGTGGCGGCTTCCCGCTCTGCCATCGGCGGTGTAATACGTAGTAGTCCGTAGTAGCAAATAGTCCTCGCGTATTTTTATTTCTTTTGGCTTATTTTACGGCTATATTATCTTCGAATGAAACTATTTATTCATGGAAACCTAAAAAACAAAATAAAGCGAAAGCAAAGCCTCCACGGGACTGACTGAAAGGAACTTCACGCGTTGGTCGACTCCGCCCACCGTACGAGGCAGAATTAAAAAAAAAAGGCGGGAGCCGGACGTTAATTCGTTTTAATTGGGGAAATCGGCCACACAGGGCAATAAGTAACTGTTTCTAAGAATGCTAGGAACGTGTGGATGGAGTTCCCGTGGCAAAAAGACATGTTCAGAATCCTCTTCAGTGCACCTTTAAGACCGGGTGTATGGCTGGAAAACTTTCCGCTAGAGGAATAAACAATTACGGAGGGCACATTGTCCACAGGTGTGGACAGAAGAAAACGACCTAGAAAACGGGTACTTACAGGTACGCACAAAAGAAAAACTAACAGTAAACTATATACAGTAAAAAAAATGAAAAAGTGCGTGTCAGCGCCGCATAACCGAGCCGGGAGAAAGCTCGAAACTGCCACGTGGTGCACGCCCCCAACCGGCGCGGCCCTCACATTGCGCCGCTTGCCTCGCATTCACCCGGCTATATCCGGCTTCAACGCAGCCCTAATGATGATGATAATCGGACGGTCGCGTCCGTTGTAGCAAGCGGGCATTTCTTAATGCGCAGACCTCTGCCTTTATAGGCCATAGCCCGCGGGGGCGGCGCTACCATTAAAGGATGCTGAAAGGTTTCCCAGAAAAATTGAATGGAGACATGCACTTTACAGTTTTCCACCCTCGGAATTCGAATTTCTCGTCGAAATTAGGCAAAGGGAAGCGCAAACCTATTTTATTTTGGCGAGAAGTGCAGCAGCAGCCTCGGGCGAGCTCGCGCGCCTCGTTGCCGCCTGTGATTGGTTGGGCGCCTCGTGACATCAACAATGGCGCTGGCTTGGTCGGCTCGGCTCGGCCGCCGCCGCTGCACATGAACCGCGGCGCTCGGCGGTTCGAAGTTGTTATTTTGCTTATACGGCAATGGAACACATCGAAGATTACCCGGAGTATCTTGGCGTCATCCCCTACATGTTAGAACCGATTGCAAAGAGCAAACCTGTCCAAGAAAGAAACGATGCTGGCGCAAGCCGTGATTTTGACTCGAACGAAAGCGAAGTGTCAGCATCTCCACGTGTTGGAAATGACTTTGGTAAGTATACTTTTCTCGCGAAACTACATTCAGAGATACAATGGATGAATTATGAGGTGAGCAAATGCAGTATAGCACTGCCCGACGTAATTTTCCTAATACAATGTAAGCGGGATGCGATCGTCGGCATTTTTGTCTTGCCGCTTGTCAGTGCTGCCGCAAATCTGCTTGTAATCCACAAAGATCATTGGGATGCGCAAGAAGTTATCAGGCTCTTTTTGCACGCAAATTTTATGCTTGCACCTCATAGTAGCTGCATGCCGGCTCGATTCATAACATACAAGTTCGCAGCGCTTTGCGACAAAACTCGTCTAGATGACAAACGTGCGCCTTCCGTTTTGCGTGCCAAGATGGGAGCTAGCAGTAAATTAAAATCCTTATTTAGGCGAGTTGGTTCATGTTACAAGTCCGTGTAAGAATACTTTCATCCGTTTGCGCCGTTTTTATCGTGCTTGTTCTCAGATCTAGCGGCCAGGGATTTTTTCACTAACTAGATGGACTCGTGCTTGAACCGAGCAGGACGAATCGCAAGGCTGGCTGTATCACACTTGGCGCACAATTATATAATATTATTATTAATGTATGAAGCCATGCTGCAGTCGGCAATTCTTTACGACTACATGCGTTATTAGAAATGTATTTCTGGCAGTTGAGTGATGTCACTGTAAACATTCTTCTTCCAAAACAGGTGTTCCTCCGTCCGCTGCATTCCTGGGGGGAATGAAGAAGACTGCTGATGCTGCCAAGAAATTAACGAAATTATTAATATTATTATTATAAATACCTCAAGGGCCCTCGGGTGAGGGCTTTACATGAGGGGTTTACAGAACACAGACGGTATTTCACCGGGTTTCAGTCGAGCTGACTGTTGACAGGCGCAGTGAATGCATTGTCGACAGGTTCTGCTGATAGTTCTAATCACGAAAGTGGCCAGAGCATAGCACTGTTGCCTTTGACGGCTTGAAATCCCTTCGCTTCACAGCAGCGACTCACTTCGCGGAGAGCTTCTTTTGTTTGAGGGAAATAATGAAAGACCACATCGTCGCGGCCGCGGATGTTCGTGCAGCCGAGGGTTGCGCAGAACGCCGGCATGATCGGTCCACCGCTTCATTCGATGCTGCACACCTTTCTGTACCTCACCACAAACATAAAAACGCACAAATAAATAAACACACGGCAGCTCGAAGCAGCTTATGATGGCACGCACGCAGAAACAAGCACGGCCGCGGAGGCTGTGAAGCGACGGATCACCGGTGTTTACGTCACCACTCCACGTTTTCCGGTTTTGGCTCGCATCGTCAGGGTCATCAGCAGCGCTCGGCGTACCGCGGGGGGCGGAGCTACCGCGTAATATTAAACGGCTATTACGTCGCTCCTAAGTTATGAATCTGTAAAAAAATTTCGCCCGCATGATTTATAAAGTTCCCACATCCACACGTAGGCATTTTAATGAATTCGAAAAACTCTTCAGCTTCCCTTTAAACCGCTCCGTTTGCGGCAACTGTGGGCGCTTTTCAGCCGTAAATAGCCAACGTGCTAACAACGTTTGTTGCCTCTGCGACTGAATTGCGTCTCGCCTTCGGCCGAACGTTCTCGAAACTCTCGGCGTACCGTCATAGTATATAGTTCGTTTAATATAGTTTCCATTGATTTTCGTCTTGTTTCTACGATACGCCTGCGCAGCAGCAATGCATTGCGCCCTCTACATCCCTCCTGCAGCGAATTGCTCCTGCTCTGGAACCTCCTCTAGTTTCTGAGCTTAAAATAAGAGGAAGCCGCCACTCCTGGAGAAGAGGAAGAAGGAAAACATTTTAATGCGAATGCGCAACTTGTCTATGTTCGCGGTTCCGTGTCAGATGAAAGTGGACGCAAAACATATCCGCAGGCCTAGCGTCGTTGCATAAATGGTTAGGATAAAAGAATGGTGTCATGATTTAGAGGATGACAGAAGGCCGCTGCGCGCCGAATTTGGTTGATGTGGAGTCATCGGTTAATTAATTAGAGGCAAAAAGTAAATTGGCCGTCGAAATAGCCACGGACGTCGATATAGTGAACGGTTGTCAAAACAGCCTCGGACGTCGAAAGTTTGGAAAAATACGCAACCAAGCCGGATGCAGGAATGAAATAGATAAAATTCTGAATAATTAACGTTAATTAATAAAAATAACTATGGCTAATGTTGAGTAATTAGAGGCAAAAATTCAGTTAGCCCTCAAAATAGCCACGGACATCGAAACAGTGGGTGGAGGTTAAAGCAGCCTCGTACGTCGAAATGGTATAAAACGAGTAAAAAGGTAAAAAAGTAAACGAGGTTAAAAAGTGTTAATTGATGTAAAATGAAAAAAATAAAATGATGAGAGAGACGACAAGTGTGGAAGAGGCATAAATGCTTTCGCATTCCGCCAATGCGGGTCGCCGCAGTGATCTCTAACGTTTTTTTTTCTCGTCAAACGCGCGTGCAGACGGTTCCCTGATATATGGCCATCAGTCCTCGACTGACGGCGACCTGGGCGGCCCAATACAGGGCCCGGATCAGGACGGCCGGCTCTGAGCTGGTCAACAATGCCTCGCCTTCCACTGCTCAAAGAGAAGGATATTGCAGCAGAGCCACAGGGAAGGGAGGGGAGGGGTGCTCTTTCTTGCATTCCCTCAGGATATGATCATATGCCACCAGGTCCCTACACTATTTACATTCCGGCTTCACGTCTTAATAAGTGTTCATAAGTTCTCAGGAAAGATCTCGTTTAGAGTTTTCTGCAAACGCACTCCTGCTCCTTGACCAATGTCTGTTCAGGCGGCGGGAAAACGCTCGGACTCAACTTGTAGTGATTTGGAATCTAATTGAAGGACACCAGCCCATCCCTCGTGAACCCTCCCGGAACAGGCGACTCACCTGCTCGGTTGACGAAACCTCGAGCTTTTGCGTGAGCAGCCTCGTTCCCCGAGCTTCCGGGGTGCGCCGGTGCCCACAGCACCTCGTCCTCTCTCATACCTACACGTCTAACTCGGCTCAGAATCCGAGACGCCGCAGGTGGTATCAGGCCCCTCGCGAAATTGCAGATGGCCGTTGTCGAGTCATTGAAAATCATACCCGCCTTTGTGCTAGCTATCGCTAGAGCGATTGCAGTCTTCGCCGTCTCGTGGGACCTGGTTCTGACCATCCCGGAAGCAATCGAGCGTCCCCGCGCGTCCTCTACCCTTATCGCAAATGCTTGCCTGTCTCCATACTCAGCAAGATCTTGATCGTCGGGACCTCAGCGATTGGCAGCCGCCCCACCCTCGCTTACAGCGGAGGCGCTGTTTGCAGCGCGATCCAGCATCGCAACGATAGTGATTCTGCTACCGAAGGTCCTGGCTGCTGGTGATGAGTTGCAACCCGATACTATAAAAGAGACCGACGTCTAAATATAACTCGTAGCATTGAAGCCATAGCCTCCTACATTTTCCATGCCTGGTCATTGGCGACAAGTTCAAGAGGTGCTGACCATGGAGGAAGGAAAAAAACTAGCAGGGAGCATGACGTCACGCGCTCAGCCTCTGCAAGCAATCCTCCTCTGACGCCGCTGCCGAGGGCCCTTTTGCGCACTGACTCTCAGGAAATAAGCCCTACACAGTTACCAGACTGTCAACCAACGGTGCTTTTTAGTGAACGTCCGTGCAGCGCAGAAGCGCAGCGCCCGTCTTGCAGCTTTGGCGGTATGCGTACCGAGCTCGAGGTTGTCTTAAGGCTCCGCGTGTCAACACTTCTGTTGATTGCACTTGAGTTTTTGGATGCGCTGTAGAAAACTGCAGGTGAGCTTTTCATCAAAGATTTCGTCGGTGGGCACTGCGCATTTGAACTAACGTCGCTGTACGCTATACATGTACAGTACTATATACCGACGTGAAGAGGCGTTTTCATGGTCGCTAGAAGTACAAATTGCTCAGGCCCGCTTTGAATGTCGCTAGAATTGAGAATTTTTCCCAGTGGCATGCGGCCACAACCTCGTCACTGTTCAACTGTGGTTCATAAAGAGAATGGAAAGGAATTCCTTTCGTCGTTATGCACACATACGGAGCGTTTATTTCAGCGTATGCTATAAGCGGAGAACTCGAGAATAGTCGAAGAAAAAGAGCCCCTAAAAAAGGGCGCAGTGGCTTCCAGAGCGCTCACGGTGGACGGACGTGTTTAACGAGCGCTCCGGCGCGCTGCGCAAGATTCTATTTCTCGGGCAGGCGGACTTCGGCCCGCCCATGGGCCCGCCGTTCTCCGCTATTCTCGAGGCACAAGTCGCGCCGAATACACTCGCGCACATACGCGGTTCCGGCGTGAAATGCAGCAGTAAAGTTATAGTGAACTATATAGTGAACGGTATTTCTCTCTCTCGCTGTCGAGAGACTTTACGTCTGCCCCTATGCGGGGTCTCCCAGCCCTCGGCGTTAGCTTGTTTGCCGGTTTCGGAGCCGATGCTAGGAGTTTACGCGGTGCTGAGGGCTCACGCCGTTGCTCGAGAAGTGGCTGCCCTTGTCGGAAGACGACGGCAGATACCGTCCTATAGAATAATGCACCTTTCGTTACTGCGACCTGACAGGCGCTGCCATTAGTGACAGTAGCAAGAGTTTTATGTTTGTGATTGTGATTAGGCCTCCAGGACGGCGTTCTTTCGTACGGATCCTGCATCCCGGCACGCAGCATTTCATTGCGCAGCTCAGACGACCCAGCCGCACTCCGCGAAACACACGGGCGCACTGAGGCACTGGCCTCTCGGCACATACAAATCTCCAAGCTCCATGGCCTGTGTGCGCTTCTCAAATTTCGAGCGCAGCCGTGTTGGTCATGACTAGGGCCCGGAAATTTAGGCATTCGCCTAAACATGCCTATAAATGCCTAAACGGGTGATTTTTGCACTTGCCTGCTTTTTTGTCATTTTTTAGAAAACACTACCTATTTAACCACACTTTTTGCCTATAAATGCCTAAATCCGGCACTACGGTCCTCGGTGCCGTTTCTCAGTTTTGAGACATCTACCTATGTATGGTGAAAGGCGTGCGCCGATGCACGCACAAAAGGTGTGGGTATCGCCGAACGTTTTTCTCGAATTGTAACTTGAACGTAGTGTAACGAAGTATTTACCTCGAAGTGTAGCAAGAGGCGAGTTTGGAAAGAGACCTGACATACATTAGTGCAAACTTCTCAAAAATAACGGAAATGATGACAAAGTTGGAAAAGGCTGTACTCTCAATAGATGAATCGTTGGAGGCAGTGACAGAAGCACTGCACCAGCACTTCGGAGACTGGAAGGAAAGGGCGCTACTGCTTCTACGAAGATGCAACAATTGGTAGAAAAAAATAGATGCCTAGAAACAATTTCCCAAATCAGACTTTCTGCGCGGAGACGATACGGCCACATCACCCCAATGCCTAAGCCTTTATCAACTCTCATGTTTTAGGTTCGCGCCACTGAGTTCATGTGATGTCAAAAGAAACCTTTTAAAGTAGAAAGCTTAGCGGAAATCGAAGGAGCTTCAAGTTCTAAAACCTGAGAATGCGCTTTATTGCTTCAGTTTAGGACTGCGTACGCTCCGTGCTTGACTTACAAATATTGTACTTATGACGAAAGAGTATTATTCAAAGCGCCTATTTTTGCTTTATAGCGCCTATTTCAATATGTTTTAGAGCCTAGATGCCTGCCTATTTCGGGGTTCTTTAGTGCCTAAATTTCCGGGCCCTAGTCATGACACAACACAGCGTGAGAGCAAAACCGAAACCGGTTTTCAGGCTGCGAGCGCCGTTTCTCGGCGATCAGTAAAAGTAGACGTGCGGCGATGAATGCGGCGCTCGGCACGATGACGCGCTGGCATCGGAGAATATCTAAAATTTCGTTCATCGTCTGGGTACAGTGGTCTGGGGCCCTATTCTCGATATTCACATTCGCCTGTCAACGCCATATTGCCTCTCTGATTAGCTCACAGAAGTGTCAATCACCGTCAACGGGTGTGTCAATCAGGGTCAGTTGCAGAAGCACTTTTCGTGTTTTGGTCAAACTGACGTGGCACTGAAAATGTACTTTTTGCAGCGCTATATTCTTGGTGCCCGGCTGGTAATAAATTGGTAAATTGGTTTTTGAGTGAATGAAATGGCGCAGTATCTGTCTCACATATCTCGGCTGGCATCTGAACCGCGCCGTAAGTAGGCAGGAAGGTGGAGTGAAAGAAGAAAGAGAGAAAGAGGTGCCGTAGTGGCGATCGTACATATGTGTAATTGTGAAGGAAAAAGAAGCTACGTGTGTTACGTATGAGAGCACTTGCCAATTTCCAGAAAAAAGCTGCACACTGGAAATGGCAGCTTCCTAAAATTTGACTGGCTGGAACAATGTCACGTCAAACACGAGATACGCCCACATTTCGGAGTGATATCAAAATGACGTTTTATTAGGCATACATTGTGCCGCCATTGCGAAAATGGCTGTAATTCGCCGCCGTAATTTCGCCCGCCACAAGGTACCCGAATCATGCAAATGATTTAATGAAATGCTTACTTATACGGCTTTAGGTGGCCGCAGTTTAACAGGTATTTATTCCAAGCCAAAACTAAGCTTATGGAAGTTTTACAGAAGCTTATAGAAGTCTTATATTGAAGCTTATAGAGGAAGAAGAATGGCGCATCTGAAATAAGCAACCGTTGAGAGCTACGTTAGTAGTGAAGCACTGATCTCCACTCGGTGACTGGATTCCGCATTCCCGCTTTCCGAGACGAGCTCGGGTAAAGCCATATTATTCTTACACCGTGAGTGAAGCTACCGGAGGTTGGACGGCTTGTCCCGGAAGTCGGGTGTCTGCTGTGTATTTCAATGCAAAAAGTCGCGTCTTTCGCCCTTTCGTTCTCAGTTTTTTGCGATGTTCTCGTATAATGTCTTCTGTTATATGAAAGGAACAAGCAAGCTGAACGCGAGAAATGTGAGCATTGTGTGCAGAACCCTGCAATTTCAGAGAAACCGAAGGAAACAGGCATGCAGGTCTCACCCTGCCGCGGGAAAGGTTGGTTTGGTTGGTTTATGGGGTTTAACGTCCCAAAGCGACTAATACCCGTGCCACACGGACAGATTTAATGCCATTAAGTGCTCACTGCCTTAAGTTTTAATGGCATTCGTGCGGTGCCACACGCATAAATTTAATGGAATTAGCCTTACTGCCATTCGCGACCTACTGAGTTCGCCACAACTCATTCGCCCGTGCAATGTGTACTCTCGTTCCCATTCCACACGCAGAAAAGCATGCAGCTTTGTCAGTTACAACTGCCTAGCCCACTATAAAATGGTTAATTCTCAACTTTCAGCCAGATGAGGCACCTAAACCGTATTTTCGATGCGAATGGAGCCATTTTATTCAGCCTTATTGACTGGTACTCTCGACTTGGGTGCTGACATGCGAGTTTATGGCTACTTTTTCGACTTGTAAAGCAGGAACAGCCGTATTTTCTGGAAAATCGTTTTTACATTACATTTGAACATCATTCCCGATATATTCTGCTCATTAGGAATGTGTATATTAAGATGAAACTTTTGACTACCTTGCAAGCGTTATCGTCATCGTCACTTTCGATAATGGCATTAAAAGTGGACGTGTAGCACCAACTCCGAAAATAATGGCATTAACAAACTTAAGGCCTTAAGCATTTACTGCCATTTCTTTTGCGCGTGTGGCACAGGTATAAGGCTATGAGAGACGCCGTAGTGGAGGGCTCCGGAAAATTCGACCACCTGGGGTTCTTTAACGTGCACTGACATCGCACAGTACACGGGCCTCGAATTTCTCCTCCAAAGAAATTCAGCCGCCGCGACCGGGATCGAACCCGCGTCTTTCGGGCCAGCAGCCGAGCACCATAGCCACTGAGCCACCGCGGCGGCAGCGGGAAAGGAGTACCTGCATTAAACAATATATGTTCTTGTCTGGTTCTTGTCTTCCGAGCGTGAAGGAAAAGTAGTGGAATGACGATGAGGCTAGGTCATCTTAAAACCGAATTTTCGTGCAGCAAAGAAAAGTCACAGCGCGAGAGGAACTACTGACAAGAAAGACGAATGCTGCAGTGCGCTGTTAGAAGTCAACTGCACCAAACACCACGAATTAAAAACCATTCAGGCTTAAGTTGCTACAATACGAAACAGTACATGACACGCTCTGTCGAAAAGCTGTACCATACCTTTTAGAGGCCCTAATGTGAACCTTCGGAACACCGTTCACACCTCAGATAGTAACCTAACCCTCGCTCCGGTTCGATCTAAACATAATTCGGTAAAATGGTCGCTGCAAAGTCAGCTGCCCGGTGAATGTTTCCACCTATTTTTTCTTATATTTATTCCCCACTGATAGCATAACTTGGGCTTTAGCGCGGGAACAAGCATCATAGTAAAGAGAAGCGTTGGCGACGCTGGCGCAACGGGACGGCACAGAGCTGAGCAGACGAAGCTTCATACTTGTTGTGTGTAGCGACGTCCTGTCGTCTGCTAGTGTCGTCCCATTGCGATACAATGGATCATTATTTTTGAAATGTCTTTCCCAAAGACTTCACTGGTCTCTTCGCTCAGTTGACGGCACAGAAGGTAGGCATTGTCGTGTAAAAAGACGAGAACGGCGAAAAGACGGAACTCTAAGTGGGAAAACAAAACTGGAACTGAAAAACCGTGCTGAGGTCCGTTTTCGTGCATTGCCCAAGGTTGACTTCTGGGAGAAGACCGCTTACTTTCGGTGGCATCGCTTTCGGGCGCTCGATGCGCCATCCAGCCCCTAGTGGAGATCAGTGTAGTGAAGTCTTAAATTATTTTATTTTCACCACCATTATTTTCTTGTTTAACATTTTGTGCACCTATCAGTTGCCGCCTGTGTCTTGGCCAATCCCCCGCAGTGGGTACGTGCCATTATCTAGAGGACAACAACAACAACAACAACAACTTCGCTCGCTGTGAGAATTCATCGGTCCGTGCGCTTAGTGTAACGAGAAAATGGCGATGCCGGCGGTGTGGATCGTGTGTGAGTATTCTAGTTCACTATAATCGTGTGGATGGTGCTCGTTGCATTCAGTCGTCGTTTGTTAAACCCTAGAACTGGGAAAGATGAGCGACTCTCGAGTTGTCTCTGACTAGACAGCCCGTCTGTGCAATCACCTGACGAGGCATATGGTGTGGTGGCTATGCAAGGCTGCACTGGGGCGAGAAGCAGTGCCGAACGTCGCTGAACGGATGAGTTTGTGCGCGTGATGAGCGGATGACACGACAGGGTGTTCGCGCGGCCTAGTAACAGACTCCTGGAATGTGTCGGGCTTCTCGACGAGACATCCTTGTGCACTAGAGTACCTGATGACAGCGGTGTCAGCAAGACAGTGTGAACTCTGCTGGGAAAGTTACAAGGTGACAACGCTTCCAGCATCATTTAGGTAAGGAAAATGAAAGCTGTAGCGCTGACAGTTTGTGTAGCGCCATTCTCATTCCTTTTGCATGCAGGCCTGAAATGACTAATGGAAGCACAGGAGTATGTGCAGGGTGCATGCAGCTAATCTGAAATTTGTATTCGACACTTCGCATTGTTTTTGCGCCATACTATGTTTAAGTTTTTGCACACACAGCCAAGTTCAGAAAACAAAGCCTAGCATGCTAGTACGTTGGTCGATTTCTTTGTTTTTGGTGTAGATGAATGTGAAAGGCAGCATTTGTGAAATCAGCTCGAAGGAGTCGTTTCCTTAAGTGTGGAAAAAAATTCTGTGAAACGCTAAAAGAATACTATAACCTGGCTTAAGCAGCACACAAAATTGATTTCGCTATTTAAGCTGAAATTTTCATAACAGTGTTACATCACCACTTACACAGCAGCCATGTGCAAATGACCACAGGAGGGTGACAACAATTATTTCTCTAAGGGCATGCGGAAAAAAAATATATATCTGTCTTGTACATTTTATTTACAGGTGTGCTGTTCCTGCCGGTGAAGTTTCCAGCTCACAAGAAGTCTGCGCGGGATCCATTCATGGCCTATTTGTGTGCATTCTCTCTTCATGTGCTGCCCGCATGGAAATCGTCAAACTGGTGAGCACGTGTTTAGTGTATTGTGGCAGGCATGAAAGGATAACGTGTTCACCTGCGATAAGATTGCATGCGGCTAATGATATCTGGTTGCATTTATATATAGTTTATTGAGCAAGGATGAACAGTGTAAATAGAACCGCACATGAAAATAATGTAAATTAATCATGTTTGTACTTTTCAGATGACAGCAGAGATAGGTGTGGGTGACACGCAGTGTTGTTCTGTGGCTTTGAATTTCTCATAGTGACCACAATGTCAAGGTAGCCTCATTTCGATTGGTGCAAAATGCATATACTAAAAAACTAAAGGTAGTCATAAACAATTAAACTTGTGCCCTCCCTTGCAGTGTATTTTGTAGTGGGTTTCTTTACATGAATATAAAAAGACTAATAATTATTTCTGCCCATCAGTTTGGGAAATCTGTGATCAGGTACCTGTAGCTATATGGAAACAGTTCATTTTGATACTAATGATTGGTTTTGCACTGAGCATATTTTGCATTCGTACTTAAAACTAGACTGTAGATGAACTTGTAGCTTCAACAATTTCACATAATTGGAAACCCAATGTCTAGCTTTTTGGCAGATTTCAGTGCACAGCATTGATTAACGCGCAGGTGATGGTGTGCATCTTACACAGATGTCGTGGACCACTCTCACCATGAGGTCTCATGTGCTCGGGAGCCTTGATGCCAGAATCATCTTAGCTCGCCTCTCGGCTGGAGTCGTTACCTAGCTGGGTGCTAACACCGTCTCCTGAACATTTGCATGAGGCGTCTGAAAAGGTGTCATGGTCATGGTAAGGCATGGTCAAGAGTTCTCTGTGAAGATCAGCACAGCTCTCATTGTCCAACACAACATCTTCATCCACACTCAGCTGCAGGACCATGACACCACTGGCAAGTGGTGATTATCGCAGGAGCACCAACATCCACAACAAGGAGGAGGACACAGCACCATTTGGATTCTACCTGACAGACAGGAAGTGTATGATCAGCTCCTTGTGGGAATTGCAGTCGCTGCCATGGTTTTCACGTGCAGCTATGCCACAAGCAGTCAGTATACATTTGCTCTGTTTCAAGTTTGATACCATACTGCTAGGAAGCTGGGGAAGTCATCATTTTGGTGCTGTTCTTTAAATAGGACCATAATGGTGGTATCCGTGACAGTAGAAATCTGTTTTGTCTGGTGCTGCAGTTTTTTGTGAGTGTGGAAGTTTTTCATGTGTTTTAATCCTACCGTGTGCCAACTTGCTGAGTGTGTGCTTGAACACATGCTTTGATGATTGTGAAGAACTGACATTCCTTCGTGTGGTACCTCTCTATGTGTTCTGCTTGTACACAACGCACGTTTTATTTGGTGCTTAAGTTCAGTGAAAGGCAGGAAGGAACCAAAATGTTTTCCTTCTAGCACCAGAGTGTTGACTGGACATGATTTCACCAGTGCTTTTCTGTTCGCTTTGGTGTGGGCTTGGCGGCAGGGAAACGATGAGCCATACTTACCTTCGGAATTTTCCCTTCTTGCTTGTACAGCTCCTTGGCCTCTGCTGCACTCGCTTCCAGGACCCTGCCGGTGCGCCACGCCATGTACTGATGCCCCTCGTTGACAGCGGTGGCCGTGCTCACGTTCCAGCCTTGGAACGCCTTCCCTGGGAACAGGAACAACATCTCTCGGACGAGTGCCGCTGCCGCGTGGCCAACGCATCTGACCACCGCGCATCCCAACGTGCGCATGTGCGTCTTCCTGCCCTGCATCAATCAAATCAGCTGCAACCACATTATCGGGGAACCTGCCTCGTGATCCAGTTATCACCACTTCGGCATGTCTTCATAAACCCTTTCCACAGCAAAGCGACCTTCAGTGGGCTTGGCGGCACGGAAACGATGGGCCTCACTTACCTTCGGAATTTTCCCTTCTTGCTTGTACAGGTGAGCAATTGCCATTCCTTGTATGCAAAACGCTCAAGTAATCGCCTTTTATTCGTGCTGCCAAGCCCACAGTGCGCATGTAGTATTTTCTATGAATGTTCTTGTGTAATTTTTCACTTGCTTCTGATGGCAGGTGATGTCGAATCCAATCCTGGGCCTACTGAACCAACCCTATCTGACCTGCTTAAAGCCATCTAGGACGTCCAGAACGGGCAGTTAACAATGCTTACTGAAATAAAATCAATCAAATCATCTTTATCCGACCACGAAAAAGCTTTCACTGAAGTGAATAACCGCCTTTCTAAAATCGAAGCAGACTGCGCTTCCTTCTCCTCAATGAAACCTGAAGTCGAAAATATAAAATCTATTACAGCTAAATGCATGGCTAAAACGGAAGCACTGACTGCCCGACTGGACGATGTGGAAAACCGAGCACGAAGAAACAATCTAGTATTTTATGGTATAAAAGATTCCGACAATGAACTGTGGCAAGATTCAGAAAAAATAATCACTGAACACTGCAGCCAGTACCTAAACGTTTCTCTCGAACCTCACAGCATTGAACGTGCCTACCGACTAGGCACTTATTCACCAAATAAAAACCGGCTGATTATCGTCAAATTGGTTCATTTTAAAGACAAGCAGCATGTACTATCGGTGAATAGCAAATTCAAAGGTACTGGCTTCAGCGTCTCCGAGGATTATTCTCCGAACACCCGTCTCGCGCGGAAACGCCTCTATGACTATGGTAAACATGAAGGGCTCAATTTTAAATTACGCCATGACAAGTTGATATCCGGAAGTAAGACTTATGTATTTGACCGCACCACTAATCATGTAGTTGAACACAAACCCTAGCAAGCACTTCAACAGAAACACACTGCGAAGCAGACTTACCGTTCCCCATTATCATTCTTATTCACTAACATCCTTACTGTGATCCCAAAACGCGATGCTTTATGTAACCTCGTTGCAGCATGTTCTGCTAACGTAATTCTGTTAACCGAAACTTGGCTTACCACTGCTGTTTGCGACACTGAGATATTACCCTCCCTTCCAAATTTTGATATATTTCGAGTGGATTGTAGCGAAATGAGGGGGGGGGGGTTCTCATTGCCAGTAATCAATCATTACATTGCTCACGTGTGACAATTCCAAGCAAATTGGAAATAGTTTGGCTCTGCTGTAATGCATGTTATCCACGTGTTCTCATTGGTATATGCTATCGCCCCCATACCATGATCCTTTATTTAATTCCTTGTTTCATGATGCCCTAAACACGCTAATGACCCTTTATACCAATACTCCAATTTTATTGTTTGGCGACTTCAACTTTCCATCTATCATCTGATCTGATCTTGCTTCCACGCTTTCAAAATCTAACCCTGAGTGTGAATTTCTTCACACCTGCCTTACGTTTGGATTAGATCAAATAATCGACTGTCCAACTCGTTTAGCAGGTCATTCTGCTAATATTCTGCACCTTGTGCTGACGTCACAACCTAATAGCTTCTCACCCATCACTTACATTAAAGGGCTCAGCGACCACATGGCCATTCATGCTACATTTTCTCGTGATTTGCGAAACGCGAAAAAGATCAGGAAAACGCTTACCCTCTATAATAAAGGTAACTACGTTGGCTTTAATTGCGATCTTGCTGCTTTCCTTGATAACTTTTCATCTGGTTTTTCACTATGCTCTCTTGAATCTTACTGGTTACTCTTTAAGTCCGAAATGCAACGCCTAATAAATTTACATATTCCGACCATAACCGTAACAGAACGTCCTGGTTCTCCATAGTATAATAAAATATTTAAAAGATTAAATAACAAAAAAGCGATTATTTCGTGCAGCTAAAACTACAGGCACGGCTACTGCCTGGGAGAAGTATTACACTGCCGCTACTAATTACGATACCGAGGTCATCAAAACTAAGAATAGCTTCTACTCATCCACCTTGCCTAACATACTGCATAAAAAGCCGAAGCATTTCTGGAAAACTATTTGCCCCTCCACTTCTAGCATAATTTCTCTGACTGATAATTCTGGTGTTTCCTCTTCCGAATCAGAGGTTCCAAATATCCTAAATGACGCATTTTGTTCTATATTCACAAATGGACCACTAAATAACCTCCCTGATGCACCCAGTTTTCTTCACACGCCTATTGACAACATTGCATTTGAACCGCGCGGCATCGCCAAGGTCATCGATAAACTAAAGAATTCTTCATCCGCCGGTATTGACGGCATCAATGCCAAAATCTTCAAAAACACCAAAGACCTCTGCAATATCATATTGTCTCTGATTTTTCAGCAGTCATTTTCTTCGTGCTCATTACCACGGGACTGGCGCATTGGGAAGGTCATTGCAGTCTACAAGAAAGGTAACAGATCTTCACCACTTAACTATAGGCCAATCTCATTAACCTGTGTTTGTTGTAAAATTATGGAATATATATATTCTCATACTGCCAAGTTTTTATCATCTCGTAACTTTTTTCATTCTAACCAACACGGCTTTCGTAAAGACCATTCCTGTGACACGCAACTTGTTCTTTTTCTTCATGATATACACGCATGCCTAGATCGTAACATTCCCACGGATGCAATATTTCAGGATTTTGAAAAAAGCATTTGATGAAGTCCCACACGCGCGCCTAATTCTTAAACTGTCACGCCTAAACCTTCATCCCCTAGTTCTGGATTGGATTCGAGCCTTCCTTACTGATCGTTATCAATTTGTTCATGTTAACTCACACTCGTCATCCCTCTCACCTGTCTTGTCTGGCATCCCTCAGGGGACCGTTTTAGGCCCACTTCTCTTCCTTATCTACATAAATGATTTACCCTTTAACATCAGATCTAATGTCCGACTCTGCGGGTGATTGCGATATCTGCCGCCCAATACATAATTCCTCCGACGCCACCATTCTTCAAGAAGATCTCGCACGCGTTGAAGAATGGTGTAGTACTTGGCTCATGTCCCTAAATGGCAGTAAAACGTCACTTATTTCTTTCCATCCCCGGCGCAACTACCGTGAAAATACTTATACAATTCTCAACTATCCTATTTCGTTGACTTATACAAGTCTCTTGGTATCCATTTAAGTAAAGATTTAGCCTGATCGCATCATATTCACCACGCCACCAATTCAGCTAATCAAGTTCTAGGGTATTTGCGCCGTAACCTATCCTTAGCTCCCCCTCCCATTAAGCTTCTTGCTTAAATAACTTTCATATGTCCTAAACTTGATTACGCATGTGCTGCATATGATCCCCACTATACTAACCTAATCACCACGCTCGAAGCAGTCCAAAACCGTGCCGCCAGATTCATTTGCTCAGACTACTCTCATTATACTAGCGTTACAGCACTAAAATCTCAGCTTAATCTCCCAACACTGGCCTGTCGGCGTAAAATCGCCCGTCTTTCGCTGTATAAATTTTGTCACACTTCCGATCATGAAACTGCCCCGATAGCACGCGCTCATCGCTTTTCTCGTAATAGTCACCCTAACGCCGTCTACCCTGAACGGGCCCACACCGAAACATATAAAAAGTCATTTTTTCTTCAAACAGCCAATGACTGGAATGACCTTCCATCCGAAGTGGCGACCATTCAAAACCGCCATTGAAGACCATCTGTGTTCATATTAACTCTTTTGTTTGGCCACCCCTCATGTAATGTCCCCTGTGGACTCTTGAGGAAACAATAAATAAATAAATAAATGTTTGTGGAGTCAGCAGTCCACAACATGCTCAACATACAGCATGGTCGCTCTGTCTTTAGTCATTTACAACATCTCTTCTTCAGGGTGCAACATGTTTGTGTGGCACTGTTTTTGTGATAAGATCACAACGTGCTTTGCCTGATGATATTTGGTTGCCTCTGTGTGCTTGTTTTCAACTGCTTCTTTCACATGCTGCATGTAGTTATACATCAGTGAACTATTTTTCCTTAAGGAAATGTCACGCAATTGTTTCATAGTCATTTTGCCAGATGAAAATGCAATGCCTGGCCAGCGTTTTGACACATGTACCCGTTCCCATCTTCTAGCCGACATTTGTACTCCTGACGAGAACCTACAAATTCTACATTAATTCATTTGAAGGTAACTGGAAGCATAAATTATGCAGCTGGATGTAATGTGTATTTCAATAATAAAGCTCCAAATGGCATTTTGCAGCTGGAAAGGCATGATCCAGTTCAATAATTCTGCTGGAAATAGCTCATAGTAGTAGTAGTAAACTTTATTGATCTTTCTGGGTTACTCAGGTGGTGTTCCCAGGTGGTGTTCCTAGGTCTATGATCTTTTTCTCTTTCTGGGTATTGTGGTCCAGGATCTTTTTCTCTGCTGGGCTATCAACCTTCTATGCATGTATAGCAAGATCGCTGCCCACCTGTCCTCCCAGTGAAACTGTTAGATTTTATTTTCATTGACTCGTCCCCTTGCACTTTGCTTCATGTAAATTGGGGATGCTGTTTGGTCATTTTAAGAAAAATCCTAGACAACCTGTTTGCCCTCTACACCTTTAGTGTGACTGGACCATCAGTGTACATGCTGCCATTTTTCTGTTTAGCAAAGGTGACTGCTGGATTCTTCTGTTTGCAAATTAGGCAGCAGTAATGTGCATCTACTCCACTGTCAAATATTTATGAAAGGCATGTCTGTCCTAAAAAAATTCTTATCTTTGTACATGAGACATATTCGTCAATATGTAACATTGCACTAGGTAATGATTCGAAGTTAGGCTGCATAATGAATTCTAGGGTGATGAAGGACAGTGGTGAAAATAAATTATTTAGCCAATACTGGCTTCCACAAACTTTTCACTGTGCGTGTAAAAGACATCTCACTCCTTTTAGACAATTTGCAACACCCTAAGAGGCATAGCAACTTCTCTCGCTCCCCAAAAATGGAGGGGGCACTTAAGCTCAGCATTCATGCGCATGACACGACAGTGTTTATGGCTCTTGCAGCGGTTTTTGTTCACACACACAGTCACTGTTCATCATTTATGTTCACGCATTTATCACAATTATCTCAGCACAAGTTCCACATTCTTGCCTTTGATCTCTTCTACACTGCTGTTCACCTACATAATGTTACTGTAATTACTTTCTTACTAAATGGCACATTGCTAGTTCACTGCAGTAATTACATTACTAAGCTTCAAACTAAGCTAACAGCACCTCCCCTCCCCTCTTTGTACCTCAGCAACATTACTAAGCTTCAAACTAAGCCAACAGCACCCACACATTACCTGCCTCCCCCCTTTGTACCTCAGCAAAGTCAATGTGCCTATACAGCCTAGTTGGTAGCATGCCTGGCTGGCGATCCAGGAGTCATGAGTTTCAAGGCGTACAGAAATTTACTGAAATTTTTTGTACATAAACTCTATTTTTACAGTAAAGTAGTTTCAGACAAGTGCTGACATTTGATTCAGATTACAACTCCTCTTTTCATTGACTTTCACTAAAGACATACACACGTGAAGCAGGTTTTTTGACACAATCCTAGCTGGGTAACACTAGGTTTTCTGCTGAATGGCAGCCTTAATGCTGTCGTGTTATAAACCTCTCTCCTTTTCAGTGGTGTCTGCAAGCTTTCCATACCTTTCTTTGCGAGCTGCATATGTCACCCAATAACTTAGCACTAGTTTGGTGCCATCACATACCATACAATACCAATGATATTACTTGATAGTAATAAAAAAAAAACTATTCTTATAGTGTGAAAAAAATGGCAACCTATTTCCACCTTTCTTGGGTTGGTTTCGTACTTCTGGTTGAACTTGAAGAGAAAATAGCCAGCAAAGCTATACAAGATGCTAATTTTTCAGGTGGCCTAAATTTTGCACACAGGCACTTCCAATGACTCCAATTTCATCAACATTTTGCAACCTGTTCTATCATTAAATTGGTGATGACTAGTTTCTATGCATTAAATTGACACTCTCCTCGTGGAAACTCCGAGTCAGTCTTCCTTACTATCTTTCAAACTGCCTTAATCATGATAAAAAAAAAACAGTTCACCGTCCATGTGCACTCATCCCTGGACATTTTAAGTGTTCTATATTTTTTTTCATGCAGCGAGGGAGTGTCATACATATATAGAGGGGAGAAATCTCCAACTTGTCACTTAGGCCCAAGCAGCAGAGAAGGCTTTTAACCCACATATCAAACTTGCCCAAATAAACTGAAACCTCCCTTTCAAGAGAGAGAATCGCAGGAGCGGTGGGAGGCTGCTCTGCGCAGCAATGTGCAGAGCTACAGCTCTGCGTCATGAGTTTGGCCTTGAGGATCACCGCAGCCAAATAGTGCCCCGTCATCTAGAGTGGCCTGAGGGCCCATCGCAGTCCTGTTCAACACCCCTTCACCCACCCTGACCTGATCCACTGAAGTGAGACCAATAAAGTTAATACCAACCAACCATGGGCTGTAATAACCTTCCTGCCAACGTAGTTCACCACGGTAATTTTGAACTGCTTCTTTGAACAAATAATCCCTGAGCTCTACACAAGCTTTGTTCTCATTGCAGGTAGGCCCGTTGTTATTGGAATGTGGTAATCTACTGTTGCAGAGCAACTTTGATTTGTCCCCAGTGTCTTTTCAAGCATTTGCGTCATTTCAGCACCTACATCTGGTATAGTGCCCTTCACTGAACTGTAGACGTCATATTTTGAGTGGGTATAGAGGGTTGTCTGTATTAATGCTCAGTAAAGGAAACTACTTTGGAAGTGATCGCGTTTCATTCAGCATTTCTCTTCTGCAGTGCACAATAGTGATATCACAGGGTCTTTATTGCATCATTGTCGGGTGTAAATGTTTTCTAACAGCATTGTGATCTACCACTCAAAGAGAAGCAGCAATGGCCCCTATATGCATGTGGTCAGGTGTGTACAGGTGCCCCAAAAGTAATACGGAGCATGCGAGCGGTGGCAGAAATGGAAAATCTGCATGCCAGCGCGCTCTATCAGAAGATGCGCGGCAAAGAACTAAGGGGCGAGGGCACATCCGGCTGACCCATCTCGATAACTTGATGCTCGCGTTATCGCCGCCACGAGGGAAGCAGCGCTGCTACCATCCCTGCCCGCCAGGGGCGCTTTCAATACCTCATGGTTTGCTGTTCGTCCGGGCCGTGAAAAAATGTTTGCCATCGGCACCGTGCGCTTTACGCTTCGTCAGGTCCTACATTATCTTTGTCTGTGGAGCAGCCGGTTTGTGCTACACATGGCGGCGAGTTTGTGCGCTGACGAGTATAACCACTCGAGCAACGTTTTGGCAAATGCGGTGACAACTTTGCTTCGCTCTAGGGAACGCATGACAAACAAAAAAACAAAAACAGTAGCATGTATGTGCTGTCTCATAAAAATAGGTGCTGAACGGCATAGCAAGTGGGCTAATAATTCAAGACCATTTTCTTCCACACAAATTCACTTTCGTACACTGGACAACCTTCGAGAGCACCCAGATACGTCGACTCATTATACGGGTCCCTTCATCGACGCATGGTCGATGTCATTAACGTGAGCGGGAGCTTCACCCGCCATTAAAGTTTAAGTTTGCATGAAAAGTGCCTTTGGAAGTTGTTTTTTTGCCTTTTCTTCTTTGCATGTTTGCAAAATGTAGCCGATAAGGGACGACTAAATGAGAGACAAGCTCGTTTTTTGTTTGTCTTTTTTTCCTCCATTCTAAGAAAGCAAATTTGTGCCAACGGAAGTGATCTTTACTTAGTTCAGTTGCGCACAAACTCGACAAACGCATCATGAGCTTGGTTCATCACGATAAAAGCAGCGCGAACTTCATAACGCAGAAAGAGAAGACGATCAGAGTAAGACGTTTCATGGTTATATCAGCGTCTCTGTGTCTCGTCTTCCCTTCTTGTGTCCTACGTGAAGTTTGCTCAGTTTTCACTGTCACAGACTCGCCGCGAAGCGAACAGCGAACCACGGCGGTCTCGCAGGCCGAAAATGGTGGCATTCCTGAAAAAGCAAAAAGTGCAACCTGCCGAACGCCACTTTCTACACGGCGCGGACAAACAACAAACGCTTGCATGATGTATTGAAAGTGCCCCTGGCGAGCACTGATGGTAGCATCGCAACTTCGCTCGTGGCGGCGATAAGGCGAGCATCAAGTTATCGAGATGGGTCAGCCGGATGTGCCGACGCCCCTTAGTTCGTTGCCGCGCATGTGCTGATAGAGCGCGCTGGCATGCAGTTTTTTCCATTTCGGCCACCGCTCGCGTGCTCCGTATTACTTTTGGGGCACCTGTACAGACGGAAGGTCATACACCTGCACATCAGGCAAGAAACATTACTAAGGCCTTTTGTAGATTGCTCGGGGAGTGCACAGGGCTTGCCCAAACCAATCCACATCATGCAGTGTTATCATGCTGCATTAATGAATCTTTTACCAGAATACCACTGCTTGTTTGTGATGCTGCCTTCCTCAAATATTGTGCTGAAGGCCATGTTAGCCTTGCATTTCTTGCCTGCCTTGTATGTTATCTTGCTGCTGTGCATGCTTGTGCTTTGTTCTGTTGCTGTTCTTCCTTCTTAATTGTGGTACCTGTAACTTCAAATACAAATACCTTGGTCTCTGGATAACTAACAACCTCAAATCGAATCTGCACATCGATAAAGTAACCGCTAATGCTTATCGTAAATTGTTTTTTCTCAGAAGAGCTTTAAAGCTGTCTACAAGCAATGTCCGTTTACTAGCATATAACGCAATTATACTTCCGGTACTCGATTACGGCGCAATTATCTGGGACCCTTTCACACAAACTAACATTAAAAAGCTTGAACGAGTGCAGAAAAAGGCGGTTCGCTTTATCTATAATAATTTCTCCCGTACGTCAGTCACAGAACTTTTAAGACAAGCCAACTTGCCTGAACTAACCCAGCGTAATCGAGTTTCTCGACTAAAGTTTATGTATCAGATTGTAAATAGACATTGCAACGTTAACATCTCTGATATAATTACATTTTCTTCTGGATATGCCACGAGGCAGAGGCATCAACTATGACGCCATTCCAAGTAAGAAATAATTGTTTTAAATATTCTTTTTTTCCCAGGACTGTAACTGACTGGAATAACTTAAATAATACTGCGGTAACTCAACCCTCCCTTTCTTTGTTTGCCGCCAGTCTCTGCTGACGACCCCCCCCCCCCCCACACACCAAAAAAAAATTGATTGTTCATATTTTGCTGGTTAGTGCATTGTGTTAAAATGGCGATTGTTATGGCGTTTGTTGTTGTACCTGGCAGTGTACTTTGCCTGTTGTGTTGCCTTTGATTGCGTTTGCGTTGTATTCCCGCCCTGCTAAAATCCCTTGTGGATTGCAGTATCTGTAAATAAAAATAAAATTCACCGTTGTTTTTTGAGGTATATGTCCTATTCTTTAGCTCCTTGGCCTCACCGTGGTGAGACATGTTCAGGCTTAATATGACATGTGCACTAGATAATGCCTGTGTATGTGCACGCTATGATAATAACTTGCATGAAGCGAATAAAGCAAGTGTCTTGCACACTGCATTAAAGGGCTACTGAAGCGGCTTCAGAATTCGAGCAGTTTTAGCTTGCCGAATGTGCAAAATGTGCTGGTAAAGCCTTCGAAATCGTTTTGCTCTAGCATTTGAAATGGTGGCGTAATCGCCGAATAAAGTCGTCGTCGGCGTTCAGGCTTCTCTGAAGTGCACAGCGACGGGCAGAGACCCCGATAATGACGTCACGTATGGCGGTACTGTGTTTCCAGCGAAGAAACGGTTATTCCATGGAAGAAAACCGACGCCATCCAAGGTGAAGCTCACGATGCATTGTTTGGCGCCATCTGACGACACACAGCAGCATGCTGGCGTAAGCAGCGGTCATTGAAGTTTCGGCAACAATGACGTCACTGCCGAGTTTCCTCGCACTCCTCCAGCGTAGTGAGGAGAAGCCTGAACATCATCGCGGTTTTAATCAACGATTATGTCACCATTTTAAATGCTGTCGCAAAAATACTTTCTATTCTTTGTCTAGAAGCTTGATAGATTCGAATTCTTGAATAACCTCGAATTCTCAAAAAACCGTTTCAGCTTCCCTTTAAGCTGTTTGTAATGTGGCATCACCCTCCACCTTCACTATCCATCTCTGTATCTGCCCCGTTCCCCAGTGTTGAGTAGCATATGTGAAGACATTTTTTCCCAGCCGACTTCACGTCTCCTAACATCAAACCTTTCCCTCTTACAAGGAATCTTGCTGCATTTAAAGGAGCTGCCTGGTGCTGCTGTAGATGTATTACTGTTGTCCTACAGCAAAGGAATTGTAGGAATGGGCAGAACAGATTTTGTTTCACCTCTCACATTTTGGTGCGTACCTGCATCACATGAGTGGTGTAGCTGCCTATATGCATTTGATAAGTGCTGTGTGCTCAATGTCACACAAAATTAACAAGATTGAGCACCTCTTCAAACACTGAAATTAAATAGCGTTATTGACAGCCTTTTTTTATTTGAATGGAATAATGTAATTGCCACTCTACACCGTGCATTCGTGAGATGCTTTTATATTAAGTCCGTGAAGTCTGCATGCAGGCACACTTCATAGTTAATGTTCACAAAGCAAAAGATGGGTGCCTTGGAGCATGCTAATGAGGTATATGTCCTATTCTTATTAAGTGAAACGCCAACACGGAAATGTATGCTTCTGTTGTCAGGGGAATTTTAGCTGTGTTGTTTTTTTTGAGTACTGGCAGGAAACGATATCTCCCTATTTTGCTTTCGCATTTGACGCCTTTTAGGATAAGACATACGCGTTCATATAATGCGCTTTACGCGATTCGCAGTCGCGTTTCGTGCGCGGCCGCTTGCAAACGTCGCCAAGGATAGCGTTAAGTTCAATGCACCTCGATTCCTAAAATGTATAGCTGACTGCCGTGCTAGGCATGGTTTTTTTCGCAGCTAACGGTCGCTGTGTAAGGCCCCGCTTGTGTAGACCGATCTCCCACAGGCGCTATACCGCTCCACCCCGCGCGCTACAGCGCTGAAGACGACACGTTGAGGTTAAACTTTCCAACGCCACTGATACGTTGAGTTTACGATCGAGAAGCAGCCGTTTCTCTGCCAATTCCTCTCTCCGTGACGCTGATCGCATCTCACAAGTGCGGAATCGCCGCATATGGCGATAACTGGACACGACATGCTGCGTGCGATGGCCTCGAGCGATGAGCGATCACTTCATGCAGTATAATTACCGCTGAGCTCTTATTTTTGTGAAGACCGGCTCACAGGGTGTTTAGCGTCGCATTCAGCACCATCATCCAGCTAATGTGCGCGGCGTGTATGCCAAGACCGCCGCTGCAACGCATTTTTCACCGTCCATCTGGCGCTACTGTGTGACGCGTACGCACCTACGCGCCGCATCTCAGCTTCACGCACGGCTTTAGGGCATCGGTGTTTTGAAGCATGAAATGCTTTTAGCTCCCGTTGTCGGCAGTGTGGTGACGTCACGCCGAGACCGAGAGCCAACATCCGGGCACTGAATTCCACTCATCTGGGCACTGAAACGAGAGCATCCGGGCACCGTACGAGATTTAACGAGACTCTACGAGAGAGGACCATGGGGGGCCGCTTCCGCACCGTCCCCAAGGATGGCGCTGCGGTCCCACGCTCACGCTTGTAAAAGACGGGCCGCTGGCCCTTCAGCTCATGACG
This sequence comes from Amblyomma mixtum, assembly GCF_055824585.1. Classification (NCBI taxonomy): domain Eukaryota; kingdom Metazoa; phylum Arthropoda; class Arachnida; order Ixodida; family Ixodidae; genus Amblyomma; species Amblyomma mixtum. The sequence continues at coordinate 270,901,487 of NC_143014.1, read as the reverse complement.
TTTGCCCCTTCGGCAGGCAGATGTATACACGATCGCGGACTATTAGAACGCGCTGCTTATACATTCTTGTCAAGCCTGCGTCTCGTGGTGTCCGCGTACGCTTCTGCATCGCCCTGTATTTCAATGCCGCCAATGTCACAGCTGTTTAAGCCGAGCAATGAAGCCTGATGAAGGGGAGGGAGGAAGCGTCTTGCGGACAGCGATCGCTTTGCGAGTGATACGCCATAGCAGAAGACTGCTCGCCGCTGCCGACAACGCCATGATTATGCGGCCGCTCCCGAAAGCGACCAGGCCTCCACGGTCCGCGGCTGCCTACCTAAGCCCGTACTATTGCAGGCTATCGCTTCGACGCAACAAGAACAGTGTGGTGTGGTGTGGTGAACACTAGACCCATTTCAAGATTTTGACTAGTGCCATGTACAACCAATGTGTTATGCCCGTAAACATTTGATTCTTACTCTACTCTCGATTACAGGAGAGGCAGGTTTTTTGTACTTGGCGCCAAGGGACGACACTGTTTATTGTTTCATACTTTTTTCTTTATTTTTCAGTTTTGTCATCCTATTCTGCGTGTATACGCACATTCGCTCCGCCCCGATTTACACGTCACGGCTACGCCCCGCTCTGGGCGGGTTGGCGAATATCAAGAATCGGGCCCCTGGTTCTTCCCGGCCGTGGCTTCCGCGATCGCAGCGCGCTAACGGCGCGCGCCGCCGCCGGAGCAGCTCGCGGGGACCACGTCCCGGCGCGCCTAGTTTCGCCACTGGTTGTGAAGAGGCGCTCGCATCGCAGAAAAACTGAAGCCCCTCAAGCTTCTTAAAGCAATGCCAACCTACGAAGAATGCCGACCTGCAGTCACCCTTCCGTCTTCTGTCCTCTCCCACGCTGGGTGCAGCCGTCGTGCGCCTAAACGTGCGTCTCCCCAGGCATGCGTTGCACGCCATTTTTGATGCATCAATCGACGTTTCTGCAACAAAACGAGATTAAGAAGCGGAGGAGGGGAGGCGATATGTCGTTACTTTACGAAGCTTGAGGGGCTTTAAGAAAAACCGCTCGCGGAAGAGACACTGAAGTGCGCGCGAACCAAGAGCGCACGTCCATGGCACGTAGCGAAACCCTCTCTCCCCTCCCCTAACCACAACACCAGAGGGTAGGGATATACTGACGAGACTAGGGCTATGGCAGGCAGTACGAAATACTACAGTGAGAGCAAGTCCCAAATTCCGACACCTTCAAGAGAGAAGATCCGTGTAAACCGGATACCCAGGCACCTGCGCCTCGAACGGCAGAAGTGTGGGTCAGGCACGCGGCGCAGCTCAAGTTACCATTTCTATGTGCAGGCGAACATATAACGACAAGAGTGGGCGAAAGCAGTGTCGCCGCTTGAAAAAAAAAAATTCTTGCTGAGGAAAGGTAGTGACGCAGTAACTGTCTCACATATCTCTGGAACGTGAACCGCGCCGTAAGGGAAGAAAGAGCTGCCGTAGTGGGGAGCCTCCGCAATAATTTCGACCACCTGGATATCTTCAAAGTGCGCTGGCATCGCACTGCACGCGGGCGCCTTTTTCGTCTCGCCTCCATCGAAACGCGGCCGCCACGATCCGGTTCGAACCCGGGTACTCTGGTTCAGTAGAGCGCCTTAAATCCACTGAGCCAACGCGCTCCAAAGGCCACTGGGGTCAGGTGCCCCGTGCGCAACGTGTCCCGCGCGCTACACCCTCTCTTGTATTACACTGTCGCCTCGAGTGGCTGCGCCTGTATCAACATCTGTATGGATGCTGCCACATTCTAGTAAAATGTGTTCTATTGTTTCTAAGATTCAGCACATACTGCACATGTATCAGCTTCTTCCTTAAATTTCTTTTTGTAGCTTCGCTTTGTAACACACTCTGATCTCGCCTCGAAGAATAGGTCTCTGCTCCTGGAGTTACCGTACATTCCTTGCTGATATGTTTTTCCTTTATGTACAGTTCTAGTCTGTTTTTTTTATTTAACCCTGAAAACCGACGGTCAACTTTTAGCGCCCTTAGGCAGCCAGCCCACGCAATGAACAGTGATGAGAGAAGGATAGGAAATCCAAAAGGACGCTTTAGGCATCTTCATCAAAAGGTAATTATTTGTTCCTAAAAATGGTTGTTGTCGTTGCGTGTGCGTACGTTGAACTGAAAGTGTTGAGATGTGATATACAAGGTAACGCCCAGTACATAAGCGTGTGCATGCGATATTCTAAACCTCTCTGCTACAGCTACCGGAGGAGTGTCTCGCATCAGGTATGTGTTGCAGTGTCTAGCAGCATGAACGCTCCGCTCATCGTGTGAGTGGTTAGCCGCCAGCGACGCATCATTACAGTGACGCGTTTGACATGCTAGATTTTCCGGCGTCACTTACGGCCCCAGAAAGCCATGGAGTGGTGGCGCTGCATTGAGCCCGCGAGTTAGCTCAGATGGCAGCCTCACGGGCTGACATAGAAACCTGTCTTTGCGCATTGAGATGCTTCGCCACTGGCAGTGTTTAGGTGTCCGTGCGAGGTGTCCAGGGTAAACGTCTGAAAACTTCTGTGAAGCATGCGGACGCGTACACGAGAAAGAACCATGCCATTGAATTTCATACATTATACATTTATTTACTTTCTCTAGAAAAATAAATGCCTTACAAAGGCGTCTCGTGGTTCCTGCAGTGCCTGTATAAGATGCATTCAAAACGTGATTACCGTCTGATCATGCGCCCGATGGTAACAGAAACTCGTGTTTTGCGATGTTGCAGGCGGCGAGTATAGCTCTCTGGCGTCCGGTGGTCGTCATGGCTTCTTGCTCCGCAGGGTGAGTTCATCACGTACTCAGCGAAAGAGCTGATATCGCAGATTTTACCCTCCGTTTGTTCTTCCCTTCGAGCAAAAATATAAAACGCGGTTCTGCGCGAACAAGCTAGACGCCTCTGTTTACCATCAGCAGTCAGCGCCCACAGCGGCCGTCATTTTGCATTGTAAAGCCGTAAATAGTTGCGTAGTTTACTTTTATTTTTAAATACATGCACCATCCGGTGTTAACAAGTACAAAACAGAGTATCTGAAATAATGTTTGCATTTATTTAGGTTGACTGAGTGAACAGAGCAGCTTCCGATTTCCTCTTTGGCCACTGATACGAAACTAAACGTGTGGCTGACCGCTTTTTTTGGTCATGCTCCGCTTATTGACAGAAGACAAAGGTCCACCGCGCCTTTCGCTGCGCGCCTGAGTCGCTTTGGGACGTTAAACCCTCCATGAACCATAGACCATTGATTCCTGCCAGGACTCACAGTCGCAACAGAACTGAGATCCACCTCCGACTGTTCGGCCAATCGGGCGTCACCGAAAGAAACACTTTCGAAAGGGACGTAGCTTCGAATACGGGCTCAGGAAGAATTAGTTCTCAAATACGGAGTTTCTGTGAAAACTGTTTCACTTTCCACCGCAGCAGTATGGCTGCGCTTGGGAGCGGAGGGGGAAGGATGCTAATCGGTTTTTACTCTCGTATTTGAAATCTCAGTCTACCATGTTAATCCCACAGTACCTTACCATAACATGCCATACCACACCATGCTATACCGCACAGTACCACACTACCATACCACATTGTACTGCACTACCCAAGCAGCACAGATAATCGACCCAATATTGGAAACGTATTGGCAAAGGCCGGTCCCACAAAGACCATGCATCCTTTTGCAATATTGGGCCGATTACCTCTCCTGCTTACGTACGCATACGATACCATTCGACACCATGCCATACTATCCGTACCATACAATACCACACTGTACTACGCAATACCACATACCATGCCGCATCGTGCTCTACTGGACATATGGTACCATTCGACACCATATGCTATACTGTACCATTCATCCCATGCTGTACCATACAATACCACATACCATGCCGCATCATACTATACTGCACATACGATACCATTCCACACCATGCCATACTATACCATACCATACCACGCTGTACCATGCGATACCACTATACCATGCCCTATCGTACTATACTACACTTACGAAACCATTCCACATCATACCTTACTATACCGTACCATACCTTATCACGCTGTACCACACAGTACCACTGTACCAAGCCCCATCGTACAATACTACACTGACGATACCATTCCACACCATTCCATACTATACCGTACCATACCATACCACAGCCTACTACACCATACCATGTCATACGATTCGATACCACACCGTTCAGTGTTGTATAGTACCAGACGGTACTATACAGCACTAGATCAACCATACGATGCCATACGGTATCATACTGCGCTATACCATGATGTCCATTATATCCACACCGTGCCATACCGTACCACTATAGCATACCATACCATGTCATCAGGAGCACTGCGCCTGAATTTCAGTCTTACTATTGCGCTAGAAGCAATAAAAGGGAGCCTTTATTATGTGGTTTGTATTGAAAAAGTCGATCTTTTTCTTATTGCGCCTTGTTACCTTCTGCTACCTTTTCACTGAGGCGCAACAATGCTCTATCACTGTCATGGCTTGTCACTGTGTTCTTGCGCGCCGCTCATCGAACCTGGAGCAGTTTTCATGAGTGCAGGTTTCAAGACCGACTCCTGTTTTGTGCAGACTTTTTCGCACAGCTGTGCTAGCAGTGTTTCAAGTCGTCATCAGCCCATTCGGGATCACTCGCTGGCAAGAATTTCCGCTCCTAAGCTCGTTCATTCGTCAGCAGTGTCAAGGTAAGCATATGCCTTTGTATTAACTTAAAGCCCTCTCACACGGTCATTTCGAAGGCCTTCAAACTGATAGTCATTCGAGTGTAAGTCCAATTGAACACAGCTACACGGCCGGCTCCAATGGTCATCGATTCATCGAAGCAGCGCAGAACACTATCGAGACTTCCAAGGCCTTCGAGCAGTGGCTGCGTGCACGCTGCTCTCCTTCTGTCTGTATCTCCCAAATTCCCCTCCCTACTCAGAGTAGCATGCCAGCGTAATTTAAACGCCGGCTAAATTCTCTGTATTTCATTAAAGAGTCTCTCTCTCTCACTCTTGGACAGAACTTTTAGATCTTAACAGTTACGAAACTCCGCTTCAAGAAGATGCTAGTTTTAGCTGCCACTGTCCAGGTGCTGACGGATCGTTGCGCCATCTGGAAGCAGAAAATAAGACCTATTGCGTATGTCAGCAGTGTGTTGTGAAAAAAATTTTTGCTTGTTTTATCTCTTAGCTTATTTGTCGGACTGTTATATCCGTGAATTTTCGCCAAAGCGTCTGTTTCATTGATTTTGTTCGTAGGCGGTCGTGAAATTGTCACTAATTAAATTCTGCAACTTGAACACAGTTTACGCGACTGACCGTGAGCGACGCGGCAATCCGTAAACACCGTAATTTTTGGCCACCTCATATCGCCGTTTTTTTATTCATAGACTGTATGGGAAGTTACGCAAGTGGTAATGTCAAAGACCTCAGCTCTGGGGCGCGGAGGGCTCGAACAGCGTGTTAAACAATCACCTCTGAAAAATGTGGGCTTGTTTTCTTTTCTTTTGTGTTCCCGAGAGGGCGCTCTCAATTGTGTTGTGTTGTGTTATTTTATGTTGTGTTCGCGAGAGGGCGCTAACCATTTTGAACTTGCGCGGGAGACTTTTCACGTGGCAGCACTTCGTCAGCTTGACATTTTCACTAGTCGTTGCAGTCATGCCAGCGCACGAAGGTTGTCTCCTGTGCCCGCACGTCTCGACGCGCCAGCCTGAAGTGCTCATTGAGTTCATGGAGGAGCATCCCTACATGGTGAAGCCTTCTTGCGAGCTCAATCAGCAGATCACCAAGGCTCGAACGGCGCAGCTGTGGCCTGCGTAAAAGCCTCCGTCTCGCCGGGGCTATAATTCTTGGGCGCACTTATTACGATCATCGTTCCATCGACGCACCCGACTACGCCGGGGAGGCGACCACGGTCCAAAAACTCTACCTTGGCGCGGGACTCCTCCTCGGGAGTCAAAGGAAGTGACACCCAGTTTTTATTGCGAAAGCAATACTGCTCACAGTTTTTCTCCGTGCCGACACCAACGATTGCCTGAGCGACGGCCTAAATCGGCCGGATCGCAGACGACTGCGGGAGCCGTAGATTCGCCTCGCTGCCCACTGGCGCCTGGAAGCCTCCGGTAGCGAAGAACCGTAACGCGCAGAGTACTTTGCGCTCTGTTCTGTTGCGCTCTATGGAAGGCGTCCGTCAGGCAGGCGTCAAAGTCGGGCCACTTAGTCCCGACATTCGTGTAATTCTGTGCCAACCGTTTGGCGCAGAATGTTCCGAATGGCGTCATACGATTGAGTGCTCTTTGAAGCACAAACTTACTAGCTAAGTTAGAGCCTAACTCGCGGTATAGATTCGAACCGGCGACCTGTGTACCCCAATTCTACGTCTTTACAAATATTCATATATGAGCATTGCAGCTCAACCGTTTGTCGCATAGTTTTCGGGGTGGTGGCGTACGATTTCGCATTTCGTGCTGCATAAACTTACTGTTACTGTTTAGCTCCCGGCAGGGATTCGAACCGGCGACCTGTTCGGTGTGTTAATACTCGATATTCGATCGCTGCCCAGCGTAGACTCATATTTTGCCCCTAGCACCGGTGCCGTCGAACGCGATCGACGCACCTGTTAAGAACAGCTAAAGGGCAGACATTGCAGTCGACTGACTGATTGATATTGGGGCTCTTTGTCTTTTGACCACCGCGGAGGCTCAGTGGTTATGGCGCTTGGCTACTGACCTGAAAGACGCGGGTTCGATCGCGGCCGCGGCGGTTGAATTTCGATGGAGGTGAAATTCTAGAGGCCCATGTGCTGTGCGATGTCAGTGCATGTTAAAGGACCCCAGGTGTCCGAAATTTCCGGAGCCCTTCACTACGGCGCCCCTCATGGTCTAGGGCGCTTTGGAGCGTTAAACCCCCATAAACCTTTGTCTTTTGCTCTGTACACGTGCGTCCGCAGTTCCGATCTGACTGGTCGCCGAATGGTCTACTGCCTGAGTGTTCTTCAATAGGTATGAAGACCAAACTTTTGGACGCGTGGTTTCTTCTTTCAAATGGTTTCTTCTTTAAAATACATGGACCAGCACGTGGTGTTCCCCTACGGCGCTAAATAATTTATATTCTAATTTCTTTTTGACGCTGTTTCGGTTTCATCAACCGAATGATGGCTCTGACGGGCAGTTGAAACTAAGGTTCCGTTAGGCACAAAGAAAAAAAAAACCAATACAACCGCTGTTGCGTCGTTTATTGCCATTCGAACTCATGACGGAGGCTGGTTTAAGTGTTTAATGAATTAAAACTACGTAGCAGCGTTTGTAATGCAGGTTTGTTTCGTGCCTCTAAGGATATCATCATCATGCATTATCGAATGCTTGTGCGCATCGTTTGAAAGAAGAAAACACGCGACTCAAATTAGATGTCTGTATTCCGTTAACATGACACTAACTTGACTGAGAAATCCGTTTTGATGGCTATGTCTCTCACTTGCGCTGTTTAAAAATAATGTAGTTGGCCGGCGTGCGTAGGTGCCAACCGGAAATGCTTCGGACCATGGCAGCACATCGCAAAACGGCATACGTGATGTCATGTGTGTACTTTAAGCTGGCGCTAGCCTGCTTTCCTTCGGTGCTAACGACGTGTTCCGCCGTTTTCGTGTGAGGCTGAAGCAGGCATGCCATTTCCGATCGGTCAGGCGCTTCTTTGCTACGGTATCAAATCTACATTGCGTTTGAAACAGACGTTCTGGCTTTGGAAACCTGTGTTGCTTCCTGATAACCGGGTTGTTGGCTCTCGAATCACCTGGAGAATTATAAGGAAGGTAGTGGCTCTTCGTGAGTGTGGGTTCTAATCGAGCGTTGGAATATTTTCTTTTAGGCCCCAGCTTAAGGAGCTCATCGGCTCGCCAAGTTGACGTTGCCGTAGCTTGGCCTGGCAACACGGACAGCTGCGCGAGTTCCGCCGCTAAATTTAGCGGGCGCGCTGGCGCTCTGAAGGCATTGCGGGTGCTCCGCAAATTAGCGGTGCGCGCGCCAAGTTCAGACGAGGAAACATTAAGCATACGGATAATCAGTATCGATTCGTGTGTGGAACATATGTGGCCGTGCTAGGTCGTGCTTTTTGAGAGCGCCAAGACCTCTGCGCTATGGCCAAACCAGGCTGGCAATTGCCTAGTCATTCGTCAATTTTTTCCCGTAATGACAACCTTTTTGGTCCGACACTAACGTTCTGATCTTTGTTAGTTCCTACTCTGCTTTCAGCGTCAACATCATCAGGATTTTGGGAACAAACTTCTGAGAAAAAGACCGATGAGCGTTTCATGTTTGAAATGCCCAGGGAGGGCTGTCAGTCGCTTCCAATTTGTTCAGGAATTATTGTGGCCTCGCCAAGCTTCTGAACGCGTGCCAGAATGCGCGTCTTCAGGGGCTACAGAGGCGCGAGCAGCGTTCGTCCAGCCTGCGCCCATACGTCGCGCTCATAGTGCAGTGGTAGACCCATGAGACCGCTTCTACTTTCGCCCGCGCGAGCTTATACTTGGCCTTCTCTGAGCCCACCGGCGCGGGCTCTCTCTGCAGCCTCGTGCCCTTGCCCTTGCACCCGTGTCCGCCGGGGGCTTCTCCCAAATTCGCTGAGTGGTCTTCAGAAGCGCCATTAAGGCGTCCAGATTTCTGGGGACGAGGAAGCCAGTTCAGTAGCAATACTGTGGGAGCTTCTGATTCTTATGTCACAAAAGTGTGGGAAGTCTCTCCGAACGCTAACTTGGCAGAATATGTGCAACTGTACGACTTCCCACAGAAAAACTGTGGGAAGTCTTGCAGTTGCACACATCCTGCCGAGTTAACGTTTGCAGAGGCATTGTCAAAAGCGCACTGGACGTTACAGTGGAACCAACGGCTGTCGGGCGCTGCGGCACTCAGTCCCGGATGGGCCGACCCCGTTTTCATGCAGGCGAAACGCAAAAGGCAGCCGTGCGCTGTGCAGAGTCAGTGCGTGGTAAATAGCCGAAAGTAGTGTAAATTAATCCGGTGCCCTCCACAGCAGCTTCCCTCGTATCCCATCCCATCCCAACACGAGATACATACCCGACAATTCTGAACAAGAGCATTTTTGAGCGGGAAACCGTTTATGAACGCAATTTTTTCATATAATGTAAGATTTCACTTTAACAATCTTTATACCCGCAGATCACCCAACGGCAGTCTTGTATATTTTTTTATTAACGTTTTTGCTATCGTTAAAAGCGTTCTCCGTTGGCTTTCTATGGCAGTCTTAACTTTTCGATGCTATCGTTTGAAACACTTTAAAAGAAAGGTTTTACTACATATCAGAAAAATTGATCATTACCTTCAATATTTCCATAACAGTGTCTTACAGCTGTCCAATTTTCAAATTTTTTTCCCAAGAATGTTGGACATGAAATATTTTGTCGTTTCGTCGCAACAAATTACTTTCCAGTTGTGCTGTAGTTTTATGTGTAGTATTCTCCTGTTGTTCTATCGGTACAAGGCTAAGCACGATACTCCAGAAAGTGTTATGTTATTAATAGAAGCATATCTTTTGTTACTACAAAATCTGTTGTAACGAGAGGAAATTTTCTTTTGTGTTTTTTGATTCGAAGATATGTCACTTCGGTACGTTAAACCCCAATTTGTATCATGTGTTTCGGAAATTTGTAAATAAACCTTATTTCTGGTGATGATAGTAAGATCCAAGGGCTTCCTGCTGGCGGACTTCCGGTGCTGTCGGCGCTGCTTTTGAATGCGTGCCATTGCAGATGCGATCGCACTCGACGCGATTCTCTTTCCTGCGTTAATCATCTGCTGGAAATGTCGAGCAAATATTTTAAGCAGCTTCGTCGCCAAGACAGAGACGCTGCCCCCGGGTCCATGAGTGCGTCTGGAAGCTCCCACATCGCTATAACACTGCACTAAAACTTGATATAGAACAGTGCCTGTGTGAAGATTGCCGCCTGCGATGCGGAGAGTTTTATTGTTGTGGGTTTTGCGTGATTGCGTGAATAGCGGAATAACGGTTCGCAAGTGCACATGCGCTGAACTCCAAAGTAGAAATAGCGTTAGCGTACGCAGGCAAATTTCAGAAGTTGGCGTTGCGTCATTTGCGCACTTAGCGTTAAAGCATGGCGGTGTCTTTCCAAGCGATAGCCGCCCGCTTCATGCGAATAAGCAGTCGCTGCGGTTTTGGTCGCCACTCTTAACGACAATTGCTGTTGCTACTTCTCGCTCTGACTGACCGTGCTTCGACGGCAAAGTGCGAGGTGTAATTCAGCCCAGTTGTCGAGATACACTCCATTCTGGTGCTGCTCGGCCTAATGGGGCCTCAAGCTGAGCTGCAACCGTCTGTAACTGCCCGGTACCACCGCTTTTAGATAGGGGCAGTTTGAAAACAGCGCCGGCGCGCCAGGCAGCGGAGCGGACCCACGCGATCGCCGCCCAGGCAGTGGCGCTGCGGTCGCTTTAGGATGTGCGCGTCGTCTGCTACTCCCGCAACTTGAGGAGCGTCTGCAGTCGGTGGCTGGCGTGCCTACAAAAACGTACTTAAGGAACGCAAACACAGTTTTCGCTCGATATTTTTTGTTTTAATGAAACAAGACGGCTTATAACCCCAACTTTAGCCGGGCACATAAAAGACGCGTTGGCAAACAGCTGCTCGTCTCGTTGTGACTTCCTAGCTGTGCAAGCTTTCGGGGAACCGATATAGCGAGGGAATGCTACGTTCCGTAATGGAAGCTTAAAAGCTCGTTGTTCAGGATTCTTTATCCGTATCTGCATATATGCGGGGCGTGCTAGTTTCTTTAGCCTAAATTATTGTTTAACTTCGTGTTTAACGAGGCGATTTTACGAAGAAAATGAGAGTTTACACCCAGGCCGAGGCTGCGAGATACGGTAGGTGTTTCAGTCACGTCTGAGCGTTTCATTCGGTAAATCTCTTATTCGTTAACATAACTGGCAAAAAACAAGCCAAGGGAAAATCTCCTAATATGGTGCCATTCTGCTAAAGTCGTTGCTGCATGAAGGGGCCCGCACTTCGGGAAATTTAGTGCTGCTACTGCAACTTCGGCCGCAGTTTTAGAGGTGTTCTAAACGATCTGTAAGAGTTGTTACGCTTCATATCGGCAGAGTGGCGGATCGGGCTAGTCGGTGCATGTGTGACACTTTTCAAAGCGCTAAAACAACCAGAACGAAGAAGTCACACAGACGAGCGCTCGTATTTATTTGTTTTTTCTTTGTCCGTGCTGTTCTAGCGCTATGAAAAAAGTCACATCGCCAATAAGACAAGGAAAGTAAGCATTAATGGTCAGCAGTGATGCGACCTGCACACGGCTGACGAAACAGCCTTGCAAACTAGACTGTTCCGCCATTAAACGCGCACCGTATAGAATGTTTCTCTCGGCTAAACTGGTGAGTTTTTCGGGCTCAAATTTCGCACAGAAATAGCATTAGGTTGGCAGAATTGTTTTATGCTAGATTTCTTTTGAATACTTGTCTGAGTAAAAAAAAAGGGGGGGGGGGGGATATTCGCATCGTCTGCAGCGACGACGAAACGAAACTAGCCGTTGTCTCAGCGATTGCACCGGCGGCACCATCTCGTTTGTCAGCCGTGGAGATTCGGCAAAGGATGGTAGTGCGGGTGTTTTGCAGGAGGCTTGAAGACGCTTTTTCGCGAAAGACTTGAAATTTAGTAGAGTTTTGGCCAGACCACGCTTTTTTCTGATCACTGACAAAGCGTTCGAAAAATGCATTACTAGCAAGCTGTGTTATTCAATGCAACAGTAATTTGCCTAAAAGAAAGCAAACTCAGCAGCCACAATGAAGCGGATGGAGCCTGCACTCGTTCTAACCGTTGCACCAAGTCCGGCTCCTGCGTGCAAGAGTTGCGGCTTTCCCTCATCATTTGGATGCTTGAGGGGAGCAATATGGTGGACCTACGTACTTACACAGTGACTCTTGGTGGTGTCTTCGACTAGTTGCCTAGATCATCTGATCGAGAGCGCGCAGATCGGTTACAAACTGAGTGTGGGTCGGAGATGTACCTCCCAGCCGAATAGGCCAGGCGCTTTCGGAGCGGTCAGGTGAATGAAGTATAGAACCCGGGAGCCTTTTGGCTGGGACCGACTGATAGCAACGTTCGGCATTTTATTTACTCCTCATCATACCTTTTTGTCAATGCACATCCATATTCCATCCTCACTGCACTCGCTCCCAGCGAGGTGTCTGGTCAGTATACCAGTGCGACATTCGAGCTTGACTATTGTGGTCACCACCATCGCCCAAAATGCAGGCGCAAAAATACACCGCACAAGGCACCTCGTGATATGCCTTTTTTGTACTTGTAAACGATACTGGTGGCCTCATCGATGTTACCACTTCATACCCGTGCCACACGCTCACAAGAAATGGCATTAAATGCTTAAGGCCTTAAGTTCGTTAATGCCATTATTTTCGGACTTGGTGCTACACGTCCACATTTAATGCCATTATCGAAAGTGACGATGACGATAACGCTTGCAAGGTAGTCAAAAGTTTCATGTGAATATAAACATTGCTAATGAGCACAATATATGGGAAATGTTGTTCAAATGTAATATAAAAACGATTTTCCAGAAAATACGGCTGTTCCTGCTTTACAAGTCGAAAAAGTAGCCATAAACTCGCATGTCAGCACCCAAGTCGAGAGTACCTGTCAATGAGGCTGGTTAAAATGGCGCTATTCGCATCGAAAATGCGGTATAGTTGCCTCAGCTGACTGAAAGTTAAGAATTAACTATTTCCTACTGGTTAGGAAGTAGTTACTAACAAAGCTGCATGCTTTTCTGCGTGTCGAATGGGAACGAGAGTACGCATTGCACGGGCGAATGAGTTGTGGTGAACTCAGTAGGTCCTGAATGGCAGTAAGGCTAATGCCATTAAATTTATACATGTGTCACCGCACGAGTACCATCAATACTTAAGGCAGTAAGCACTTAATGGCATTAAATCTGTCCGTGTGGCATGGGTATTAGTCGCTGCCGCCATACACCGCGGAGAAAGCCTTCGAGACTGGACGTACTGATCATATTTGTTGGAATGAATTTAGTGCGATATTCTTGCGGGTTCGTTGGTTCATCGTCCTGGAAAGATTAAAACTACGCAAAAAGACGCGGACATAGGCGACGAGGAACACTCAAATCACCACGGGCGCAGACTGGCAACTGTTTATTCATGAAAAATACAACGCAGTATGTCAAGTAAAACCCAAGCACGTGACCGCCTCTTCACTCGCGCATGTACAAATGTGTTTTTCGTCGCCTATGCCCACGTCTTTTTGCGCAGTTCTAACCTTTCTGGTTGTATTGAAGCTAGAACAGAACATCAAAACACTGTCACGTAGCCTCTTCGGCGCCCAAAACAGCTCGAGCGGCGACTGCGCCGTCGTGGTGCGCCGGCGACGCGAGATTGGTAAGAAGCACTCACGTGACCCAGAGTGCCCGGCCGCTCTCACTTCTTTTGCGGAGCGTGTGTGACGCTCTGCGCTGGAGGGCGGCGCTCCGAAAGAACCAGCCGAATACAAAAAGAGCGCCTGTTATCGATCAGCCGAATAGGAGGACTCGTGTCAGAGCGCTCTAGAGCGCTCTAAAGCGACCAGTTGAAGACACCATCGGATTAAAGCGGCGACAGAACTGGCCGCTTCCCCGGAGCAAGTTTTCCAACTGTCCTTATCTATAAAGTTGCAAAAAACGGAGCTCAAATGGCCGGAGCGAAGCAAAAATAGATTTCGAGCTTTGTCACGGCCTTTTATGTGCTTAAATGAATGAATCCAAAAATTTATATTACATTTTAAAAGTTTGTTTCACCATTTAACGTCACGTGATGGAAGATATCCATGCTAACACGTATTGTAATTAGCATTGCCTTTACTAGAAGCCGCCACTGTTTTACGTTTCTTAATTCACTTTGTTTTGATTTCTGGGCCATTTTCCTGTCGAAAATTAGCTCTGCTGTATAAACTGGCTTAAAAGACACTGAAATATGATATTTAGAAAAATTAACGGCAGTGGGGACGATTTGAAAAGGTGTTTGGACTCACTGTGAAGCAGGTCGCGTTGAAAGTTTTCAGGCTCGCTATACTAAAACTGCCTCTATGGGTAAGGGGCTCGGGGCACGCTAAAGTACGTAATTGCCCTTAGGTGGGCCATCACGCTAACGCTATACTAAAACTCTCTATTGCCTGCTGGCTTTTATCGGTAACCGGTGGTCGTGCCGTGCTCGCTTAGTTCTATCTTCTTTGGTTCTGGAGCACATATGTAAATAAATGGGCGCCATTTCGTGCTTTGGTAATAAACACAAGAAAGGCACCCAGGTGGTCATAGCAGCGAATTAATGCGCGTTTGGTGCACTTTTCATGGCTGCTTGCCAGGAACGCTGCTTCGCTGCGCGCTTGCGTTCTAGCTTCGCCGCCTAGATGGACACAGAAGGTATATAGGCATGTACAGCAAGAGCATTCCATCTGCAGCCGTGGTTTAATGGGAAAGGACTACTTGGTTATGTTCGCGGAATCGTGTCAGATGAAAGTGGACGCAAAACATGTCCGCAGGTATTGCGTCGTTCGATAGAGTTAGGTGTAAAAGTATAGTTGATTTTTTTGGGGTTTATAGTCCCAAAGTGACTCAAGGGTATGAGGGATGCCGTAGTGAAGGGCTCCGGAAATTTTGAACACGCGGGGTTCTTTACCGTGCACTGACATCGCACAGCACACGGGCCTCCAGAATTTCGCCTCCATAGAAAATCGACCGCCGCGCCGGGATCGAGCCAGCGTCTTTCGGGCCAGCAGCCGAGCGCCATAACTACTGAGCCACCGCGGCGCCGTTCTGTAAAAAGCAAAATGTTTTTTACTTTATGTGCCACAACTCATTCTGTACAGAAACCTGACCTTCTTATTTGCTTTGGACTTATTTTTTTTTCGACTTTTCCAGAACATCATTGTCAGCTTTACAGTTGCACTTCTGCTCCACATCTTCATATTCATCTTGAACAGTATATAGAGGGTTTCTTTTTCTTGTTCTTCTGATGCGCTTCTTCAGCATCCTGTCTTACTCTTCTCGTCCTGTGTTCCCAGTGCCCATTGCCACCGCTTCTTCTTCTTCTTAGGGGATTCTTCACCGTTTTAACAGGAAAGCACAGCTCCAGACGAACCAACCTCGTGCAAGAATCTTGTCTTGTGTGATCGGAGTAACTCGGGTAAGCTTGGGCTAGTTTGGAGTGCCATCGCGCAAGTTGCAGCGAATGGGAAGAAGCTCGGGTAAGTTCGTAGGAGCGTCGCCTGAGCTGTAGCAAATGGGAGGAGAGCGTCGCGTCAGCTGCCGCCGAGTGGAGAAAGGAGGATGAGGAGCGAGAAGCACGGTTGCGTGTACATGCACACTCTGGAAATAAGAGGCGAGGAATTAAAACATGTTCTCGCATGTCTACTCTGTTTAATTACGGTAAAACCCTACCACTTTTCCTGCTCTTCTGCCTCTACTTTAGTGTCTTCTTTTTTTCCTATTTCTTATGCTTGCGCAAGGCAGCGGCTGCAGCTTGTGCCTCAGCCAGCGTATCAGTCAACACATCGACATTCTTGCTGCCTATGTCACCGGTCTCGTAAAACTTGAGCCTACCTTCTACCTCCTCTTTGACCTTTAGGGCAAATATATTGGTCCGCATGTGTTCCACGAGTTCCTTGCGGTATTCCACGAGGGAGATGACCTGGGAGGCAAACAGCTCACTGTCGATTATGTCCACTGTTATCTAGCCATGCGCTTGGATGCCTTGCTGCATCAGTGGTGGCCTAAGCCTTGACACTATCCATGGCCTCTTCCTCAAGCGCTTCGAAACTATTTTCAGGAAGATACTTTCAGTTTTTTGATCAGCATGAGTGTCTTGGCATAGGTGTAGTTGTCAGGAACAATCTTGACATGTTCTGGATAGTGATAGGTGTACCAACCCCTAACCTCATGGCAAAAGTGTCGATGTCTTGGTCAAGCTGATCCAAGAGATCTATGTTCTGATTAACATGTTGTCGAAGCGATTGACATTTAAGTTCACCTTTTAACGCGAGTAGCTGCGGCCCAATCTAAGCTGAGCCTTAGAAGAGGTCACGTCTGTCAGCCCTTTGACAAGCTGGAAAAAATGCCGTCGCAAACCTCTGATAACTTGAGCCGCAGCTCCAACGTGTTGGCAAGAGATTCCCATATATCTCTGGATAGTCAAGTCCAGTTTGCAGTCACCTAAGCCCAGTGGCGGTCCCAGAGCGTGGTTTTAGGGGGGGGGGGGGGGGGCGGAGGGGAGGGGGGACAGATTTCCGTGTATCAGAAAAGAAAAAATAGAAACAATGATTTTTTATTTATTTTATTTACACAAAAAATTTTGTGCGCTTTATTGTTGAAAAATAAATAGCGAACGGTATAGATATGTCATACCATTACTCAATCCTTGAATGTTAACGTTTACGCGAGCAATATTCATTCCGATACCAGAGGAAACAAGCCCACGGCTGAGATACCCCGCCATGGCATGTCCACGAAGGTCAAAACACCTGCCCGGACATTTCAATAGCGGCCTTCATTACTCAGTTCTAGGAAGTGGCTTTGTTCCGCCCTCAGTCCCCTCCTTCAAGGCGGGCCGCCGCAGTGGCTCAGTGGCTATGGTGCTCGGCTGCTGTCCTGAAAGACGCGGGTTCGATCCCGGCCGCGGCGGCTGAATTTCTTTGGAGGAGAAATTCGAGGCCCGTGTACTGTGCTATGTCAGTGCACGTTAAAGAACCCCAGGTGGTCGAAATTTCCGGAGCCCTCCACTACGGCGTCTCTCATAGCCTTAGTCGCTTTGGGACGTTAAACCCCATAAACCAAACCAAACCAAACCAAACCTTCAAGGCGGCTGGTCGGCGCTCCTTGTCAAGCCAAAAAGGGGTGATCCCCTCGCTGGCGTCGCTGTGTCCTATGGTGGGATACAGACATGAATGGGTGGCTGTCGCCCAGACGAGGTTGCTGGCCACCGCAACCGCAGGTGAATGGCACCGCCGTCGTCATCGCGCCGGCGGCATGGCAAGACAACGGTGGGGGCACGGCAGAACCGCGATACCTCGACAATCACTACGAATTATGCTCGTATAACTACCAACGTGTAGAACGTGAAATTGTGCGAAATAAAGCGGTCGCTAACACGGCGAACGTACAAAGTAGGGGGCTACTTGACGCATCACAGACGAAAAAGCTTTCCAGTTCTTGGTCAAAAATTACATCTCGCCCTGTGAGAGGCTGAAAAAGGACGTTCGGGAAAATGTGCAAAGGCTTTTTTTTTTTTTTTGGGGGGGGGGGGGGGGGGTGACCGCCCCCTCCGCAGCCCCCTTAGGACCACCACTGCCTCAGCCAAGAATCACCTGAATGTTCTTTGTCGAACCTAGCTGGGAGACTGCTTTCCAAGAAGGTTTGGAGATCATCACAAACTACAGCTTTGGTGACACATTTCTTGTTTCCAGGGCGTTCAGTGCCTGGCGGAAGGGAAAGAACGTTATCAGGTGCACGAGCGACTTGAACTTATTGCATTTTGTTTATTTATTTTTACAAGTATCTAAGGGGCTCCACTGAAAACCTTGGGGGGGGGGGGGGGGCGAGCAAATGAAGGAAGAAATAGGTAGAAGCATGGCAGCGAATATATGACACCGGTAAAAGCGGTACAGTAGTAGTCACTGGGGAAAAAAAATACAGTACAAAACTTGTCGCCGCAGAGCAAGAAAAGTGGTCTTGTAGGCGCTGGGTAGCTAAAAAAAGTCTAAAATTGCGAAGCGTCTCCAGTATACGCTCATTCTTTTCGCCGCTGTGCGCTTGACGTCCCATTTGTGAAGCGAGAAAAGGCAAATTTATTTTTCCGGAGCTGAACTTTGAGAACAGAATTATGGTGCTGAAACATATTCAAGGCATATAGTAATTCAGTATATGACGTGCAATAAATTAGGAGGTCGAAAATTTACAAAGCTATCGAGAAACCTTTACAGACAAATCGAGCGTTTTTCATACAACATATGCTGCAAACACACAAGCAGTTAGTGTAATAACAAAAAAGCGCAGCAACCCAATAGGATATAACGTTGCAAATAAGAAAAATGCGCATAATATTGTAAGTGCTTCAAATGGTAAAAAAAAAAAAATTCATGATGACCTGGAAACTAGGCACATATATATACACTACAACATTTAAAAACTTGTTAGCTCATGGTTACACGTCAAGCAGCGGCAAAATAGCGACGCTGCTCCTTGCTTAGCGCGATTTATTCCAGTTTGCATATTGTTGCTGTGGTTGTTGTAGCCTTTGACAGAATGGCACATACCCACACTGGGGGATCGCCATAGATAACACAATGCTGAATTGAAAAAAAAGCAATGAGCATCGACCAGGCATGTAATCAAAAGAAGAAACAGCCGACGTTGGTTAAGGGTAATGCAATGGATTTCAGGAGGAGTTAAATGGAGCAAGGAACGGCAGCGAGTCCGGTGTATAGAAGGCATCAGCCGTCGCTGGCGCAGGGCAGGGTTAAGTGCAGGTCAGTGGGATTGGCCTTTGTGGTGCAGTAGACATCACTGCGGTCTGATGATGATAACGATAGATGGTGGCAGTGCCACCTGGAGTCATTTCTAGGCGCTTAAGGAAGCGGTAAGGGTTGGTTAGTTTATGGGGCTCAACGGCCCGAAGTGGCGCATGTGCTATAATAGGCGCCGTAATGGAGGCCTACGAGATTATCTTGGTCACCTGAGGTTAGGACAGAGCTGCAGTGCGAATGGTAGGTATTAATTGTCAGCCAATGCAAAGCCAGCTGGTGCGAAGCATTCGCCAGCAGTACAATGGAAGCCTAGTCTTCCCAGTTCTGGCAACAACCTCTTTACCGCCACGCTTTAGTCCCATACACATATAGAACGTAGGAGAAAAACTCCAGGAGAAAAACTGATAATAAATACACTGTAATATCGAGAAAGAAAACGTCATAATTTAATGCCATACACTCTCATGCATTGCTCGAAAGGCTCGAGCTGAACGTGTTACTTTGAAAGAGGATGAAGATCTTCCGAAGGCCTTGGGTGGCTAAGGAGGCCGGGTAAGCATTGGGTGGTCCGCTGCCTTGTCGTTATGTATCCCTATAGTTAAGGTGCTCTTACTTGATCAGCGCACGCGGTTCAGTTCGTCAAGCCGGGGTCATGTCCACGAAGTGTGGCGGACTCGGTCGTCGTCCAGGCTGCCGCATAGCCGGCTGTCGCTAGTTTTTTCTTTTCCTCACCGTGGCGCCGGAAGCCTCCCTTTTGCATCCGTGCACACTAATATAAGTTCGGCCTAGAGGAGAGATTCCGATACCCTAGAAGCCAGGCTTTAGCTGACTGCTATTCACAGCCAGAGCGTGCTTGATGTGCTTTATTTTGGTCGCAGTGGTTTACTCTTCCGACCCGGTCTGTGTTAGGAAGGTGCTTCGCTTCACCTCTTCTCCGTCCCTTCTCGTGCATGCTTTTGCTCCACAGCATCTCGGCCGCACTAAATCGGCTTCGTTGACTCCCGGGTGAGCACCTACGAGACGCTCAAACAGCGAATTTCTCCCCGTCATGTCATCGCAGTCTATGGTTCCGACGGCATCGCCCGCTGCTGGCGACGAGCTTATTCACTCGCTGATTCCATTAGCGCACATGCGACTCCGGTGTTCCGGGTACTTAGCTGAGCAGTAAAAGCACCTTTCCCTGTTTCTAGGCATAGTAGTTCTACGCTATGGATGGATACATTTCTTGCACCGCCGTCATTTACATTTCCAGCGCTAAGGAGGGTGCAGTCCACGGCAGAGGTGGAAACATGTCCTGTCGAGAAGGTCTCGCAAGTGAAATGCTTGCGTCGTCACCAATTTTTTTTATGTGCGGATCACAGAGGCTACGCTATACCGCTATTCACTTCAAAGCGGTCGCAACCCTTCCTCTTCCGTAAGGACGCCACGAGTTGGAATCGGCTGGTGGGATCGACTGGCGGGTATATTTTTAAATCCAGTTTTGTCGGCGTTAAATGCGCCATTTGCTTCCGCACAAACGTCCACATAACCAGAAAGAGCCAAAGAATCAATTGTATTTTGTGCGCATATGAACGCCCACAGTGCGCAAACACTGTATGAGACTACTTTCCGGAGGAAACTAAAGCATCATCTTGCATTCTCTGGGCAAAAAGTCTTGTTTATTTTCAGTGAGAGACGCGTGCAAGATACTTAGCTCGCCTTATCGACACGAGCTTTTCAGTGTCATGATGTGCGCATCATGGCGCCAGGAATAAACTTAGTCCCTTAATCACCCTTCAACAGGCCTCGCGTTGAGCAGAGGTTGGGAGAAAATGCTGAGACTTAACGGTATTAAAAGGTGCTGATGTTACGGTTTTGGAGGTCTTATTGTGTCTTCATGTCTTTTCTTCCATTTCGCTTGCAGACAGACTAGGCTGTAATAGAGTAAACTAACTGAAGATCTGTTCGTGGACAGCATGCCGCCAACAAGTCGAAAACAGCTCCGCGAAAAAAGACGGCTGCTAGACGTTGCAGTAAAGGAAGAAGAGTTTGAAGAGACTGAGAATTTCCATCCGGTTACTGAGCTATATGAGTGAAAACAGCGCGAAAGAAGCCCGAAGGCGAAACAAAGAAGTGACAGGAAAGAGCGCTCAGCGCTCTTTCCTGTCCCTTCCTGTCCCTTCTTCGTTTCGCCTTCGGGCTTCTTTCGCGCTGTTTTCACTCATATCGCAATGAACCAACTAGCCCAGCAAAAAGTTCTGCTTGGTTACTGAGCCGTTGGCGCATAACGAGCGTGGAAGCTCGGTAAGTCTCAACACCCAACCGCCAAGACCGTGTTCGGATGTAATCTATCGAAAAAGCGCACTTGAAAGCCTTTCAGCGGCAGCTTCTCTTCAGAGTTCAGCGCCGCCACGCCGTCCAGCGGAAGAACCCGTAGAAGACCAGCCGCCGGGCCACCCGACATCTCTGAAGCGAAAAAGACTCGTTCGGCGTTCATCCTCCACTGAGTCGTTTAGCAGTACAGAGGAGAACGTGGCATTCTGCTCTAGGGCGCCACCTGTTTCCTCCCTGGCGACTGCGGTGAAGGAAGAAGATTCATTCACCGACTGGAAGAACTCTGGCCAGCGGTCATTTTCATGGGAGCAGTTCGCGGGCAGCGCGATGAAACGATCCCGCTCTGAATCGCGCGTCGGAAATGGGCGGGGAGCTTCAGTACTGCCCAAGCCGTTGGACAATCTCACTGGGGCGTAACCCGCGGATGCAAGAATCGGTACGTGAAGAATCCCGTAGATATTGAGAGACGCGCTTTCTGCCGTATTCTTTTATTAAGTGAGCAGTTTTGTAATTTTAAAGGTCTTCAAGTCAGATTCGGCACTGGATTACCGATTACCGACAACTTTTAATTCGCTGATAAATGTGTAGGTATGCAGTGTTTCAAATGTTACTATCGCCTAATTTATTGCTTGCATGATTTTCCAAAATTGAGATGAGTAATGCTAAATTGTGTTTTTTGTGTGTGAATAATTGAAATAATAGGCGGGGTTCTTTCTGCTATTGCGCGAGTGATGTAAATCCTGCGCCCAAGTGATAACAAAATCATGATTAAACGTGAAGCTTTCAAAGCGCGGGCCAGAGAAATATGCTGAAACGAACACGCTCAGATCTCGTCTGCACTCTGCAGTTTAGCAGATATTTTGTAGTTTATGCTCGACGCTGTACACGTCGCCACTAGAGTCGTTATATAGCCGCCTTAGTTTCGCGTTGTTGTCTTTCGAAACCGCCCTTAAAAATGTTCAGCACGTATAAATGGCCGCATGGTTTTAGCCCATAACATCTGCTAAACAGCTACATTTCAGTTTCCCATGTCTGCCCATGTCACAGATGCTGAGGTTAGTCTACCCATGCTGTGCTCCTCTGGCTATCGTGGGCACCTGTTCAAACGCTGGAACTGTTTGCACAGAGCAGCAAAAGAAAGAAAGAAAGAAAGAAAGAAAGGAAGGAAGAAAGTAACAAAAAAAGAAAGAGAAGGATAGAAAGAAGGAAAGAAACAAGGAAAGAAATAAAGAAAGAAGGAAAGGAAGAAAGAGCGAAGGAAAGAAAGAAATAAAGTAACAAAAAAAGGAACAGAGAAGGATAGAAAGAAGGAAAGAAATAAAGAAAGAAGGAAAGGAAGAAAGAGCGAAGGAAAGAAAGAAAGAAAGAAAGAAAGAAAGGAAGAGAAAGAAAGGAAGGAAGAAAGAAGGAAAGAAAAGAAGGGTCCTAGACGAGCTCAGCTCTCGTTTGCGGGCTGTTATTATGCCCATCCGTTGTTTTTTGCGGCGTCATATATAACATATACAAACTTGCCTGACTTTTAGCTTTAATCTAGTTTTACTGCTGGTGCATTAGGCTCTATTTTCGATCTGCGGCGGTCGTTTTGCTCACGTGCCGTCCTTTTTTTACGTCGTTGCTCATAATGAGTACCAACTTGTTTTTGTACAACCTATGAACGGTCCAACGTTTCTTATACAACTGGTGCTACAATGCAATCCTTTCAGGGGGAGGCCATCCCATGGATTCATGCGTAAGCTCAGCTGAATAAGAGGGCAGCACCTGTGTTTTACAAACGCAGATGTTGGCGTCCAAGGAAACATGGTCTTTCAATGGAGGTCCGTTCAGAGAAGCGCTGCGAGAAGGTGCTTGCTATACGTAAAGACGTACCGTATATTCCATTTCACCCTGTAGCGTTATCCAAGGGTTGCAAGGTTTCGCGTACAAGCTTTTTATAATGTTACCGGTTGCCCTGTGATAAATTTAAGGCATCTAGTGTTTTCAGAAGGCTCCGGCTTCGAGTATACAAGAACTTATGCAGGATATTCTTCCAAGGTATCGTGATGTGGCCACGCCAGAGCAAGAAATGTCCATATAGGTAGATCCATCAAAGTAATCGGTGGAGGCAAGGGCGTGGGTAAAGCCCCGGAACCGTTTCCTCTTGTGCAAAGCCTGATAATATCACGTATGCGCTTGCTGCGGGAGTGTAAATAGGGGCTGCATGCCGTTTTTAGGTCAGGATGCTAACTTTTGCCCTGTCAGCGCCCACCCTGGGTGAACGCCTACCTTGTCAGCGAAAGTTCTAAAATTATTCCGGCTCTACATTCTAATACTGGTAACCCACGGCGACATTTTCAAATGTTTGCTCATTGATATTTTCTAAAGGCAATATGTACACTCGGGGACAAAACTGTCTGGACCATGTGATATGCAAACGAAACCGATGGATTATGGATGGATGGAATATTAGCCACCGAATATTAGCCCGACTGCTCCTCATAGATTTACAGGCTAGGCTGGAGATTTCCTTTTTATCGTAGACTGTGAGCAATTTACAAACTAAGCTGCAACCTTCATGAAGAGAAAAATATAAGCACGATTGCAGAAGGGCATGAAGTTCCTTATCGCTGGAGACAACAGAAAAAGTAGAACAATCAACATTTGGAAAAATAGAAACGCAATAAAAGAAAAATAAACCGTTTCTCTTGCGTTGATTGTGCACAGCCAGTGTTTCGAGAGGTGTATTTTTCACACAGAACAGGTCTACAGGAGAAATTCTAGTTGTCCCGTAATCTGGTCGTTAGAGAGTTCTAGAATAGGGGGCTTCAAGGCTTGGGGGCCTCAAGGAAATAGCGGGCCCCAGCGCTACGTACGAGTGTGGCGGTGAGTTTCAGAATAGGGGTCTCCCCTACGCAGCGGAGCCAGGCTTGCGTTTATCGATTGCAGGGCCACTACGGCAAATCTAAAAGTGTACAAAGCTCTCCCCTGTTCTTCCTTGCTATCCCTCCCCTCTAT
This sequence comes from Amblyomma mixtum, assembly GCF_055824585.1. Classification (NCBI taxonomy): domain Eukaryota; kingdom Metazoa; phylum Arthropoda; class Arachnida; order Ixodida; family Ixodidae; genus Amblyomma; species Amblyomma mixtum. The sequence goes on along the minus strand of NC_143014.1, from coordinate 270,877,583 downwards.
ACTCTCATCACTATCCTCTCCCTTTCGCTATCATTGCCGCCGGCTGCAGCTCGGGTGCTTAAGATATTAGATAGCAATTGCCGCAGCCGGCAACACTCTTTTCTTCACCTTTTTTATTCTTTAAAATAAACCACTACCACCACCACCACCACTCTTAAAAAAAAATTAAAATATGCGTTCATTTGTTCGCCAGAAACTGTTATTATTGCAGACACAGGATTTAAGAGTAAAAATTACAAGTGTGTGTTTTTACTGAGGCGGGAAAGTCCATTCGAACGTCCCACTAAGTCGTCTCTACGGGGACCAAACAATGCGTACTCGGTAAGCCTAGCAGCTTTGAAAACACATAAGCAATCTGAAAGTATGGCGCATTTCATCGCTAAAATTTTGTGGTGAGGGCACCATCAGACAAAGCGATAGCTTCGTGCGCGTTTCCTTTGCCGTGAGCTTAATACACAGAGTAGCAGCGACAACGAATCGGTGGTGAAGCGGGAGGCCCCGCTTCGACGGGCGCAGCCATGTTGCCTGTACGTAAAGCGGCGTTGGGGCGCCCGCCTGTTTGAGCCTCGCGCGCTCTCTGACGTCAAACGACGAAGCCTAGCAACACTAAACACAGAATCAATCTGAAAATCTGGGGTGTATTATCGCTAAGATTTTGTGGTTGAGGCAAGTTCAGGCAAAGCGAAAGCTTCGTGCGCTTTTAGTTTGCCGTGAACGTGGGTGGTGGTGGTGAAAACTTTTAATTGAGGTAGAGTTTGGGAGCCACAGAGTGGCCCCGGTACATGGTCGGCGTCCCTAGTCCGGGACACCGCATGACAAGGCGCCGTCTCTCGCCCGTTTCACCAGAGCCCTTTGGAACTCAAGCGAGGAGCAGTTGAGGAGGGCAGTCTCCCATGCCTCTCTGGAAGGGGTAGGGGAAGGGGGAAAGTGGGGATTTTGAGTACATGCCCGCACCATGTGGAAGATACCACAGGTCTCCCCACAGTGAGGGCATCGCTCATCCGTGCTAGGATTGTAATGTTTTATGATTGCAGGACAGAGTAGAGTACCTGTCTGCAGGCGCCTTAAAGTTCGCTCCTCCGTCTTACGGAGCCCCTTTGCAGGGGCCGGGAAAAGGCGGTGGTTGTCGCTATAATGCGTTATTATTTCCCTGAATCGCAGCAGCGGCCGGTTAGTCTCCGAGCCAGAAGAGCTGGGATGAGGAGCCCGGTGAATAAGCGCTCGGGCAGCCGCGTCAGCGGTCTCATTACCTCGTAAGCCCTGGTGGCCAGGAGCCCCTATGATTCTTTTCGGTGTTGGATCAGTGGCAGTCCGTCTTAGAATGCAAGCAGCTAAGGGGGAGATCTCCCCTGCCAAGTAATGATCGCATGCTGTTCGGGAGTCCGTAATGATGATTCTCGAATTGGCGTGGGCGGCAGCAAGCGCTATCGCTACTTCCTCGGCTCGTATTGAATTCGGGGCTCGAAAGGAGAGTCCATCAACGTGCATTTTCTGGTGAATGACAGCGGCCGTGTAAAATCCCGTGGGCGATGGCCCTGCTACGTCTACATAATATACACTGGGTCGGGAGCCGTGTTGTCTCTCAAGAGCTCGAGCCCGCGCTTGTCGTCTGTTTTCGTGCATGTCGGTGTCCATGTTACGGGGGAGCGGGGAGACCCAGAGCATATGGCGCCACAGTACTGGGATACGCTCCGCCTCCTCTGGAGTGCAGTCGTGTTGGATGTGTAAGCGGTTGAGCAGGCGGCGCCCAGGGGCCGTCTGCATGAGCCGCGTGTATTGGTTCACGAGGTGGTCCTCCCGCAGCTCCTGGTAGGAGTTTAGCACCCCCAATGCCTTGAGTTTGGCATTAGAGGTAGCCACCGGGAGATTCAGGGCCCGCTTAGTTGCCTTGCGGATGATGGCATCTATTCGCGCCTCGTCTTGCTTAGTAGTGCGGAGATGTGGCACGGCGTAGAGGATCCGGCTAGTCACGAAGGCATAGACCAGCCGAAGCGCGTCCCTGCCCCGCAGACCGCTCCGCTTGTTGGAAACGCGGCGGATCATGCGCCCTACCTGTTCGCCTACTGTCTTGAGTTTCACAGTGGTGGAGTCCGGTCTGAGTCTGTGGTGAATGAAAAGGCCCAGAATAAGGAGCTCCTCTACCTCTCTAATGGAACCTCCCGACAGAGAGCTGTGAATTGCTGTCCTATCCTTTGGGTTCGCTCTGACATGCAGAAGCTCTGATTTTTCTGGAGCACATTGGAGCCCACAGTCAATTGCCTACGCATCGACTATGGATGCGGCCTGCTGAAGGCGGGCCTCCATGTCCCCAAGGCTCCCCTCAGTGGTCCAAAGTGTAATGTCATCTGCATATAACGCGTGTTGAATGCCTTCCACCCGGACCAGTTGGCTTGGGAGGCGCATCATAGCTATGTTGAACAGGAGCGGTGATAACACCGCTCCCTGAGGGGTTCCCCGTGTTCCCATCATGTAAGAGCCGTATTCCTCGCCCTCAATCCGAATAAAGGCCTGGCGATTAGTCAAGAAACCTCTTACATACGTGTAGGCCCTAGCCCCACAATCGGTAGAACTCAAGTTGGCCAGGATGCTTCTGTGTTTAACATTGTCGAAAGCCCCTTTCAGATCAAGGGCGAGGATGGCTTTGTCATTGTGTTGCATAGTTGTGGGTCGTATTACATCCCTGTGCAGTTGGAGAAGGAAATCCTGTGCAGACATGTGGGGGCGAAACCCGAACATGGTGACTGCAAAGAAACCCTTACTCTCCAGGCATGGAGAGAGGCGATCCCGTACCATCGTCTCCATAAGCTTGCCCGCACATGATGTCAATGATATGGGCCTCAGGTTGTCCGTATTCACGGCCTTACCTGTTTCAGGGATAAACGTCACAAGTGACGTTTTCCACTCGGGAGGGGGTGAACGCCCGCCCCAGATCTGGTTGATGTATTCTAATAAATGGAGGTACGCTGAGTCCGGTAGGTTCGCCAACAGGTTCACTGTTATATGATCCCGACCCGGAGCCGTACCCCGGCGCATTTTTGCTACGGCCGCCTTAAGGTCATGCAACTCAAAAGGGGCATCAAGTGTTTCATTAGGCCTGCCAGAGTACATGTACTCAGGCCCAGGCGGGTCCTCCGTACGACAGAGATATCTGTCGCACAGAGTGTCCGGAAGTTGCGCCGTCGTACCTTGATACCCTTGCAGAGCCCGCCGGAGCTGCTTTTGCGTCTCCCCTCTAGATTGGGAGGGGTCGATTAGACTGCGAAAGAGACGCCACGTCCCCATCGAGCTCATCTGATGAGCTGCGGCGTCGCAGCGTGCTATCCAATTTGAATCTGAGAGTTCGGCAGCATACGCTGCAGCCTGCTCTGTGAGTTTGGCTATGCGGTCGCGTAATTTGCGATTAGTTTTCTGCTTTTTCCACCGTTTAGTTAAGCTCCGGCGCGCCTCCCACAAATGCAGGAGGTAGGTGTCCACGTGGACGACAGCGCAGCGACAACGAATCGGTGGTGTAGTGAGAGGCCCCGCTTCGACGGGCGCCGCCATGTTGCCTGAACGTAGAGCAGTGTTGGGACGCACGCTATTTTGGCGAAATAGCGTTCGCCGCTCACGTTAACCCAAGACGCAGGGCGGGCCTTGCGTTCTGCGCATGTGCACTTCAACGCCCGAAACTGCTTGGGGCCCCCAAAGCTTGAGGCCCCCTATTCTAAAACTCCCTATTAACGACGCGGCACGCTGGCACCAATCCCAGCGTCGAGAAGGTTGGTTCTTGGTTGATGATACGGAAGGGGTCCCTAAAAGACTCGCTGCATAGACCGCCAATAAAATGCATCGAGGCTTAAAACGGCGATATAGAGTGTTACAGGCTGTGCTCTGCTCGCGCAGGAGACACGGCAATGCGCCCGAGTGCCAGCGCCAGTACGTCAAAGAAGGCGGCCTCAGCTGGGACCAGCAGCTTGCGACCCCGCTCCGAGGCTCCGGAGTACAGGTGGGTCTGCCGTCACCCCATCCGTTCGTTATCTGGCTTGAATGTAGCGGTGGCCCCTGACCACACAGAATTAACTTGAACCGTGTAAGTCTGCGTAGTGTTAATGAGAACGGGTCGCATTTTCGGTGTTTCGAACGCGCCTTAGCACCAATGTGCATGGCCGCTATGGTACGAACGGGCTGCAGTGACGCTGCTCCCTGAATTGGCCGCAGTGCGTCTCCGATGTGATTATTTTAGATGAAAGGAAAGACGAAGTAACTGTCTCACATATCGGTGAACACTTCAACCACGCCGTGAGGGAAGGGAGGAATTTTGTAGTGGAAGAGAAAAAAAGAGAGGCCGTAATGGAAGTCGGCGTCTCCGTTGACGTCGCATTCTGGTTCAGAGCTCCTAAGAGTTTGGAGAGGAAAACAAAATCGCACAGTCCCCACTAGCGACGACTTAAAGTTGAACGTCTACCTCGAGGGGAAGTCGATACCGGAAAAAACACTCATCAGAATCTTGGGGATGTGGATACAGTCAAACCAACGCTGCACTCACACTCTCGCCCTACTCAAAGCATCCACTCTACAAGTGGCCCGCATGATCACGCGCATCTCACACAGACGTCATGGCATGCGAGAGGAGGACACACTCAAGTTGGTCAGAAGCCTGGTAGTCAGCCGAGTGACATACAGCCTCCCCTACTACAATCCCATCAAGAGTGAGGTACAACAGGCGGACGTGATTCTACGCAAAGCCTACAAAACCGCACTCCACCTTCCTCACAGCACTTCAACCGAAAAGCTCCTAGCCCTAAGACTACACAACACTTTCGATGAATTGAGAGAGGCACAACTAGTCTCCCAACTGCGCAGACTACAACAGACCCCATCTGGCAGGGAGCTCCTAAAGAAACTGGGCCGCGCCGATCAAATTCAAGAAATACAGAGGACAGAAACAATTCCGGACGAATATCGCAACACACTAAAAGTAACGCCAATACCCCGGAACATGGATCCCAACCTACACAAAGCACGCAGAGAGGCAAGGGCTGAATACCTACAAAAGACATTAGCACCCCAAGAAACGACGGTATACGTGGACGCAGCCACATACATGTGCACCAGAACAGCGGGGCAGCACAACAGCAATGCGGTAACAACGGTGATTGACTCAACCCTACGCGAGATCACCAGCGCATCACTACAAGACTGTACGATAGTCGAGGCTGAGGAAGCGGCCGTCGCTCTAGCGGCAGCGGAGGGCTATCGGTCTAAACGGTCTCTAAAAATCCTTACAGACTCACAAACAGCATGCCGCAACTACATACGCGGCAGAATAGGGCACAGAGCGCTCCGCATACTCCGCTCTGGGGGCCACATAACACAACGACAAACAAACTAAGAACCAATCAGGCATACGACAGTATGGACGCCGGGACATACGGGAGTAACAGGGAACCAAGAGGCGGACAGGATAGCTCGAGGGTACACTTATTACCGAGCATCCAACGTCGGCGACCTCGAGGGGAACGAACCTGTACCCCAAGATTATTCGGCGATACTAAATTATTACAAGGGCTGCAGAAAGCGGTATCCACCACCGGACAACTCCCTCAGCAGAGAGGACTCTGTCGCGTGGAGGCAGCTACAGACGGGCTCCTACCCGAACCTACACGTACTCAACAAAATATATCCAACACAATACAATGACAAATGCCCTTGGTGCCAAGAACCCCCCACGCTGTACCACATAACGTGGGCATGCCAGATGATAAGCGTGGTACCAGTGATAACAAACCAGAGTGCGGAGCAATGGGAGGGAGTGCTCTCCAGCGATCGCCGGGTCGACCAAGAAGGTCTGATTCGGCGAGCAAAACTGGCAGCAGCATCCAGCGGAGCCCTGGACTAAGGGCAACCGACCTTTGAGCAAGATGGACGAAGCCATCTCAAAACCGCCGAACACAATCCGAATCTAGAGCTAATAAAGTTTTCACTCACTCACTCACTCTTCTGGAAACAGGACTTAAGCAGGCACAATAAGAGAGCGCTGATTTTGATCTGAGTTCCGCAAATATTTTCTGGTGTTTCCGGTGGTTGCGAGTGTACCGAGGCAGGAGAGAGAAAGAAAGTGTTCATGAACGGAAAGGTGGAGAGGTCGGCCGGCGGTAAGGTGACCCTGGCCTGCTACTCCACGCTGGGGAAGGGGAAATAGAAAGTAAAAGGAGAGTGAGGGTCTGAATGGAGGGTGATGATGTAATACAATGAACTGCTTAAAGTGTTGTGGGTTAGAGGAGACTACGCACAGAGTGGGTGGCGCTCATCTCGCGAGACGGCATGTAGCACATGGAGTGCTCATGCACCATGTCTTGCGCACGCGCACGTGCGCACACGCGCACACACGCCCGCACACGCACGCACGCTCACACGCACATGAACAGGCACGCACACGCATGCACACGCACGCACTGCTCACGGTTGCAGAGAAGGGCTCTGCCCACTTTCACATACCGGCAGGAATGCGTGTGCGCCCACATAGCGCACTGTAGCTGAAAAAGGTGAAAGTTCATAGACAAATGTCGCGGTAGAAATGCGGTACACATGTGTGGTGCGCACTCTACACTGTGTACACGCGCACAGCAGCGCACATGCAAGGGTCACACACGGGAATGTATGCCCATTTCACTGCCAACACTTCAATACACATGCAATGAATCTAGAACTTAAGTTCAACGATGTTTCGCTAGCTGTGTTCTTTATACATGTCACATAAGCCGCCGCGGTGGCTGAGTGGTTATGGCACTCGGCTGCTGACTCGAAAGATGCGGTGCGATACCGGCTGCGGCGGTTGAATTTCGATGGGGGCAAAATTCTAGAGGCCCGTGCGCTGTGCGATGCAGTGCACGCTAAAGAAACCCAGGTGGTCGAAATTTCTGGGGCCCTTCATTACGGCGTCACTCATATTCTGAGTCGCTTCGGTACGTTAAACCCCCATAAACGGAACCAGCATGTCACAAGATTTTTATTTATTTTTTTCTTCTTACACTGTATAATTCTGCAAAGCCTTGTACTGTTTATCCGTTCATGCTCAATGCCGCCGGCACGCGGCTTGATCCCTTTGTTTACGACGAACAATATAACCAGATTTATTCCAATAATCGGAGCCACGCGGGACCAATTATAGCCTGTTGAGACTGTCCTGGTTAATTTCACGCCTTATCTCGAAATTTCGGTGTCAGCTTTAAAATGAGTCCGGTCGAGAGCGGCGAGCATTCTGTTTCTCGACGACCGCCGACCATACTTGTTGCTATCGCCGCCGCCGCCTCATTTAGTTCTTTGTGGACGCAGTTCAGTCCAATAAACAGTTTCTTTTGGGAGTTCTTTTCGCTTTCTTTCAAACTGACGGACTGCGTCACCACCAATTGATATCTGGTGTATGTGCTGTATCATCAACTCGCCATGCTTGCGAAGGTGTAGTCTGCCCCCCAGTTTTCAGGGCGCGTCTTCGACATCCCCGGGAGCCGACTACTTTCTACTGCTTACCTGCTGAAAATGGGAAGAATGTTTGGAATAGGTTGATCGGGTGGCAACGTTGAACAGGTGCGATGATCAGAGCAAACTGCAGCACGTCGTCTTTGCTCTAAATTACCCAACACGAAGATGGTTCGAGACCAATTAGAATTGCGTACCAATGTGGGAACAATTTAAAGAGGAATTATTGAAGACATTGGATAAAGTCCCTGCGAGTAAAGAGCCAAATCTATTCTTTAAATTCGCATCCGAAGCACAAATGGAAGTCTCCTTGCGCACGCCGAGGAGATGAAATGCCTTTGTCGGCGTGCCAACACTGACATGACTGAAGAAAAGAAGGTAACCTTTTGATGCGTGGCATAAAAGTGCAACCAAAAACCTTTGCCGAATTCGTGGAAGAAGCTTCTGACTTCGAGAGGGCCCTGACGCCCGGATCCGCCAATGCAAGTGGCCACTTCAAGTGCTGTCGGGAAGCTCCTGAGATGATTCACCAGCAAGTGGGGCTACCCTGGGGGATCTAATACGCGAGATTGTTCGGGAAAAGCTGCGCATAATGCTGCATTCTTCCTACCATCCCCAGGTAGCGACCCTCAGAGACATCGTCCGCGAAGAAGCGCCGCATGCGCTTGGCTCCCCGTCATCGATGGCCCCAATGGAAGCTTGAGCGATGACCTACGCCGCCGCACTACGCAGTCTTGCGCCCCGACGAAAGCCCCCAAATCCTCTTGGACGAGATCCAGCTCACCTAGAACGACGCCTTCTACCTTCCGCCCACCCGCAGGAAAAGCGATGTCTGTAGGACTTCGGACGACCGCGCACTGCGATTCCATTGAGGTTATGCCGGCCACATCCTTCGTCATTGTCCTGATCGACACGTAGGTCTGCGCGGCTTCGCTACGGACACCACGCCACGACAGGAAATTGACGACCACCTCTGCAAGGAATATCACGTGGTATCAAGCCATCTGTCCCGCTCCCGATCGCTTTCCACCACAACCTTTCCATTGCCAGGCAGCAGCCACGCAGCGGCTGCGCGAGGAAGGTCTTCTAGACCCCGCAGGGGAAACGAAGGCAGCAGCCTTTGGAGATGAGGTTCCTCGCCAGCGAAACGACGATCTTCCACCGAACACGCCGCACCCACTACGCCGACGCCGCACTTAAACACGAGCTCGGCCGTGACGCCACCAGACTTAATAATGGCCGCCACCCTGAAAAGCCGCGGCGAAACGCCCTGCCCATGAGCCACATACCCGACGGATCTGTGACTCGACGCCGAGGATGATCTGCACCTTAACAGACAGGACATACTACTTGGATGTGGCTATCGACGGACATAAAGTGAGCGCTCTGGTCGACAGAGGAGCCAGTTATTCGGTGACGAATGAAAAATTTGCCGCACAGCAGAGGAAAGTTACGACCGCTTCGGATGGCCTTCAAGTACGCGGCGCAGGGGCCACCTAATTACACCATTGGGGTGACGCGCGACGCGTGTTACCGTCAATAGTCATACATATACAGGGCGTCCCAGCTAACTTGGACCGAGATTTAAAAAAACAAAAAAAACCTAAGTGTTCTTCAGAACTGAAATCGCGTGATTGCTATTAGGGTTTATCTAAAGTTACAGTACCATTTTTTTCTCGTACTATTTGAATTAATTAATTGAGATAAATAAACTATCTTTTTAAATATAGCTTGAAAGGTATAGGCGTCAACGGGAAAGTTGTGGAGGTCCACAAGTACTTTCCAGCCCAGGCACCTCGAACGAGATAGACTTAGCGTTGCCGTTTTTATTCGGGAAAAACGAAAGCCCGCGGTGTTTGAAAAATATCACGTGACAGAGCGCTCCGTGCTCCCGGATGCGCCGCGATTACAGCGCAAAATCCGTGCTCTGGAAAAAACATCACTCGCGTCACGCATTTTGTGCTGCCCAAGACAGGGCTTCGCGTTGTGCTTGGTTCCAGGATAAGCGCCAGTGGGTTCGGGCGGCAGTTGACCACCCGACCATCACTTTACGAATCTGGCTCTTCACCAGACGTTGGCGCGGTGTATAGAATTCTCGTCTGTGAAAAACGTTACATTAGCCAAACTGGGCGGTTTATCAATGAATGTCTAAGAGCATAGCAGTGCATATGATTTCCTAACTGGTGTTGGTCATTTAGCCATTAAGCAAGGCGTTTTTCAAAACGCACACGCGTGTTGCGCAAGTTCCACACGCAAAACAGCCAGGAAAGTTTTTGGTTTGGTTTATTGGTTTATTGGGGTTTAACGTCCCAAAGCAACTCAGGCTATGAGGGACGCCGTAGTGAAGGGCTCCGGAAATTTGGACCACCTGGGGTTCTTTAACGTGCACTGACATCGCACAGCACACGGGCCTCTGGAATTTCGCCTTCATCGAAATTCAGCCGCCGTGGCCGGGATCGAACCCGCGTCTTTCGGGTCAGCAGCCAAACGCCGTAACCACTGAGCCACCGCGGCGGGGGAAAATATTTGAGTCTTCCGTGTTCAATTATTTTATTTCTTAGGTCCTCAAAAGCTCCATTTAAGGAGTATTACATGAGGGGTGGGTGGGGAGTACGGCAGTCATCACAGAAATGATTTTCGGTGGCAGTCTTGAATTCTTGACGATCTGTTAAGGAAGATATGTGACCGGGAAGGTCTTTCTAGTCTAGGGCCATACGTGGAAGAAATTATTTTTGGGATGTAGCATGGCCGCGCAGGTTAGTAGACGGCTTCGGGATGGCTACGACGGGATAAACGATGGGCTGGACGGATGAAATCGTTTTCGGGTGGCAAGCGGTGAATAAACTTATGATAAAGAGAAAGGCCAGCGAGTTTTCGGGAGGATGCTGGAGCACGAAGTTTAAGTTGGGATTTTAGTTGTGTTACACTAGTGCGATAAGGGTATTTCTAAAGAATGCATCGTGAAGCACGATACTCAATGGATTCCAGTAAATTCGATAGTGTAGTTTAGTCAAGATCGAATATATAATGTGCGTAATCTAGTTTAGGTCAGTCAAGTGATACATAAGCGATTATCTTTACTGAAGGGGGTGCTATGACAGTGTTACGCCGTAAGTAGCCAATTATGCGATTGGCAGAGTTAGCTATATGAGTAATATGACTGGACCAGGATTGTCTCTGGATATTTGAATACCTAAATAATTTATAGTGTCGCTTTGAGTTATAGGACAACCCTGAATGAGGTAGTTCGGAGATGGGTAGTTACGTCAGGGGCGGAAAGAGACCAATGAGGTTTTATTGACATGTAGTTACATGCACCACGTGTCGCACCACTCTTGCACTTTGACGAGATCGTTCTGTAGGGCAGTAACATGTGATAGGTTATCTGTGGAACGGTATTTCACACAATCGTTGGCAAACAGGTGTATGTTAGATGTTATTTGTTCGGTGGGTCGTTAATATAAATAAGAAAGCAGTACAGTACCTTGGGGAACACCTGACCGGACGTGGGAGCGAGTGGATGAATGGGAGTTTGCGACAACTGGAGACAATTGGGTAATAAATATCTGATCCACTTGAGCACACAAGGATCTAAGTTAAGACTCGATAGTTTGAGTAGCAGGTGACGACGAGGGACTTTGTCGAGGGTTTTCTCAAAATTTAAAAGAAAGGTGTCAGTGGGTATATTAAGGTCAAGGTTGGCGTGAATATCATGAAGGAAAGGAACAAGGTGGGATTCACAAGAGTCGCCTTGACGGAAGCCATGCTGGTTGGGTTGAAAAAAGCTGACGGAGGATATGAACGTTGCAACGTGAGAATAAATAATATACTCCATAACTTGTGAACAAACATTCGTTTTATATATCGTTATGTTAGCGGCGCGTGAGCGGTTACCTTTTTTTTTTGAAGAGGGAAACGATCGTCCCACTCCTCCACTCAGCGGGAATAGCACCACTAGTTTGCGACTGCTGAAATAAGAGCGACAAAACAAAGATATTGACATGCTTGTATTTTAAACACTTTAGCTTGAATGCCATCCGTTCTTGCCGAGGACGAGTTCTTTAGTTTATCAGTGACATTAGAGATACCATTCGTATCGAAGGTTATGGAATAGATTTGAGGATGAGCATATTTCGGTGGCAATGGGAAGTTTACAAAGGTCTCATTAGTGAAGACAGCGCCAAATGTATCATTTACTACATCAGCAACTTCGTGTTCAGGTACAATGCAGCCATCGGCACGAAACAAAGAGATATTGGTTGAAATGGAAGCAGTGAGCGTTTTCCAAAGCGTTTTTGGGTTGTTATTTTGCAATGAAAAGGATAGATGAATCAGTGATTCTTCTGTCGCAGTCGGGAAAAAAGAAATAGCTTACTTGAAGACAAACGTGTCCATCATGTCAGCCACGTCAAAAGACAGAAAAATGACGGACATGTGAAAGAATGAACGTGAGTTGTCGGAAACGTAAGCTTTTGTTTGTTTTAGCTTTTTGATTATCATTCTGTTCCCGAAATATATTCGTGCGCTGTGGGTCACCAGCGCCGCGTATTCTATATAAAGGCCTACTTTTTGTGGAACAAAATCCAGTTGCCGTCCGGCGTCCGTGGTGAATACTATTCATGTGCCCGTGTGTTTTATGCGGACTGGAAAGATCAGTCGTAGTGTTACAAACCACCACGTAGCTCAGCTGTCAAAGCGTGCTTCTGACAAACTTTGGCGAAAAACACCGACACCTCAACAAAGGGACGACGATTGCATATCTCGACGAAATCACCGACATGCGAGTCGCCTTCGCCCTCTCAGACTCATCTGGAAAAGACCCGCTGCCCCAAGACCACACACCTACCTTAGCATCAACGCGGCGCTGCTCTGGCGCAGACACGAGATCTGCAGTCTCCTTTAGAGTTGCAGTGATTGTTTTTCTGCCTCTTCAAATATCTATCTGTTGAAAAGCATCTCATTATCACCTGTGAAGGCACCTGCCCTCTGCGCCAAAGCCCCTACCGCGTCTCGACGCGCGAACACCAAGTCACCCGGAACCAAGTTGAAGAAATGCTGCGCGAAGGTGTAATCCAGCCATGGTAGAGCCCCTGGGCAGCCCCGGTCGACCTTGTGAAGAAGGGTGGTACTGTTCGGTTCTGTGCCGATTACCGACGATTGAACAACGGTACCAAGAAAGAGGCTATCCCCTACCCCTCATCGGCGACACCCTAGATCGCTTCTGCGACGGCAAATACTTCTCGTCCGTGGACTAAAAGTGCGGATATTGGCAGATCGAGGTCGATGAAAGGGACCGTGAGAGGGTCCCTTTATTTCTACTGTTTAATTTACTAAGTACTAATTATTTACGACCTCTTTACGAACTCTTTGTTGTCTTCTCCGTTCTCTTCATCATGTGATGTCGCCTGTCTGTGGTTTTGGCTTCTTCTTGGCTTCTTCTTCTTCCTGACTTGGCTTGTCTTAAATTTATACATCTATTAGAGGGGGCTTCAGTTACACGACGTCTCGGGGTAACGTCCCAGAGAAGACTCGCGCCGTAAAAAAATGCAATCTGATGTCTCCTGCTGAAGCCCTCTCATAAGGAATGTATTTGAGGACTAGTGTGGTCTTCTTCGCTGCTTGCTCTTCATGCAGCAACTAGCTTTCTATCACCGACTAGCACTTTTTGTTCATACACTTAATTCTTCTCGGTACTGGTTCAATGATGCTGAGTCACCCTGCTCGCCCAGCGTGCAGGTGCGACCAGTCCTTCACTGTAACCGGAGTTCTTTGCATAGCCATCGCACAGAGTTGTTCGACATTGTTCGTCAGATACCGCCACCGAGCTGCCTTCACCCGAGGTGATGAGATATTGATTGTCTAAAGGACTTGAAGCGTGAAGTTTCGCTATTTCCACTTCTTCTTAATTAGCTAGTTAAGGTCGCGACACACAAATTGCATCTTGACATATTGTTGAGGCTGAACTTCGCAGAGACATCATTTGCTACTCCATCACTGTTTTTTTTTTCCTTTTTATTGTGAGGTCTAAAAATTTGGTCACATCATTGGATTTCTGAGATTCGCTCAGAAATCTCCAGGGAGCAAACTTCAGGGAGCTATCATCAACTGCACACTTCTCGCCCATCACCGGTTCACGTAGCGAAGACGCCAGATGCGCCGGACGACCTGAGAGTGCAGGGGACGCATTGCAGGTCAGCAACCTGCTGGTCAGATACTCACGTCAAAACGAAACTTCGCAACACAATTAAAAAAGAAGCGAACATTTTTTCCTCACACTTCTTTCTGCAACAAGGCCATATTTGCCGCAGATACCAACCGCGTGTAAACTAGAGCTTCTATCCTCATTCCTCAGTTCGGTGAAAGTCAGTGAGGCGTCCGCATGACACTGGTGCTTTGAGAAGCGAACTCCGCTTATCTCCGCTCGAAATTGAGCATAGTTCAAAAGCACAAATTTTGATGTCAGCTGTATACTCGGCGGGGCATTTGAACATCCAGGCATAATACATCGCTTATACTCGCAGCTACACGATGTGACACACACACACACACACACACACGCACACACACACACACACACACCCACACACACACGCCACACACACACACACACACACACACACACACACACACACACACACACACACACACACACACACACACACACACACACGCACGCACGCACACACACACAGCTTTTCGACGAGTAGGTGCGCATAGAGCGCTTATTACTGTCTTCCTTCTACATCCCCTCTCCTCTTTGGGGGTGACTTTAATGCCCCTCACACACTCTGGGGCTCCGCCCAAATCCTCAAACCCGGCCTCCCCGTACACTGTCTGGCCCAGGAACGCCACCTCACCCTTCTTAATACTCCTGGCTCCCCTACTCGATCAGGCACTGCCTCACAGCGCCCCACACCACCCGGCCTCACTTTCTCTCTGAGTTCACTTTCACTGGCAGGTGACAGCCGAAACTCTTCTCAGTGACCACTTTCTCGTACACAATCACACCTCTCTTTCCCACATCCCTCGATGTGATCCGGTCATTGACATTGACTGGGACGCCTTTCGCACCTATCGCGGCTCCGACTCCTTTCAATCCTACAACGACTGGGCGTCGCACATCCCTGTAGCGCTTACGTCGAGTCGCCGTCACGTTCAATCTCGTCACCTGATCTCAGACCCAGATCCTCACCTTCTCCGGTTATGGCGTCGCCGTAAACGTCTTCAAAGCTCCTTTCGATCCCAACCCCACAATGCCCAACTTTCCTCCTGGATCACTGCTCTGCGGGCCGAGATCGTCGCCCACTGCGCCTCCCTCGAGCACTCTCGTTGGAGTGCTGTTTGTGACGGCATTTACTCTGCACTGCAGTCGTTATCCGCATGGTCTTTCTTTAAATCCCTCCTTGGCACTAAGGCTACCCTTGCTACAACTCTAGCTGAAGCCCTCGCTCAAAGGTCTCCCTCCGATGTTTTGGTGAGCTCGCCTCTGCGTACCTCCCACCCCCTATGGCACCCTCCTACACGGTGTACTCGGGCGTACCTAACCCCGATCTGGACCACTTCTTCACTCTCCAGGAGCTCAAATCGGCTCTGGTGCTAATGCTACACGCTCGGCTGCCGGTGAGGATGCCATTACATACACCCCACTTCGCAACCTTCCTCACTGCGCCCAGGAATTCCTTCTTCAAACCTACAATGAGGCCAGGGACAGCGGCTGCCTGCCAAGCTCCTGGACCTCCCTAATTTCTATGATTCCAAAGCCGGGCAAACCTCCCTCTCTCTCGAATATCCGCCCAATCTCCCTGACGTCATGCATTGGTAAGACCCTTGAGCGAATGACCCTGACTCGCCTCTGTAAATTTCTCCAGGCGAGGAAGTTCTTCCCCCATTCTCTCATCAGCTTCCGATGCCGCGTCCGTGCACAGTAGATGTTTCGGTTTCTCCAGCACACCTTTCTGTCACCTACCCCTACTCAAATTCACTCACTTGTGACCGTCAATGTTCGCAAGACCTTCGATGGTGTTTGCCATGACCACATCCTTTCTCAACTTGTACCCTGGACTGTGGGTCCTGCATATACTCTTACATCCGCTCATTCCTCTCTAAACGTGTGGCTCGCTTTCGAGTAGACACCGATCTGTTCGACCCCTACCACCTCACCCGTGGCACTCCTCAAGATGCTGTTCTTTCTCCTACTTTTTTTATCTCGCTATGGCCCCTCTCGCCTCCCAGAGATCTGAAATTCCCGACCTACATCATATATTTTGCTCCGATGACACCACTCTTTAATGTTCGTCTGGCTCTCCCGGTCACGTGGAGAACATTATGCAACGTGGCAAGATCTCATCGACTCCTTTCTCACCACCGCTGCCCTCTCTCCTGCTCCTGAGAAATCCGAGCTTTTCCTTCTCAACCATTCCTCATACCAGCGCTGACACAAACACTCCGTCTCTGTGCACCTTTCTGGCTCCCCCATTCCTGTCGTCACGCGGTGCAAAGTTATTGGCTTCCCTTTGCATGCGGCTAAGAATGTGCAAGCCCTCCACAAGGCTGTCACCACCTGCCACTCGGTAACTCACCTCCTGCGGCGCGTGGTCACGCGGCGCTCAGGTCTCCACGAGGCTCATGCGTGCCGAGTTGCCCACGCACTAGCCCTCAACAAGGTCTTGCACTTTGCACCCTACGTTTCCTTCACTTAGGCTCAACTTAACGCTCTTGAGACTGCCCTTATGGGCCTCTACAAGGCAGCTCTCAACCTGCCTATCACTACCTCTACCGCTAAACTCTTTGCCACAAGCCTCTTCCATCCTATTCGTTCTCCTCTCACTCTTAATCGTGACTCCCTTACCCGTCAGGATCAGTGGTTATTGACTCAAGCAGTTATCTCGCCCATTCCCATCTCCCCGTGTGCCCCTCCTATTCCCACCCCGGCTCCCAATCTTCGTATCCTCCCTCTCCCGACCGACATGTTCCCCTTCCTGCACGCCGGCCGTTGTCATGGGGCCGTGCAGCACAATTCCCCTCTCATTGATACCCAGGGTGTAGCCTGCACGAATGCCTTCGTTGTGGCTCCTCGAGGTTCCTGCGGGTACTCCCTGTACCATCCCCACCTCCCCGCTCCCGAAACCCACACCAGCGGGTCGTATCTACGCCCTCCGGACGCATTGTCCCTCGAGGTCCTCGCTATTGCGCATGCCCTCCAGTCATTGGCCGTTCTTTCCTCTCTCGAAGAGTACACACTGGGCGTTTACATGAGCCCGACAAAAGTCGGGTTAAGCAGGCTGTCGGGCCGAGAACCGGTTGTCGGGCTCATGTATACGCTAGGGGGTCGAGCAAAGGGACCGTCGAGTCGAGCTGGGCCAGCCCGACTGCAGGGGGTGGGTTGGCTCTGCCCGACCCGGCTGGAAGGAGCATGTATACGCTGCCGCATCGGCTTAGCGCCTCCTCTCCTGCCTCCTCTCCGGTCTGGCTGGCGCTGTGCAGGAACTCGGAGCACTCGGCGCGCGCGCTCTTTCTTAACGGCCTGTGCATGAGGGGCAGTTGCTATCTACCGCCGCAACTCTCCGGGGGCTGGTTCGGTTACTTTGCACATATTGCTGAACGGCTGCTCCGAGTACTGAAGAAGAACTTGACGACCATTTCTTATGCAGCCACTGCTATCGGCACGCAAAGCAGGGAACTAGTAGATGGATCTCAAAACATTGAAGTCGGCATGCAATGATGGCGCATAGTATTAGCGAATAGGGCTGTATCATTTGCGTCTAGCAGGAATAAAAGTGAGGCAAGATATTACAGGGCGAAGCCACGGTTAGGGAAACATTTATTTTCATCTTCAGGGCTGGCACAATTCTGTTGATACTTGGAAATGTATGATTGAAGATGAGCTGGAAAGGGAATCACATTGCGTTACCACTGGGTGAAGAAATAAAAACTCGATAGGTGATTTAAAGGCGGTCTGAAGGCCTGAGGGTGGAGGAATTAGGGATGAGGTTAGTTAAATAAAATCGGATCGGAATTGGCCGGTTGATCCGATCGTACGTTGGTCAGCGGTACTTCGTCCGCTCGTCCGGCAAGTATCTCTGTTGATACTTGCCGTTTGAAAACATTCGAAGTATTTGTGCCATCTGTTCTCACTGCGTGAAACACACCAGATCAGAAAGATCCTTTGCTCTTTGGAACTCCGATATCGTTTCACATACTTAGAAGGACTGAAAACAATAACAGGCGGTGCTGTAATGACCTATACAACATTGTTGTGCGGCTCGCAGTTCAAGGGATGTCAGTTACAGCCTTAAATGCTTTCGCGTTGGCTTGTGGATGAAACCAGACGGCTTGTCATTTTGGTTTGTCAATTTCTTTGTGTAGTTGACGAGAAGAATTCGGAGAAACTTCTCAGAAATGAGGTGTGTTAAGCATTTGGTGTGGCTTCTGTCAACCCATTCCGGGCAGCATAGGACGGGTGAATCTTCTAGATGTGGTTCAATGATTAGTTACAAGACTTCGAGAATTTCGATCGTGGGAGATACTTGACCGCCTTTTCAAAAAAAAAAACGCCGGAATCACTAGGAACCCCGGCTTTGGATAGTGGTTTTCACCATGATTTGTTTTCTCGGCACCTGCTCAGGCCGTAAGAAGAGAGCGAGAAAGCGCGCGCGTCGAGACCGGCCGTGCTGGGAGATTTTTTTTTCGGGCAGCGGAGACACCCATTAGAAATCAAAGCGAGCCGCTGCCGGCCTCGAAGACAGCGCGCACGTGAACGGGCGAACCAACCGGCCGGAAAGAGCAGCAGCGGGAAAGGGAACTTTTCGTCTGGGCGTCTTTCCTCCTCTAGCATGCGTGTAGTTTGCGTGCTCGACGCTAGGGGTAGCGACGGTCTCTGCCCGACAGAAAACCGGTTCATGTATACGCGGTAGGGTCGGGCTGGTCAGCCCGACATCTGGCGCACCCCGACCCGACCCGCAACGTCGGGCTCCATGTATACGAGGCTACAGTCTATTCAGACTCACAAGCCGCTATACACCACATACAGAACCGCACCCTAACCCCTTCTCTCCAACAGGAGGTCGAATGAGCGGTCTCCTCAGTGCAGCGTTCCATCGTTTTCTTCCGCTGGGTTCTGGGCATTCAGGGATTGACGGCAATGAGCTGGCCCATCATCTCGCCCGCGACACACTTTTCCGGGCACCGTTGATCCTCTCGGCCCAAGCCCTCGGAGGACGGCGGTAGGCTCATCCTTCTCTGCACCATAAAAGAGGTCTACCCCGAGCTCCGCCTGGACAAACGCCTTTACCCTCCCCCTCATCCATTACTCACGGTGCCGGAGGCTCGTATTATTCGGCACATCCAAATGAATGGAGTCACTATCCCGTCCCGCCTCTTTGTCTATCGCTATCGATCGGACCCTTCCGGTCCCAACTGCCCCTGCATTTATGTGGACCTGGCCCATTGCCTCTTCTAGTTCCCAGTAGCTCAGTAGTCCGGTTCTTACCTCCCATATTCTTTATCCATCACCACCTGGCTCTACAGGCTTGGCACTCAAGGCGAGGAAGAATAGCGACTTCTGGTAGCCCAGGCGGTCGATATGCTTGGCCTGTAAATTATGGCCGAAAAAAGATCACTACTACTACTATTTGCAAGGAACAAACGAAAAGAAAGGTACTCTAAAAGTGAACTGCGAGTGAAGCACCAGCACTTTCAGCAAGAAGACGCATGTGCGGCAGTTTTGTGATGCAGTTTCCGCGTCGTGTTCGCGGTGTGTCTGCAGTGTGATCGTTGCTACGGAAGGCAGGCGGGGCGTTCACAAGGCCCTTCTACATAATCTCCGACTTGGAATTTTACTATTTTCTACTCATTGCACTATACGCCACTCATGCAACTTGAGAAACCGAAACTGCGCGACACTAGGTGGCAAGCGGTTCGATAACCGTTCGTGATTTCGTCACCTCGGCACGCCGCTCCTCCGTTAGCACAGCTGCCGCCGATGCAGCTTAGCCACGAGCGTGAGAGAGATTATAGTGAGTGTTCTGCGCTTTGGTGCTTGTTTTTTGAATAGCGTGTTTGGCATAGTTGAGTTTTCGACGGCACACCGTCTGGTCAGGAATCATGGTTTGATGAGATTCACTAGTCACTGACCATGGTCAAACACAACTGACGTTTCGGGAGCACTACGGCTCCCTTGTCCACAATGTGAACAAGGGAGCCGTAGCGCTCCCGAAACGTCATTTGTATTTGACCATGGTCAGTGACCAGTGAATCTCATCAAGCGTGATTGGCAGGCAGCTCATGCCAGCAAAGGCACAGAAATGCAGGAAATACTGTTGTTCGAATACTCAGCGGTTGTCACTTAGAAAACTAAGGGACAGAACTATGCTGGTGAGGGACTGCGTTTCCTTTTGTGCGAAAGCACTCATGCGATCGTCAAAGCCGAGAAAAAATCTGGTTGATCAATCTTGTGCCTTGCTTGTGCATGTTACGCCTGGCTTATGCATCCTGGTTGACCTCGCTCGCTGCCGTAGCAACTGTGACGCTAATGGCAAGAATTTGGCTCTGGTCAACCCCGAAATTTGACCTTGGCCGATTTGTACGAAAATCAATATCCAATCATAACTGACCATGCCCGACATGATGCCGACCTCCAAATTTGGCCCTGACCAGTGCCAACATTTGGTCCGAGCCAAATCAGAAAATTTTCACCTTGGCTGATTTCGAACAAAATCGATGTCCAACCGTATTAAGCGTGCCCTACACAATGGCGACTTCCAAATTAGGCCCGGAGAATTGCCAAAATTTGGCCCAGGTCACCGCCGAAATTTCCCCTCTGCCGATTTTGAACAAAATTTATAACCAACCATAACTGACCGTGCTCGACATAATGGCGACCTCCAAATTTTACCCGGGTCATTGTCAAAAATTTGATCCAGGCCACCTCCGAAAAAGTAGTTCATAGCTTGCCATGATAGCCATGATAATGCCATGATAACCAAAATGAGCCACAAAACTTGTTTTACTGAGAACAAAAGTTGGATGGACTTTTCCTCCATGCGTGTTTAACAATGGGCACCCAGTCCCTATCAGCCTTTCCCGGTTTAACTATGCACAGGAAGAGATTTAGAAATCGGAACGATTCAGTGCGGTTGTTTTTGTACTTGCCTTCCGTGAGCATTCACGAGATGTTTTATCTAGTGAAGAAACGAAACACGCTGGACTTTTTAGAGCGCAGCTCTTAGGCGCCCGTTTCTGCGTTTCGCGGCGTCGCCGTCGCCGTTGTCTGTTGTAACCAGCAGTGGACACCCTTTAAGCTGCGAAAGCAAT
The DNA here is from genome assembly GCF_055824585.1 of Amblyomma mixtum. NCBI lineage: Eukaryota > Metazoa > Arthropoda > Arachnida > Ixodida > Ixodidae > Amblyomma > Amblyomma mixtum. The sequence continues at coordinate 270,856,814 of NC_143014.1, read as the reverse complement.
AGAGTGGGAGCTTGGAAAGGAGAAAGTAAAAGCGCAACCTCCTCCCCTCCTTAACGAACGGCGCGCCAGTGGGAGGCGCAGCTGTGCACAGCAACCGTGACGTCACAAAGTAGCGGTAGACCGAGCGCGCGCGCGTCGGCGGTGGCAGCTACCCCACCGCTCCTTCGCAAGACGTCTCGTTGGACTCGAGTGAGTGAGACGTATGGCTCCGAAGCGGCCCAGTGATTCCTCGTCAAGCGGTTCGGGGAGGCGGCAGTGGGTTGACCTCAAGGCATTCGCCAAGCACACTTTAGAATTTCCAAAATGTCTTCGGTATTTTTTTGAGGAAAGGAAATGCGCAGTATCTGTCTCCCACAGCTACGAAACCAATAGGTGTTGGTGTATGGGGTTTAACGTCCCAAAGCGACTAAGGCTATGAGAGACGCCGTAATGGAGGGCTCCGGAAATTTCGACCACCTGGGGTTCTTTAACGTGCACTGACATCGCACAGTACACGGGCCTCGAATTTCTCCTCCAAAGAAATTCAGCCGCCGCGACCGGGATCGAACCCGCGTCTTTCGGGCCAGCAGCCGAGGACCATAGCCACTGAGCCACCGAAACCAATAGAGCGGTGGCTTGGAAAGCAGAGGGTAAAATTTGTAAAATGGGTTTTGAGGAAAGGAAATGCGCAGTATCTCCCACATCTCGTTAGACGCTGGAACAGGGGACACCTCAATCGTGCTTTAAGCTGCGCGGCGATAGTGACATTTGTGCGCTGCAAGCTTTGGCATTAACAACGTTGTGCCAGAAACGCTGCCACCTGCCAGGGTGGCAGCGTGGGTGGAGACTTTAATGTAGATGTAAAGACAAGCGGGAATTTCTTACCACTCATGCGGGAGCGTAACGGCTCCCACAGCTGTGGCAACCTTGCGAAATTCTTGCGCAGACCTTGTCTTTGAGAACCGGGCGTTGGCGCAGCAAGTCGCAATCTATTCCTCCGTCCACAAAGCTTCCTTCATGACAATCAAGAACTGTTGGTAGAGTGTTTCTTGAAGAAGGAATATGTGTGAAAAACAGCAAGTTGTCTGTAATTGTACATACATGTCTTGCTCGAATTCTTTGCCTCAATTTATCGAAAAGCTGAAACAGCTGATGAGCAGCGCTCAAATTTCGCATAAGGAAGTAACGTAATCGTCGGCAATTCTTTTTTGTTTTCAACGGGAAATTGACGTTATGGCAGTTGATTCCTTCCCCATGAGACTTAATGCACCAACTTTTTCGCATCCAGGAACTTTTGGGGAATTCCCAGACGCCGCCATGACGACAAATCATCAACTGCGAGCATGAAGCAGCCGAAAGAGAACTCGGCACCTGAAGCTTGCAAATGGAGGTCCCTTATTGTGTGGTATGTCCGGAAAGCGGGGCCTGTGAGCCCCAATGCGCCGCAGCTGATTAGGCCGCCTGGCAGTAGAGATGCAACTCCTAGGCGCTCACCTCGTCTCAAAGACATCACACGGCACCCTGAAAGCAAAACGGAGCTTGTGAGCCCCAATGTTCCGCAGTTGATTAGCCCGCCTGGCAGTGGTTCACCTCGTCTCAAATACGTCGCACTGGGTCCTGAAAGTGGCTGCAACAAGGCGGCTGAGTCTCCTGGCTCGCAGAATGGAAAAATTATGACAAGCAAGGCTCAAGAGCAGCGGCCGCTGTTCACTCCTGAACAGGCTGCTCCTGTACATCGTGAGTTGAGCCCAGCATCCGCAGTGCAGAACGCGACCAGCGGTGGTGCCACCAAGCCTTCTGGCACTGGTGGGCTCAAGGGCGTCCGCACTTCGGCTTCTAAAGCACCAGGAAGACGCCAACAAAAACTGGCAAGTGTGCATGTTTATTGTTCGAAAGATTGGCTAGTAACTAGTTTTTGAGTAAAACGAAAATTAAAAACTACCGTAACAGGATTTTAAAATTTTCAAGCTGCAAATCAAGAGAGGAAAAAAAGAATCCTTTTTTTTTGTGGTTATATTGTACAGTGAAGTTATCATCCTAATTTCAGTGAATGGTCGCTGGTATCCATAGTGTGGTGTACTGAAAACTAGGCTGCAGTTCAAAGTTTATAAAGGGAAGCAACTATAAATTGCGAAGGGGATCCACTTCTTTTTCCTTTGTCGCTTAACTGTTTCCTTTAAAAATGTTGTACCAACTAGATAAGTTTTTTTTTATTCTACTGTATTTACAGGAGCAGCATAGGATGCCGCTTTCCAGATGCGCAGCTCCATAGCTAATTCGCCTTTTGTGGGAACAAAATGGCCTGCGTGCCCGTGGGTTGGGAAGAAGCAGGATACACGGTTCTTTACGATGCTGCCATAAACGTGTCCCTACTGGGAGCTACTATGCTGCAAAAGCTACCGAAGAAAAGCAGTTACTGAAAAATTACACCGCCATTAGACCCTGCTCAGCTATGAATTTCACTGCGGCCACTTTTTTTTTCAATTTCGGGTACCTGGAGAACTTCCGAATGCTTCTACTTGTTTAGTAGTATACGGGGATCCACAACTCTGCTTGGGTGTCATCGTACGATGCAGTATTACAGAGATCTGCTGTGGTAGCCGCGATTTCATCACTGGTAAATTCCTTGACGTTTGTAACAACTTCAGAATGATCAAGATGAAGTATCATTCCTCAAAGTGCTGGGTGCCTGAGAGTCTTTGCGAAGTCCGGCCTTCCAAAACCACCTCCTGGATACAGCGCTGTTCCACTGTGGCCAAGAGGCTGAGAAGGCTTCGATAGTGAATCGAACGTCGATAGCACGGCACATCGAAAATCTGGTCCTTAGCAGCCTTTCTTCTCTAGGCATCTAACTTGGTCAATGGGCTAGAATGTCGAGGGTGCATTAAGTAGAATTCACGGCGCTCCGTTTGTGTTGAAGGGCCCCACTACCCTCCAGTCGAATACGCTGCCGGTGGTCAGGCATCGCAGCAGGAACCCACAGCCGCAGAAGTTTTTACAGACAAAGCTGTAATAGCGTTTGTTATAAGCCACTTAGGTGGTACAATGAGAGCCGTAACGCTGTCTTACGCGGACTGGTTTTGGATTTTGTCACTGCGTGGTTCAAGTGTCAACCTACGAAGTGAGCCCGGAACGCGGCTTTCATATCAAGTCAAATCAAATCAGTTTATTTTGCCACCTAGAAATTTCCAGATGGAGAGTAGCTGCAAGAAAAAGCTGCCCATTGACAGCTTGACTGGCCCGCAGCGCCCAGTGAGGCACAGCGGCAGCATGCGTTACCAGCACACAGACTTGTAAATAGAAAAATACCTCATGTACAGTACAGCATTGCAATCCAATAGGGTAAGTCATCATTGGAAGCTTCAAGCGATAGCAATCATACTAAAATAAATTTGCAAACAGATCAAAAGACGAAAAAAAGGAAAGAAACGCAGGCACACGCGCTCACCAGAAAAACATTCAAGTGTCACAAATAAAATTGAAAAAAATTGTATAAATAAAAATTGTATGTATTCATGCATATGTTACAGCACTCATGAAGTGCACAGGTAGGTAGCAATGCTCATATTATTATTTATGCTACAATGTGTTCGTAGAGAGTACGAAGCTCCTTATACGTGCAGGAAAATAAATCAAAGCCATTCAATTCATACTCGTTCAGTGAAGCCAGAAGTAGATAAAAGAGCCCTTCTTTTGACAAATTTAGGCGAGCAATGGGCACGAGCCAGGTCTCTTTACACCTTGTTTTATAAGCGCGGTCTCTTGTTTTCATTTTGGCGATCCTATGCAAGTTTTCGATATTGTCTCTTGTTTGTCTTTTAACTCTCTAGCTTAACCGACATTTATAAACGTTGAGCATTTTAATTGTTCTTGAAGCACGGAAAAGGTTCGCACTGGGCGCTGCATATGGGGCATTGTATATAGGATCGTGTATATTTGTTTTGCAGTAGGTGAATGGTCTGTAGCGTAGAACGTAGTGCCGTTCCGCAGACCAAATGGCAGTAGTTAAGATGAGAGCAAAACAGTGCGTTGTATAATTCCTTTGTTCCTGGCGCGTTGTTCCTCAAAATCACGAAAGTGTATTGGCCGCGAATAAGATTGCCAGTCTAGCCTTTTTCGCAGTCTAAACGCTCCGCTGGATTTCAGGACAGGAAACATGCATAACTTGCTCACTTTGCCGATATGCGCCTAAACCGCGCCCTGAAAGTGAAACACGAACGCCGATTAAAAGCTTGTTTCCAGCTAGCGTTCGTGCTCTCTCACGGCGTGGTTGAGGTGACGACTGGCAAAGTGAACCAGCTATGCGCCTTTTCCATCCTCAAATCGATCGGAGAGTGTTATGATCGACGCTTACCGCGACGTCCCCTGAAGGCCGGAAATGAGCGGTTTCCTCAGACCATCCTGGGTGCAGTGGAAGAATTCTTGCGAGGAACTGGCCTTCGCAAGCGAAATTCACTTTTATCCTGGGTTCCCAGAGGGAGGCGCGAAGTGCGCCAGGTGTCTCCTTCATAGGCCTCGCCTTGCCATCTATAATTTTGCTTCCCGGCAGTGTGGTCGGTGTTAACACGTTAAGCAGTATCGCAGGGCGGGGGACCTGCAACGCCTGAGTGACCTGTCAAATTGCAAAATCACTTTGCCTTTCTATTGTGGCATCCCTCTTGCAAACTTCAGTTTTCGGACGTTGAAGATTTCCTTCGTCGTCCAAGGCCTTGTAGCGAGGGATAAAAAGAGAAGTGCTGACAACGTGGAGATTCCGAGCAGACTGATTTTATTCTTCACAAAACCGAAACGAATATGAAAGGACAGCGCGGGAGCAACGAGAGAGAGATGGTACAGAGCGACTAGGTTCTTTAATGGTGACGCGCCGCGCAAGTGTATGGCATCTCAAGTTATCGGCGAGCGGCGCGGTTACGCGATACCTCTCGTGTGTACGACCCACGGCGGCGCCGGCGCGTCCCGTCGCCTCTTCTCCTCGTCCTCTGCAGCCTCATTCTTATTCTCATTCAGCGGACATGGTCCACGCGTGGCGCTAATCATGCGGTTGTAGTCATTTCCAAAGCAATAGCAGCTTTGCCTGTCTGCAGTTCATTTTTATCAAAGAAACGAAGGGAAATGCGGGGCTCGCTGCGACGCGCGCATTGAATGTTCAACGCGCTACTACTGGGAGACTACGCGCAGGACACAGATGAAGACCACAAGGCAAACGCTCACTGACAACTGTGGTTCAATCGAAGTAAAAATAAAACCGGCTTCATCGCTACAGTCCATGCCGCGGCCAATGCGCTCAAGCAACTTTTGTTACAAAGAGCCCTGCCAAGCAGGCATGTTGTTATTATGTGCTCCTTATTGGTTTGACCATTTCGCTGTTAGCAGGGCAGAGGGAGTGCTTACGCATTTGTCTTCGAAATATTACTCTGGCCCTTGAGCAAAGACTGCCATTTCTTCGAATCAAGTTGCGAATATGTGCCTTGCGCAGTGGAAGGCAATGTGGACAGAATTCGTTATTTGGTCCAGGTTATTGTCATGCTCTCTTAACCCGGTAATCCGGCACCTGCCAGATCGGTCTATGTAAGACTATGTACGATCACCGAGTCGCAATCCGCAAACTTTTCTTCCGGTGCTCATTACTAAGAATCTCGGGACAAGCGCTTCTAGTTTATTTGGCTGCTACAACGTGGCACATCAGTTTAAACACTAAAATGAAGCGCGTTGACATAATCCGAGATGTAAGAAGGAAAAGTAAGTCGCTCAGAATAGAACGTAATCGGCCGCGATGCCTAGCCGCACTGGCTGGGCGCTGTACCAAGTTTCTCGTAAAGATTTCACGTGTGTGTGAAATCCGTTAATGCAACAGCGCACACTGCTCGTTCGGTCGAAATGCCGTCGCCGTCGTAGTGTAGTTTTCGGCACCGCGCGCCGGAAATATTCGGGGGCTGCGTAAAAATCACAGGGAAAGCACACTCAATGAATAAAGAGAAACGAGGTTTAAGACAGGAATCGAACCAGGACCTTTGGCGTCTTAGAGAGGAAGGCTTCCATTCTACCACGACGGCTCGACTTTTGAACGTCAGCAAAGGCGCGTCTAGTAAATGCGCGGGGTTCTAGGCACGTATCTTCGAGATCTGCACTGCGGCGTGCATAACTAATTGTGTACATGTAAATTACAGATGTCGGAATTAAGCGCGTACCATGCGTTTCCGGTGAATTTCCTCCGAGATTGGCCTTAGAGGCAGTCCTAGCGCCATCACGTGGCAAGAACTGAAACCCCCCTTCGCCATGCACGCCGCTAGCCCGGCAGATGGCGCGCGCGTAGTCGAGCTTTTTGTGCGTCGTAGTGGTGTTCGTTTCTGAGGAGGTGTGATGGAACCGCAGCCATAGAGAAAGATATCTTTATCTATGCCGCAGCCGCCAACGAGTGCTAGTTTGGAGCAGCGTCTTTGGTGCAGACTCCGAACGATTTGTCCAACGGGCCAGGCGTCGCGCCGAGCGGGCGATGGCGTTCCGTGGACTCCCGGAAGCGCTACAACACGCTGTCGAGCTTTAGCGTCTTCCAATTTTTTGTTGCCCCCCTTTTTTTAATGCGAAAGCATTTCTAGGCAATGTAGGCGGGGTCGTGTCGCCAAAAAGTGCAGTTGTGACGTTCTCAGAAGAGGTAGCATCAAACGAGGGGTTGTAATCAAAAGTGGATGATGCTAGGATGCTGCGCAAACAAATTATGTTGATAGGATGATTAGTTATTTGATTAGAGCCAAAAATGCTGAAAAAAGGTCGAAATAGCGCGGACGTCGACAAATGGAGTGGACGGGAAAAGAGCCGTGGCGGCAAAATAGTGGAATAATGGACAAAAGAGGGAAAATGAATTTTGAATTGAATTAAAATGTATTTGATGAGTGATAACTAATCGAACAAAAAGTTTTATTGGCATAGATTAATTAATTATTCGCAAAAACCACTGTACGGTGAAATAGGCTGGATGGGGATATAGTAAGTGGGCGGGAAAGCAACAACGGCGCCACATTTGAAAAAAGCGAAATGGTCGATTGAGATAAAAGTAGGTTTAATCACAGTAAATAATTCTATCTTTCATTAAAGCTTAAGATAATTACGGTAATTCAGTATTCAAATTAACAAACAAAAAAAGATGATAAAGCAAGGCAAAGAGAGGCGACGAGTGCCGAGGAGGCTTCAATGCTTTCGCATTCTGCCATTGCGGGTCGCCGCAGTGATCTCTAATTTTTCATCTGTTGGCAGAGGCTCACCAATTTCAGGGAGGCCGTAACGTCCAGGGGAAGTTCATACCTGCTTGCTACTTTCTTTAAAGCATGAGATACTTTGTGTTTACACATGCGCCTGTGCTAAGGGGAGGACCAAGGCTTTCCACTTAAAGTGGCTGTAATACGCATGCAAAAATGGAATTTTGATATACCTGCGATCATTTTCCGCTATTGTGACAGCGAAGCATACTCTCTTTGTGTTCAACTAAGAACTCCGTAGTCGCAGACTGGGAGCGACAACCGAGCAAAGGGATTGACGCGGAATGCAAGGGACAAAAGTTCCAAACAGCGAGCACGCCCCGACGCCAAAGCGAGGAGAAGTGAACCGCGCCTTTCGTCCCACAACCGCTTCGTAACCTCTGTAAAACATAACCTGTTCCTAACGCTAATCGCAACCGTGGTCGAGCGCGCAGTCTGCGCTTAGTGCGGCGTTCGCATTTGTTGGGTCATAGTTTTCTCCTCTATTCGTTAGGCGCGCCTCAGCACGAGTGTGCAGACGAGATCAGAAGACCAACATGGCACAGTTGCCGACCACGGTGTGACAAAACCGACGTAAAATCGAGTTTTCAAACACAGGGTGCCGCTACACAGCATCCTACATAGCATCCTCCACTTTTTCAGATATGTGCGCATAGTCCCGATTTTACCAGTGTTTCTTTGTAGGCAGGCATTTGTATCAGAACATTTTCCGTGGAAAACGAGTGTCAAGAGAGTAGATGGTGCCCTAATATGCCAAAAAGGTGTTTCAGTTTCTTGACCAAACATACCTAACTATAGAAATCATACGGGCCGGATAAGAACCACTCCGTCACGGAAACTTTTTTCCTCGAGCGGTCGCATGGAGTCCTCAGATGAGTTCACCCTATGCTTCAGAGGAATCACAGTTGCCAGAATCATGTGGTTTGCTTGTTCCTCCTATTCCAGATTGCACTAAAATCCTCCTTGTTTGCTCGTCACACCAATTATCATTTGGTTTTAACAGTTATATTTGAATTCTTCTTATTGGCCCGCATGTTCTTCGCGAAGCCTTGAACGCCATCGTTTACGCGTTTTGTTCTTCACTTGGTCCTTTGCAGGTTGCCAACCAGAAGGTAACCACAAGGCCTTTGGGAACCAGGGCAGTTGGAGGGAAAATGCAGCGTCGTACCTCCAAGAGGACCGTCATTCCGCGGCTGGCCTTCCGCCGGATTGTCCGCGAGATACTGCTCGAGAAGGCAGGGGAAGATTTCACAGTGGAAAAGCTCGCCGTTCAGGCTTTGCACGAGGCCAGCGAAAAAATGGTTGTGGCCCTTTTTAAAGCATCTGGCCCGTTGGCGCACCACGCTGGCCGAGATAAGATCACTAATGCTGACCTAACTACACTGTTTGCTGTCTTCAAAATTTGCAACAACTTGGAGAGGGCTCTTGGCTCAAACATGTGACTGTTTTTTGTTTGAGTTCATTTTGTGCATTCTGGCTCACTTTTTTTTTCTGTAGCAAGCATGCTGCCACTCACAGGTGATGGATTTATGTGCAACTGAAAATAAAAAAGGACCGCGGCTGGATGACTCAACAACGAGTGTTGCTCTCTCCCTCGAATGGCAGGTATCGGTGATGACAACTATGTTGTGCACCAACGAATAAATGCATGCCTACTCTCTTTGGCTATTGAGAGATCGGCAATGACGGCAACTGTTTTCTATTCTATCTTTGCCGAAATGCAGGCGCCTCGGCTGCCCTTCGGCCGTGCTATCATGAGCTCAGTAGCCGAACACCAGAAGCAGCGAGCTTCCGCGGAGAGGCAAAGTGTGAATACCAAGATCATGAACTTAATATACTTTTATATTGCATTAAAGTGTTTTGCGATGTATGGCCAACATTTCATAATTCTCATTTTCACACTCATTTTGTATTTCATAATTGTCATTCTCACATTCTTTTTGTCTGATTCCCACATCATGAAATGTAATCAGCCGTGTTAGTACTCTAACAAACCGCACAAATCACACGTATAGCGAAGTGTTACTTTCCTTTATGCCACTGCGATGTTTCATGCAAATCAAGCTAATTGCATGATATGCTGCGTCCACGTGCAAACAATGGCTTCTAGCCGCTTACCTACATGCCACGATCGACACTGAACAAGACGGGTATTACGCAGAAAGTTGGTTTGTATATTCAGTTCAGGTAATATGTTTTCTTATTAGTGATGTGCATATCCTAGTAATAAATTTTGTTTCTATTCCTTGTTCATATTCTTTTCTAAACGTTCCAATAAGATTTGTATTATTGCAGTGTTGCCTCATTTTACGTTTCGCTGTAATGGCGTGTATTGCTCTTTATTATTCTCTACCACCGTGCCAATTCGATCCCATAATACAACTAATTACCTGCGATTATGTCACATCTTCAACAAGTTTGTAACCGGTCTTAGACATCGGCCAGTCGTGTGGGATTAAACCAGATGATAGTGACTTGAAGAAAAGAGCGGACAGTAAACACTTTCAGATAATATTTGCAGTGTTTCGTTATTGAGGCCGGCATGAGGAGACGCGGATATATGGTTCTATGTTTTTGGAGCAAGATGCGGCACCGGCTCCGCTAATTTTTCCGACACTGAGCTATTAGACGAGTTGATTACATTGGCGGATGAAGAAGCCTGTGCATAAAAACAGACGAAAAGGCGTTATACAGTACATTTGCCCATTCAGCCACATGAACCCTACCACCGTCATCAGTAGCAAGATATACATTAGGATTGTTAGAGGGGTATCAACCACCAGAAGTTTCGGGGGCTGTTCGTGAGCATCGCTTACAAGCGGTTTGTGAAGAATTTGCAACGAGTAGATTTTAGACCGCATGATATTATTTCTTAACGCCTGTTTTGCACCGATGCCAGGAACCAGAATCCCTCTTCTTGCCTGCCGGTCGGTAGAGGCGTTTTTTTTCTGTTATTTATGCTACCAAGGCGCCTATTGAACGAAGGTGCAGTGTTAGTGCATGACATCGTGATGACGGGCATGAGTGTATCGTGTATAAAAGTGGGAAGCTTGGTTGTGATCAGCTTCCAGATCACTTTCAGTGAACATCCTGAAAATTCGCGAAGAAACTGCTCAACAAACGAGGATAACAAGGAAATAATTCCATCAATGCTTCCTCGGTTTTATGACTGTTTTTTATTGATCATTTTTATGCATAAAGTTCAGTTTTACGGTGGCCATGGAATGATTGATAAGTCCATCCAAATATACATAGTTCTCGAGAGGGTTTCACAGAATCCTGTCTGGCGAGAGAGGAAGCATAGGGATTAAAGGTTACATAATCTCGCGGAAGGACAAACATCAAACGATGCCTTTATAACTATCGTTTGTGTTTTTTGCACAATGTGTGGTTTTTGTTCAGTCGTTATCCCCAAGTCTACAATAGTAAAACAAAGGTACGGATGATTTTACTGATATACGAGCAGATTCTAAAATCTGTTTCGTTAATTTTATTCAACGAGCGGAAAGGGTGGTATTGAAATAATTTTGTCTATGCAGAGGGGGCAGCATCGCCGTGCAGCTGTGATCTTTTGGCCAAACACTTGCCATACCAAACACACAGTCTCCAATTCCCGACATTCGCGCGGTAAATGCAGCCCTGTTCGATAAACTGGCATAGAATATGGTTCTTCGCTTACCTCAATGTTTTGAAAAACTGTCCGAAGGACCCTGCATGAACGTGTCCTGGCGTGACATGACCACCGCTGAGCTGACGCAGCCGCCGTCGTCGCTTCAGCTGACGCAGCTGCAGCCAAGCGCATCGTTTATTTTCGTTTTTATTTTCAGACCAATTCCTCTTCCAACTCCGTTCTACCTGCGCAGGCCAGTAATAGATGTCCATTTCGTGAGAGTTGAAAAGCTTGTGTAATTTACTCTTCTCCATTCAGTGACAGCAGCAACATAAGTGTAGAAGGTGAGAATGGGAAAAGAGAAATGCGTTGCTGATATGAGATAATGGGTGAGAAGGCTACAGGAGCACAAAAGCACGCCTATTCCAACTTTCTAGGGGGCGGGGTTATGATAACAAATGTGAGTTTATTCCGATCACGACTGGTAATCTTAATGTACATGAATTAAAATTTCCGTGTTGTCAAGAGGGCGGGCACTGGCTGACCAGCGGCGTAGAGTGTGTCCGACGACGTATTTGACAGATATGGTTTTTGGCGCTTTCAGTGTACTTCCGTGAAACTGAAAGCGTTAAAGCTGTACTGACAGCGTGCCATTCAGGATGAGTTATATGCGCCCCAACGAACTTGAGCATAATTACCGACCACAACAGAACGGCGCACTGTCACTATCAGTTTTTCCGGCCCCGTATTGTGTGCGTGTGATGCTCCCTTCGAGGGTGAGATTCGAGATCAGCAGCTGTAATAACAAACGTTGCTAGCTTGAAGTTCAAAAACAAGTTTGCTTTCCATTTCGCATTGCGTATAATTTTCTCAGTGCCAATTTGTTTTTTGTTTTTCTAGAAATGGCTCCTTGCTTCCCCTTTCGTTTGTGTGGAGGTGTACAGCCGAAGAGGAAAATGATTGTATTGTTTGTTAAACATAGTTATTTTCGGACACAGCAGAATATATAACCTTCTATCGAACGGCTGTTTGTGTTTAGAGCGCTCCAACATTCATATCGTCGCATGATTGGAATCATCAGCTATTCTTCTAGACAGCCAAAGCTATACAGAGCCGAGGCAACGCCTTGTTCTCTCCAATTACATTGCGGAATGCAGGCCTTGGTTGAAGTTTTATCTTAAAACAAAGAATTGTAACATCCGCTTGTAGGGGCATATTGATTACAGTTTGAGAGTCACTGGAAAGATATTCGTTGTTTTCTTTCAATTTGCTATGTTTGCATCCATCGCGGAGTTTTAAAGTTCCCTGGCCCGGCGGATGGCGTCTAGTCTCCGCAACGAGTGCGCAGGGTCGTAAGAAAAGATGATTTTTTTTTCATGAAACGGAACAAAAGTAAGGCGAGTAAGGCAAGACCGTTGTAGCAATAGCAATAGGTGTCCTACAAGATGAGGCGATGCGATTGTACGTATATATGATCGTCCTCGCTTTGTGTAAGCAAGTGCCCTCTTATTTTTGTACGTTCTTTTGTTTTGGGGATGTCCTTATATGAACTTAATGCGCTGTGAATGAAGGTCTTGTTAAGTTTTGAAAACGGAGAAGCGCACATCTCCTTGCAGCGCGCATTCCGCATTCAGGCTAGGGTTCGAGCACTTCGGTCTCAAGTTGTAAAACAGTGCATGAGCGATTCAGCTCCCGTTCGAGACGTTCAAGCAAAACAGTGTGCAGGAGCGTGTGCTTTTTGTTCTCTGTGCGCTTATGGAAGGAAAGGACTAGGGAATAACCCATCGAGTGTGCTGCGCGACATGAATAGTGCGAAGAAGTGCGCGTTGAGGAGGAAATGTGTGCCGACGCGCGGCAAGCATTGCAACGTCGTGTTAATAAATTTGGCCGTGTCTGCCCGAGGCGGCGCGCTTAAGCAAGAAGTTGATGATTGGATGGCTGTCTCGAGTTCAACCCATCACGGCCCGGATGGAACGTCTCGCATTGTATCCATGTTTTCGCCACGTTGGCACCGTCGCTGGTTATGCAATACTTCTCGCCATTCGGTCTCTTGACTAGGAGCTGTGTGTGCTGCGAATACAAACGCTAGTATCAGTGATATTGGAAGCAGTTCTTGTTCGACAAAATTCGCCGTAACATGTAGTGAGGTTAGATGATGCAACAATGTTACGTTTCTTCATTGACGGTGTTCCCGCTTGTTTGCTAACCTGACGACAGTTTGCGACGGGCGGAGAGGTACCACTTTCTTCAACAGTACCCGTTTATTTACAGTTCTGTTACAAAGTGGTCGTCAGGTACTCCTAGTAAAACCTACAACTCAAACTCTCAAGCAGGCCGGAGTCCACAGCAAGTAGGATCCCAGCCAGCCTCCACTACTCAAGGGGCTAACCCACAGACAACAAGTTGAACACTGCGGAATCAGGCCTGAAACCGCCACCAACCGAGATATCTGCCTGCCGCTCTCAAAGAGGCCGGATTCTGCACCAAGTCAGATCTCCGTCAGCCTCTGAGTCACGACCGGATCGGACCGTCTCGTTCTGTTTGCAGGCGGTCGGTTCAAACACGCCCCTCGGATGAACAGTCACTTGGCAGAAATCTTAACAGCCTGCCTGTTCGAAATCCGTAGCAAATCCTGTAAAAACAAAAAAGAAGGTGGTTACAATACTAGTAACTTGAAGAATCAGCCGTTCTTTGCTATTATGAAGAGTGAAACGCGTGCGGTTCTCTTCCCACAATACGTTTTCGTACAGCTCATTGCTGGAGGCTTGGAGTGATGACTTTTCAGACTGGCACGTTCAATATAGGCAGCCAGTGTTCACTTATGGTTCGAACTGTCCAAGCGTCCTGGCGGCCAGATTGGCTAGGTTTCTTTACCGAAGGCCAATTGCACCCACGGTCTTTTAAGTGCGTGGCTAATCCTGCAAAAGAAAAAGTCAGCTGTTTCCAGTACAAACAACATAAGGAATCAGCCGTTGTGTGCAATATTTAAGAGTGAAACAAATGCAGTTCTCTTCGCGCAGTACGTTTTCATACAGCTAACTGCTGGAGGCCAATACGCACAACTTTTCAATGGCACCTACCTTTTTAGAGGCTATAGAAAGCCAGTGTCCGCTGAATGTTCCAACCTCCCGAGCATCCTGGCGGGCAGTTTGGCTGGATTTCCTTGGCGAAGAGCAATGAGCTTACAGTCCCCTTCACCATCGTTATCAACGGTCGACTAAATTTATAGCAACGACTGTAAAAGCAAAATAATAAGCTGGTTACAATACTAGGAACACGAGGAATCAGCGGTGCTTTGCTATTGTGAAGAGTGAAACGCGTGCGGTTCTCTCCCCACAATACGTTTTTGTACAGCTGACTGCTGGAGGCTTGGAGTGATGACTTTTCAGACGGGCACATACGTTCAATATAGGTAGCCAGTGTTCACTTACGGTTCGAACTGTCCAAGCGTCCTGGCCGGCAGCTTGGCTAGGTTTCTTTAGCGAAGGCCAATGGGTATGCAGTACTCTTCTGGTTAGGCACCAACGGTCTGCTAACTCTGTGGCTAATCCTGCAAAAGAAAAAGTCAGCTGTTTCCAATACAAACACCAGGAATCAGCCGTTGTGTGCAATTTTTAAGAGTGAAACGAATGCAATTCTCTTCGCGCAGTACGTTTTCATACAGCTAACTGCTGGAGGCTCATAGTGACGACTTTTCAGACCGGCACCTACGTTCAGTACAGGGAGCCAGTGTCCACTGCCTGTTCGAAGCGTCCAAGCGTCCTGGCGGGCAGCTTGGCTAGATTTTCTTGGCGAAGAGCAATGGCCTTCCAGTCCCCTTGAGGATCGTCATGATCAGTAGACGAACTCCATAGCGAATGCTGTAAAAGCAAAAAATAATCTGGCTACAATACTAAGAACTTGAGGAATCAGCTGTTCTTTGCTATTGTGAAGAGTGAAACGCATGCAGTTCTCTTCACGCAGTATGCTTTCGTACAGCTGACTGCTGGAGGCTTATAATGATGACTTTTCAGACTGGCACCCACGTTCAGTATAGGCAGCCAGTGTTCACTTACGGTTTGAACCACCCGAGCGTCCTGGCGGCCAACTTGCCTAGGTGTATTTTGCGAACGCCAATGGGCTTCCAGTCCTGTTTAGGATAGACAAGAATGGTCGACTAAGTCCGTAGCGAATCCTGTACAAGCAATGGGTAAGCTGGTTACAATACAAGGAACATGAGAAAGCAGCCTGTCTTTGCTATCAACAAGAGTGAAACTCGAGGTAGTAAGGCACTTTGTTTACAGGGTGGCCAGTTTTTTAGCACGATCTCCCTTCCCTCCTTCAACAGATCTGCTGTTAACTGATCCTTATCAGCTGCTTTCTACCTTTCCATTGCTCCTAAGGCTTTCTTTACTTTCTTTTTCGTTAATGGTGGGATGTCAAATTGCTGTGCGCTACTACCTATCTCATTATCGTTCTGATTACATTCGCTACTAGATAGATTTGTGTCGAACTCCTGGGTACTTTGTCTTATCAATATTACTGAAGACATTGCGATTCTCTCCATACTAAACTTCCTTATGTTGGCTACCTCGAACGTATTTATTATCTCTGATAGCTGTGACATTCTCTCTTCTGTCTGTAAAGTTAACGCTTTCATGATTTGGCATTTCTTAATCAGATTTTTTGTCTCCTGAGATAGCTTGCCGATATCCTGTACAACCATCCTGCCGCTTACTTCTACTGTGCATTCCGTAACGATAGCTGTGAAGTTATCGTTCATTTTTTTAACATTAAGACAGTCTTCCTTGGTTAAAGCCGAACGTCTGCTCTGCAGCGATATCCTGAATTCCTCTACTCACCCTCTTACCGCTAACTCATGAATGGGCTTCCACTTCAATAGTTTCTTCCTTCCCTCTTCAAACCTGAGCTAATCTGAGACCTTACCATACTGTGGTCATTAGAACACACCGTTCCAACGACCTCCATATCCGGCACAATGCCAGGATGAGAGCATACCATGGTGTCTGCATCGTTTTTTGTCTCGCAATTGGGGCTCTTCCACGACCACTTCCCGTTCTTTCATTTGCGGAAGGAGGTATTCATGACCAGTGAATTATTTCGCTCCGCGAAATGTACTAACTCCCCTCTGCTATTCCTGCAGCCTATGCCATAGTCAGCTACCGCCTGGTCTCCGGCCTGCTTCTTGCCTGCCTTCGCATTGGAGTCAGCCATCAGTACAGTGTACTGTGATTTGTCTTCGTGTAATGCGTTCTGTTCGCCATCGAGAAATCTTTATGAAAAAAGATTTGTGGTTTCTTGATGCAGCTCACTGTAAGCCTTGTGTTTTGCTCTAGTAGTTTATATTCGAGATTCTACACCAAGTGACCTCTCAATTTGGAGCCTCTGTAAAAAGTTCAGACCCCAAGAAGCTTTGCTTCTTGGCCACGCCTTGCTGCTCGTTATGCAGCCCTCGCTACCCAAATTTCTTGATGGTAAAATGACCACCGGTCCTCACCCACCTAAGCTTATGACTTCCACGGATGCTACGAGAGCCTCACTTCACGGCTTAGATGCAAACCCCATCGGGCCCTATACTTCTGACAAATTTAAGCTGTACGTAGCTGAGTAAGCGCCTATACAGGGTGCCCCAGCTAACTTTGCCCAGAGATTATAAATATTCCGCGGCAGTCTAAGGCGACACCATTAAATGAATGTTGCTGGCTAGTGTATGAAGAAAGACGCATTATTTTTTGTATTGTGGTTAATTTGCATATTTACTTTAGATTAATTAACTAACTTCACAAGCAACGAAGATAGGCAAAAAATCAAAATGAGAAAGTTGTAGAACGGTCCGCCAACCGTCTAATTAAACAGTTTCTAACTTTCTGTTTATTACGTATTAGCTGCTTTCCGCTCACTGCAGATGCTCGCGAAATAAAAAAAAACACGTGACAAGACCGCTTGCGCGCCGCGATTGCAGTGCTCTCAAACGTTTCGCGTAGGAACCAACAGCACATTTAGACCAGTGTGCTGCCACTTTAAAAGATAACAGGGCAGCGGCGCAGCAGTTGACTGTGCGATTTATGCCAGCGGTATGCTTCCCTCGCGGCGATTCATGATAGGGATAAGCTGACGCGGCCCGTATCGATTGCGCTGGCATAAATCGCACAGCCAGTTCATTTGTCGCAGCTTTGTCACCTTTTCATCGGCAGCACACCCGTAAAGATGAGCTGTTCCTTTGTAGGCGGAACATTTGAGAGCACTGCAATCGCGTTGCGAAAGTGGACATGAAAAGTGGTATTTTTTTTTGTACTTCGACGCCATCTGCAGTGAGCGAAAAAAAAGAAGCTATTATGTAATAGACGGATATTCTGAAAATCTTCACTCGAACGTTTTGCGGACCGTGCTACGTCTTTCTCATCGGAAAAATTACGAGGAACTTTAGCGGCTAAAGTGCTGAAAGGCGAAAGCCTGAGTGCTGCATTCTGCGACGGGATTGTTCACTGCACATTTTGTTGGTGCATTAATTAACTGCCAATTAATGACGCTTAAGCTTCGCCTTTAGGAGTGGAACGCGACAGCGTGTTGTAGCACTGCCACGGAGTCCAAGGAACGCCACCACCCGTTCGGCGCGATGCGTTGCCCTTTGAACGCAACGCTTTTTGAGGAAAGGAAATGGGGCTGTAATTCTCTGTCATCTCGGTGGACACCTGAGCCGCACCGTACAGGAAGGGAAGAAGTGTGAGTGAAAGAAGAAAGAGGGACCGTAGTGAAGAAAATGAAAATTGTATTTGAAGAAAGGAAATTACGCATTAACTGTCTCACATATCTCAGTAGACACTAGTCGAAAATTGTATTTGAGGAAAGGAAGTTGAGCAGTAACTGTCTCACGTATTTCGGTGGACACCCGCCAAAATTCGCGCGCGGTGACGTCACGACAATTTGGACAATCTGAAACGCGGACAATTACGCCTTGCTCGTGGGTAAATTGGTTTCTGAGGAAAGGAAATGTATCTGTCTCTCATATCTCAGTGGACACCTAAACCTCACCGTAACGGGAAGGGAGGAAGATGGGAGTGAGCGAAGACACCGTATTCACTAGACGCACCTTTGTTCATTCCAAACCATCGTGCTGGCATGGCGGTGTCATTCTGCCTCCGGCAGCCGAGCTGAACGGATCGCAGGGTCATGGGCTCCAGCGGAGCGGCGATAGCGGCCTTTGACGGCCGCGGAAACAGGATCGATTACGGCGAAGATAAGGATTACCAGATCATTTTGCCGACACTGCCAACAGGACGTGTTGTTTTCAACACCGTTTTTCTTCACGGCGACGTGCGAGCGAGGCCGTTCCGGGTCGAGGACTTCCGTGACGCCCTGGCCGAGACCGGTACGCTCCCCGACGTGGTCGCGTTGGGGGGTACCAAATCAACCATGTGTGGGCGGTTACCCTGCGGAACACGGAGGCAGCAAAGAAGTTGCTCGCCTTCAATGAGCTGCAAGTTAAGGGACGTGGCTGCCTCATTATCGACCCGGAAGACCAGTAGGTGAAGCTGCGGCTACACTGGATGCTTCACGGTGTGGCCGACGACGACATCCGGACGGCATTCGCGGCATTTGGCAAAGTGACCGACGTTACGCGTGAGCGGTGGCGGATACAAGGCGTCAATGACAAGAGCTCAACGACAAGAACTGTCCTATTGAAGTTGAAGCCCGGCTTGAAAGTGGAAGACCTGCCACACCAGGTACGTGTCGCCAGAGAGTTGGCTCTTGTCGTGGTGCCTGGGCGTCCAATGCAGTGCTTGCGCTGCCATGGTACGGGCCACGTGCGGCGTGAATGCAAGGTTCCCCGCTGTACGAAATGTAGGCGGTACGGCCACGCGGATAACGAGTGTGTCCGCACTTACGCGGTGGCTACGGGCGGTGCATCCAAATACTACTCCGCGGAACTTCTCATGGATGTAGTCGAGGTCGAAGAATCTGCGAAAGGCATAGAGGAACCCGAAAAGCAAGCAGGCTCGACGGGCTCTTCGGGACCCTCCAGCCGCGATGCCGGACGGAAACCTGAAGGGGCGGAACCTTCTAGAAAGGAGACGGAGGCGTCGAGTGATGAAGCAAGCGTGCCGGCGCGCCCAGAAACCGAGCCAGCGACTCTGACCGAGGAGAACCTTGACCAGAGCGGCGCCCGCACGACCAGCGTCCCTGCCCCAGCGAAGCGGCCACACGCCCAGACCGGAACCGAAGGAGACAAGGCGGAAGCCCCCAGCGTCGAGGAGCCGCCGGCAAAAACCACCCAAGGACGGCGGTCCTCCATCCGGCCACGACCAAATGTGTCAACGGAGAGGAGAGCCATCGACAAACCGCCCCCGCAGCCAGGCCTGGCACCAGCACCGGATGGCTCCGGTGTCAATGATGTCGTCTTGCCAAGCGCTAGACGCGAAGGGTAAGCACCAAGTTCCCGGCCTTTTTCTTCTGCATGAAAATGGCTCATGCGTTCCCCATAAAAGTCGGTACAATTAATGTCAGGGGACTGGCAAGCAAGAAGAAACAGAGCCAGGTGTACCGCCTTTTAACTGAGCACGACATTGACGTCCTGGCAGTGCAGGAAACGAAAATTGACGGGAAAGAAGAGACCGGGAGCATGGTGCGACGTTTCACGTCTAGGTTTTTTGCAGTAGCAGCCCACGGTGTAGGCACGTCTGCGGGTTGTCGCATTTTTGTAAAGAATGTACCGGGACTTGAGGTTCAGGCATATACGGCGTGTCCTTCGGGTCGATTTGTTTTGATTGACTTCCTGTACAACAAAACATATTGGCACATCATCTGTGTGTACGCCCCAAATGCGGTGGATGAGAGGACAGCCTTTTTTCAAAACGTTACAAAGGTACCGTACTTCAGTTGTGAGAAATCCCTGATCGTCATGGGTGACTTCAATTGCGTCCTCGGAGGCTGTGACAAAACCAGTGCACGGGAATTTAGGGACAGAAGCACTGAGGTACTCTAAGAAATTATAGACACGTGCAACCTCGATGATGTGGCGGAATGTTTAGAAGGCACGCGTTGTGTGAGGTTCACACATTTTCAGCGCTCAAGCCATGCGCGGATAGATCGCATTTATGTGTCGCCGGACGTTATTACAAGATGCAGTAGCGACAGTGTAGTACCGGTATCATTTTCTGATCATTGTTTAGTGTTGTGTGGGATAGGGACAAAGAAACGAGGAAATCAGTTTTCTTGAGAGATGTGGAAATTAAATAATAAGCTCATTACAGACGACATCTTTAGCAGGAAAGTAAACGAAGAAATCAGCAAATTAAAGCCGAGCGGGGAACTGAAAGTATGGCAGCAGTGGGAACTTTGCAAACAACAAATAAAGATAGCAGCAATCGAAAGGTCAAGCTGTATACGACAAGAAGAGAGGCGTGAGGAGGGCAATTTAAGATCGTTACTGGCTAAACTTATCGAAAAAGAAAGCGAACAGCCAGGCAAATGGATGGACGACATTAGGAAAATAAAACACAAAATTGAACTCTTCGAGGAAGAACGCTATCGCGGTGCACTTGTGCGGGCTAGGGTGCAAGATTTAGCTGTTGGGGAGACACCTTCGAAACGAGCTCTAGGAATCGAAAAAAACGCACGCTCAGCGAAACCACATTGAAAAGATTGAATGGGGCGGGGCGTTATCTGGGGACGGCGGGCATATCCATCAGGCATTTCTTGAATATTATCAGGGGTTGTTTGCGAAGCAAGAAATGGATGTGTGCGCATTCAAGGAAAAGTTTCTTGGTGCTTTACCGCGATTAGATGACCAACAGAAAGAAAGGCTCGAGCTGTCGATAACTGCGTCAAAGGTCGAGCACGCGATAGAAAATTTGAACCTGGGAAGATCTCCTGGACCTGATGGGTTAAGCGCCGCTTTTTACAAAGCATACAAACACGAAATAGTGCCAGTACTGACAGCAGTCTATAATGAAGCCTACAAAGTAAATGAATTGCCCCCGTCTTATGGTAAATCCCATACAGTGCTAATCCCTAAATCCGATGAAGCAGAAAAGTTAAAGCAGGTCACAGCATATCGTCCTATCGCCCTCAGAAATGTAGATTATAAAGTTTTCATGAAGATTTTAGCCCGTAGACTACAGTCAGTAATTCAAGATATAGTCGGTCCCCACCAGACGTGTGGGATCAAGGGACGCTCTATTGTTTCCAATATTCATAGAGCGAGGTGTGTGCTGGAATGTTGTGATAACACAAATAGCTGTGTAGCCATCCTTCAGCTAGATCTTGAGAAGGCATTTGATTGTGTTTCGCACGATATCTTGTTTGCATACTCGACCATGTGAATGTAGGGTCCATTTTTTGCGAGGGAGTGGCCTTGGCGTACCGGAGCTGCACGACAAGATTAATTGTAAATAAGAGTTTGGGGGCCCCATTAGCCTGCAGCGTTCGGTGCGCCAGGGTTGTCCCCTCAGCCCTCTTCTATTCTGCATTTACATTGAAGCGTTATGTTTGAATATCATGGAGAGAGAAAAAATTCGAGGCTTCCAGCTACAGGCGGCAGAAATTAAGCTGCTGGCTTATGCGGATGATGTCGCGGTATTCACAGTGAACCGGGAAGGTGTAACCGAGGCCGTGGCATGCGTAAAAGAATTCACCAAGGTCACCGGTAGTAAAGTGAAATGGTCAAAGTCCCTGGGGCTTTGGCACGGAGAATGGCCAACGAAGCCCGGAAATTTTGCAAACGTGTCCTGGGTGACAACCCCAGTAAAGTACTTAGGCGTCCCACTGGATGGTTATCGCGGTAGCGATTCGTACTGGAAAGCCCAGACGCAAGCCACGCGTGAAAAGGTGGAGAGGTGAAAAGGGCGACATCGTTCAATTTTCGCAAGGGCCACAGTGTGTAATCTGTTTTTTATGTCTAGGCTGTGGTACGTGATGCAAGTGTTGCATTGTGCAAGGATGAAAGTACAGAGACTGCACCGGATATTTGCCGTTTTTGTGTGGGCTGCGGACTGGGAACGCTGCAGCCGGACCAATTTGTTTAGGCGGGTGAAGGACGGTGGCCTGAGTCTGGGACACTTATTTCTGCGGCAGATTGTAAGCAGATTTTGTTTTGTGCGCGATGTAAGTGATCCGTTTTTGCGCACTGTGTGCCAATTAAGGCTCGGAAATGCACTGCCGGACTTTGTTGTCTCAACCGAAAGTTTCTCGGGACGTATTTTTGGTTACTTTAGAGAGGTTGTCGCGAGTGTTCGATTCCTGTCTGTTCGATTTTTGTATGAATATTTATCTTCTGTTAACAGGAAGAAGTTGTACAAGGATTTGTGTGATGTAGTTCTTCCACAACCTATGTACAGGGCCTTATACAATGGAGGCCTGGGACGCGACGTACTTAAGCGTGTGAAGGCGATGCAGGTGCCACCAAGTGCAAAAACATTTTTCTTTAAATTACATACCGGAACACTACCAGTAAAGAAATTTTTGGAAGGGAAGCATTTATTTCTACCTTGGGGATCCCATTGTTTAATTTGTAAACAACCAGAAACAATAGACCACGTTTTTTTGCACTGTTGGGAGGGGGTATACTTTTGGGACATCTTACAAAGGACTTTAAAAAAGGAATTACCGCTGGACTCTCATGGTATTCGGTACTTGCCTGTAGAGAGTGATGATGGGACACCATTCGACCTTATTATACTAATGGGCCTCCATTGTATTTGGCGCTCCAGAATGGCAGGATATCATCGCGATCCTGATGCACGGCCAGCACGCATCTATTTTCGGGAGTGCATGCATAGGTATATTGAAGGTCAGAAACTTGCTCCTGAAGCTCCCGAGTGGCTCGAAAGAGTCGAGCCTTTGGTGACGCTTAAAGAGTTTTAACGTGACGAAGCCACGCCCCGTCAGACGGATAGTGTTGTTAATTATTGCTCATTGTGCTCTGTAAATGTATTTGTGTATTGTGGTTCTTGCCGAAGTCAGGCAATAAAGAAAAGAAAAAAAGCTGGCATGGCGGTGTCCTAGCGTGCTCGACTCGCACTCCGGTGTTCGATTCCCAAGCTCGGCCAAATTCTTACTTGGTTTTATTATGCGAAGCATATTAACGTAGGTTTCGGGCCTTCGCGCGACGCCCGGCGGTGGCCACCATTGACCTTCAAGTAGGTCACGTGACATGACGTCACGTGATGACGTCACACCGGCTGCAGATGGGGCCTCATATCGCGCCCTCGGTCGCCTCCCGGCGGTGGCCACCATTGACCTTGAAGTGAGATCACATGTTGTGACGTCACATGATGACGTCACACCGGCTGCAGATGGGGCCTCATATCGCGCCGTCGGACTACAGTGAACTAGTAGTCGGACGTCGCCCGGCGGAGGCCTCCACGCTTCGGCTCGCGCCGTCGCGCGCGACGCGGCGGCGGCGCCACCATCGCTGCATCACGTGATATGTGACGTCACGCCAGGGATGAGGCGGCGCGCGCCCGCCGTCGCGTCAGTCTCTGTGCCCGCAACCGCGCCAGCGTCTTTGCGCAGGGCGTGTATGCGGTCAAGATGCCTCCAAACGCTAAGGACATGCTTCGCATCCACTGGGCTTAACCTTGATAAGCCTCCAATTTTTTATTTATCTGGTCGGACTAGAAAGGTTAATTATACTAATTGGTTAAGTAAGCAATTAACTAAACTCAGTCAAACTACTTGGAGCATCACTATACGACCCCTTTAATTGGTTGCATGGTTAGTAGCCAAAGTACAATTGGCCCCGATTGAAATTCGCGCACTGTGACGTGACGACCGTTTCGACCAATTGAAAAGCGTGACATTTTTGTCGACAGCTCCTGCTTACAACGATGAGGCATTAAAGGCTTACGCCTTAATATTTTGCCTATCTTCTTTTCTTGCGAAGCTGGTTAATTAATCTCGACTAATTGCGAAATTACGCACAATACAAGAAAAGTGTGACCTGCTCCATACGATAGCCAGCAACATGCATTTGGTTGCGTCATCTTAGAATGCCGCGGCATATATTTAAGCCCTACTACGGCTAAAGTTAGTTTGTACACCCTGTATATCAGATGTGATGAACTGCGGCGCCCACACATGTCAAAGGGGCGCTCTTCCCGCTGGATGTCGTTCTTGTCGCGTTGCGAAATTGTGACGCCATACGACGCAGGCGTACGATCGCAGGGACGCCGCTGCAGCCGCCATCCGAGACTTCCTGTTTTCGCACTGGCCGGCTCTTTCTCATCTAGCCGCGGGGACCGGCTTCGGACGGCTTCCGTGGCACCGTGGAAAACGAGAGCGCGCTGTTGTCAAGCTGCCGCCTACATTTCATCATCCCCGCCGCCGGAATTCTCGCAGCCTGAACCTGATATGCCGAGCAGGGATAAATAATTTTTTCTAGCAAATCTCTCATCGCCTTCCTTTCTCGCCAGAATTTAAGCGTCCATAAAAATGTGCTCGAATCTGTCGACAGCTAACTACACGGCCACTAAGAAAACACGGAGGTCCCACGACGCTTAACGGACGGCGTATCATTTGTCCTTGAGAAATTGCGTTGCAGAGCACTTCGAGAAAATTAGCCAGCTATTTACGTTATGTCTGTCTGCATTCATGCCCTTTGATCAAGAGAGTGGACCAGTTTTTCAGTGACATACGATTTCTTTCGGGGAAGCCGCGTAGCGGCCGCGCTTGGGAAAGCAAATTGCCAACGTTAACCCCGTTGTCACTGGCCAGGCTATCCGGCCAGGCTTCGGCGGAATGCTCTTGGGATCGGAACGCTCTCGAAAAGATGCTGTCTGTTCTCATGCTCTCCAGGAAAAGTGGCGATTCCAGAGGATGACGTTGCGATGCAACTAAAGTCGCAAATCCTCCACCCCGGCGACTGCAGACCCTGGGAGGTTTGGATTTACTTATATGAGCATCATGCAGGGAATTCCCTAACTACGGGCTCACCATCAAGATTCTTCCAGGCCGTCGCTGCTTTCTTCCCAAGTATTACTTTCGTAAATTCTTGATTCCAAACCCGAATTTGCCCCAGCAACAGTGTACCAAAATTTGCCGCGTACCATTTTCAGTATTACTGCTACTTTGTCGAACCTTCATGAACAAGACGAGTTCACAACTTTAATTGAAATTGTGGAACCCTACATTCCAGTGAGCGCCGAATTTTCTTTACAGGTATGGCAACAAACGCAGATGTTTACCCGCCTGGCTTTACTTCGAGTCGAAACGGAAAGAATACGAGTGGCGGTGGTGTATTTACGCAGATCTTCGAGTGTGAAATCCGTGGCATACTCGAAACACTTGGACGCACCGCGTGGCACCTCTCACTGGTCCCTGACCGTCTACTTCGCGTCAACATCCTGCCTATATACACCGCAACATGGACACGGAGAGGTATTCGGCACAGAATCAAGTGCATGTCACCTTAAGAGCCCATCCCATGACACTTATATACTACACAGAAGCAGCCTTCGCTGACTGCAACGCTGCAGCTTCGTCTGTAGGCCCGAGTCATCAGGAAGTCCGTCACCACACCGGCGTTCCTCATCCGACCTCAGCTGAAACACAAGCAATCGCAGAAGCTATCCTTCTCTACCCTCACCAAACTAACACCATAACAGTGCGCACAGACAGCCAGAACGCCCTCCGCGTCTTCGCCACCAACATGCTCACCGGGACATATCCATGCCCCGCTAAACACCTACCTCCACTAGCACCTAAACATGCACGGCCTTCTTGAATGGGTCTCCGGTCACAAGGTGATATAAGGGAACCAAAGGGCACATGCCTTTCCTCGCGACGCGTCTCCGAACAACCCCTCTTCTTGGCCGGATGATTGCTACACCAAGGATGAGCGGACTATGCACCGAAAACGCCGAAGAGAAAGAGTAAATAAACTGCGGCACAGCAGCGGCCTCCTTCCTATTCTTTCTCCACATCTTATTCGCCACGAAGCTACTTTCATTAGGCAAGCGCCAAAAAATTCTCTACCATGTAACCTGCACGGCCACAGCATAGTCGAGCGCTCTGGCCACCCCCGCTCTCAGGTGTGTGGCGCCTATGCTTACTACAAATACGCAAATTGGACCTGCCCACGTGCCACACAGTCACCGCACTACCTCCAACGCACAGTCCTACTCACACAGGTGCCCTATTCTTGCGAGAGCTGGGCCACTCCTCCTGTTGCATTCCGCCCAACCTGTGGCCGCTGCTCGTTGTCCATGTAACCCATGTGTTGGTCGATATAGGATCCGGCTTTCCGACTTGTGACAGCGACCCGGACCAAGGTCGGGAAATAAACGCTTTTTTCTCTCTCTCTCTTCAGCCACCTACTTAGCCATGAGGTTATTTTTCAAGTCTGTATTCAATCAACAACTACGGCTTTCGTCAGCCAAAGAGCCAAAATCTGTTGGTCAGGAATTTATTGTCCAACCCCTGACAACAGCGAAAACCCAATTCGACAGCTTAGCCATGCCTTATCGCTTCTCCCTGGGAATGTATTACATTATCTCACTTTTTCAGATCGACAGATTTCAAGCGAATTCACAAGAATAGAGCCGATGTCTCATCTCATGTCTCATATTTGAACGCAAATATGTTTCACATTCTACAATAGTGGGCGCAATGCTGTGGATCTCACCAAAATCTCAGGTACCTCATCAAAAGTTGCAGCCTGCCTTAACATACGAAATCACAACGCAGCAATCAGTGAATTTTCATGCCATCAGTAAGGGATTAAAATTGTTCTTCCTGATATTCAGTTGTTCAACGAAAAATTGTGATCTAGAGGGGTCTTAGAACATATTTTGCGTTATACTAATGCCGCTTATACACATTTTTGTGGCATACTAATGCAGCTTGCGTACATTTTTGTGCATTTGCGAACGATGCAGAAAAATAATAAGCACAAAAATTGGATTAACGAAGGTCTAAGAAGGCGCATAGGAAATGTGAAAAATATTTCTAATTTATTTCTTTAAGATATGCGCTTCAACGTCCGCATTCTTATTCCAGAAACAACTCGGGCGTTCCATTTTTCTTTATCAAGCCTTCCGCTGAGGACGGAGATTTGTGATCAGCCTTTTAGACCTTACTGTCACTCTAAATCCAAACTACTATATATTTGCAGGAAATATGCCCATTTTTCAGAAATGAGCCGTCGATAACTCCGCTTAAATGCAGCTTCATATTTCTGGTCGACAGTTTCGAATAAGCAGGGTAGCCACAGTTTTTCATCCCTGCAGTCTCTGAGACTGTCTGAAGGAAATTCATATAAGGCCGCGAGATCACGCAGAGCTCAAAGGAAACCGCGAATGTTACGGCCGACCAGTTTGTTCAATAATCTGGCTGAAATTTCGCATATAGGTGCCTAAAATGAACGCGTCGTTTGCACTAACATGCCGCAGTAAAAAGCGGAGAAGGTATTCTTGGGAAGCGACTTGTTCTTTGCAGCAGTTTATATAATCATCCACACCAAGTGAAGCTGTAATTCTTCACGCGTTTTAATTCTTCCCCAGAGTTGTTTCGCTGGTAGATGACATGAGCAATTAGGAGGTTACTCAAGTTTTATGCGTTAATTTTCATCCTCAAATTCTTTCAATCCAACCATCTGAGTACTGCATGTAAATAAGTGATTAAAAAATAGTACCGATATTCTGTCGCCATACTTGACTTTCTTTCTGGTTTGCATTTTACAACTTTTTTTTTTATGCAGGACGACGATAGCTGGACAGTATTTATTGGGGCCGTGCAGCACTTAAAGAGGACGCAGCCCAGCGTGGCCGTGAAATTATAAACAAATGGGGTGGAAAGCTTACAGCTGTAATTCGTACTTTCAGCCCGTATTTTCTGCGCAATCCAACAAGACAGTCTCATCAGTATCTGCAAAGGCCGTGCTAACAGTCACATGGACGACATATGTACAATAATATTACCGGCATTGCTAGCCTTTGTGCACACACAGTGATGGTTACCAGTCACAATGTAATATCACCTATCTGTACTACTGAAGAGCCCTCATGTAATAACAGCACATCATATTTAAAGGAAAAAGAACAATTTCATTGAGACTTAACGTGCTGTTATACGTACATCAGATTGTGCCGGATCAGTAGTGATCTGCGACTACTGCCAGAAGCGTCTGAGCGTAACGATATCAGATCGCCTCTTTTTAAAGTGCCCCAAGCTTGTGCATAACGACTACGCTGGTGGCGCGCCACTGCGACTGAACTATTGATCCTTTTCTCTTTTAGACTCTCACTTCTGAGACCTTTACCATTTGACACCTTTGTACTGACCACAAACTACCGCTCGTCACTGGGTAAATTTCCAAGGACGTTTTGCAGTTCTCATAAACATTATTCATACTAGTTATCCTTTCGTGGCACCGCCACGGTGGATCATAGGCTATGGCCCTCGGCTGCTGACCCGAAAAACGCGGGTTCGATCCCGGCCGCGGTGGTCGAATTTCGAAGGAGGCGAAATTCCAGAGGCCCGTGTACTGTGCGATGTAAGTGCACGTTAAAGAACCCTAGGTGGTCGAAATTTGTGGCGCCCTTCACAACGGCGTGCCTCATAGCCTGAGTTGCTTTGGAACGTTAAACCTCTATAAACTATAAACTATCCTTTGGTAGCGATTCTGACGCGCCTCTTACAAGCACTTCGTAGATGTGCGGTAAAACTGATCGGAACGAGAATATAAAATAAAAATGCTGCGAGGAGCGTTTTTGAGATTTTTATCGGCACTTGTGGATACGTATGTGAGGGCGTTTCATTGCAGTCACCATTTTGGCAACATACTACTCAGTGAATGTATGCAAAACCGCCGTGCTTCATTTTCTTCAGGAGGACTCCTCCAAACTGTTCTATGTGGCTAATCACATATGTCCTTTTTTGCAATAATTGTTACCTCTCTCACTGCCGTTGCCAAACGGACATTATGATCTGAACTGGAGCCCTCGTCAGGCTATGGTGGTGACCCCAGTATTCTGTGCCGAACTGGGATACCGGTTTGTATCTACGAAGGAGAAAAAAACTAACTTGGTTCTGCTCGCCACCTCCTACCATATTCAGCGTCAGTGAGGAAACAAAAGAGAATGACAAAGCTACAGCCCGCATGTTCCTTACCTCCGGAAGCGTCCCAGACGCGATCGCTGCACAAGGCGGCGGGCCATATTTCCGTGAGACTAGACGCGCACTCCCTCAGAGGGGCTTCCTCTACGCATGCGCCGACATGGTTACATGAGCCGCGAGAAATGGAGCGGGTGCGCGGTGCGTTGGCTAGGAGCGGAAAAAACCAGCAGAAAGACGAGCTAATGAGAAAAAACAAATCATTGACGATGCGTAGATGATCACGTGATCGCGCCTGGGTCCGAAAGAAGAGGACGTCAGTGTACGGCACTCCTCCTTCCAAGTCAGACGTAGTGCTGCGCGAAGGAACTCATTCGTGTCGAATCCCTTCTGCAGAAAGACTGGGCAGGTTGCTGTGGACGCAAAATCACTTCACGAGACAATAGCCGGCCCCAACCGGTAAGTTTCATCGCTTTACTGGCTTTACCATGGTGCTGCATGTATTAAGAGAGCACACCCCTGACAGCACGCAGTTGTCTTCCCGACGCTCATGGCGGAGTGATGTGGAGCAGTGATTAGCACGCCTGCATTCGCTTTGGCTAACCAGCAACGCTCAACGCTAAAGAAGGTTCTGTACGTCTTAAGCCAGCTCCGACAGCGAAACGGTGAGGCGGGCAGTGAGATTTCGTTCGTTGTTGCGATGGGGGTGGTTGGTGAGGCAACCGCAGTTCAATAATAGCAAAAAGCGCGCACTGTTCCTGTAGATGGAATTAAATGTCTAAAATGTGCGTCACATGGATAGCCGTGAGCAACGTCTGTGAACACGAACTGTTTATGAGAATTATTTTTCTCACCAGGAAACCGAAAGCTTTAATTTGTAACCCTCTGTTACAGCAGCAAAGTAAAGAACAAAAAATCAGAAAAAATAAAAATAGACTTCAATGAAGGCGTGCTAAATGACGGTTCCAGTGAAATATTTGATGAGTTAAGAATGGAAAGAATCTAGATTAGACGCGGAAGCGATGTTGTCTGGTAAGTCATTCCATAATTTGATGGCTCGTGGTAGTGCAGATGAAATGAAAGCGAATGTGTCACCATGTATCCTTGCGAAACTGAACTGATTATATAATTTTTTCGACGTGCGGGATGAGACATCGAGTTTAAATGAACTAGTTCTATTGAAGTGCGCATATTTGTAAAATAGTGTTAGGAGAGCGATGTCACGGCGCGCGCTTAGTGATTGTAGTGAAAGATCGGTTTTAATCTGAGTGACGCTTGAACGGTAGTTATAGTTTCGTGAACTGAATCGTGCTGCCCTCTGTTGGATAGGTTGTAACGCGATGATCATGTTCATATGTTAGGGAGACGAAATTGGAGAAGCAAATTCAAGTTGTGGACGAACAAAAGTGAGGTATGCTAGTCTTCAAATATTACATGGCGGATTCCGTAGATTACGGCGTAGGTATCCTAATGACTTTGAGGCGACGGCGCATATGAGGGAGATATGAAATGACCAAGAAAGATCTGAAGAAAGGTTAACGCCAAGATATTTGTAATGTGATACGTGAGAGAGTAGGTCATTTTGAATACGGTATGTATAGCTAGACTTGCTATTTTTACGGGTGAAATAGATGACTTAGCACTTTGATACATTAAAGGGCAACTGCAGCACTTTTTTGAGAATTTCGCGGCATTCAATAATTCAAATCTTATAGGGTGTAGTTAAAGCATGCCAAGTATTTTTGTACTAGCATTTAAATGGTGACTTGATCGACGATTGAATTTTGTGCTTCTTCTCAATGCACTGGAGGAGTGCAGAGAAGTTTAGAGTGACGTCACGGAAGGTATCAATTCAAATTACCGCTGTCGTCTGCCACACCCATACCTGACTCGTTAGACGCTGCAAACAACTCTCGGCAGGGTTTGCCTTCGGTGGCGTTGGTTTTTCCCTTCAAAGCAGGCGTTTGCTCGTAGGAAACGAACCGACACCTTCGATGACGTCATCATGCCCCCCCCCCCCCGCCCCCCCAACTAGTTGGCGTTGTGCGCTGCGGAGAAGCTTGAAGGGCGTCCGGATTTTAACCGGCGATTACTTCACTATTTCAAGTGGTAGCCCAAAAAGACTTCGCATGCTTTACCACCAAGTTTCACACATTCGACCATTTTAATGATTTCTAAAACCTATGCAATTTCCCTTTAAGAGTCATTAACCATGAGTTGCACCAGTCGTTAATAATAAGAAGGTCTGATTGGAGCGCCAGGTGGTCATTAGTAGACATAATAGGGCGGTGTATAATGCAATCATCCGCGAAAATTCGCATACTGGAAGTTATATTATTAGGTAAATCATTGATATAAATAAGAAATAATAAGGGAACAAGCACACTGCCCTGCAGCACACCGGAGTTAACCCGGGAAAGGTTAGAGGAGAGCTTATTAACAAATACAAACTGTTGGCGATGTTAGAGGAAGTTACGACGCCATGTTATAGTTAGCGAGTCTAGACGGAGTGATGATAATTTCGAAATCATGCGGCAGTGAGCTACGCGGTCGAATGCTTTGCAAAGTCAAGGAATATACAATCACTTTGAAGGTTATCGTTCATATTAAAATGCAAATTAGTAGTTAGTTCGAATAACTGTATTTCGCAGTAGTGACCCTTCCTAAACCCGTGTTAATTAGCGTAAAAAAAAATTATTCTGCTCAAGATGACTGAACACATGCGATGAAATTATATGTTCCAGCATTTTGCAGAGGATGTACGTGAGAGATATGGGACGGTAATTTTCAGCTGAGTGTTTGTTTCCAGATTTGAAAATTGGCACTATTTTAGCTATCTTCCAGTCTGAGGATAGTATTCCTGCAGTTAATGATTGACATATGGAATAAAATCTTGCTTGCCACTGGAACTGTATATTTAAAAATTTTAGAATTAATACCACCAACACCAGGCGAAGTAGATACAATAGGAGAATTCATGAGACACGTGACGCCTTCTTCAGTTATCTGAATAGGTGTCATGTAGCGGTAATTAAGATTGGGAACTTCCAGAAAAGTAGAATGATCTTCAGAAGAGAACACAGATGAAAAGAAGGTGTTAAATATTGAGGGGCACTCGTTGTCTGGGAGGGGGGTGTTGTTATTTTGAAGAGAGATGAAACTATCATCACGCTCAGGGCATACTTGTTTCTAAAACTTGTTGGGGTTAGTTTTCAAAAGGGCTGGAAGATCATATGAAAAATACTTGTCTTTTGCAGCAGATAAGACGGAGCAATAGAATTTTAGTTTGTCACTGTACTTATTCCAAGCAGAAATGGTACAGGCACGCTAAGCAGTCAGGTACAGCCGCTTTTTCTTGTTCCTTAGTTGTTTAAGCCTTCTAGTAAACCAGGGATTAGATTTATCTTTAGTTATTTTGATCACAGGGGCATACCGGCTAGTCAAATATGAAATCTTATCTCTAAAAAGTATCCAGTTTTCTTCAACGCATTGGTTGTTAATTGAAATTACAAATGTATGATCAAAGAAGGTTTCTAGTTCTGTGTTGATAGCTGTGAAATTAGCCTTATTGCAATCGTTAATCTCTTTTGTCACACAGCCCATATACTGAACTGGGATGCCCATACTTAGCTGAAGTAAATGATGATCGCTGATTCCTTTTAAATGAGAATATACGCAATATTGCTTCAGGAAGGGTTTCTTTCACAACGCATAGGTCGTGCCAACATGGCGCATTGAGATGCAGCGTCACAGCGCCGCGCAACGCCACCCGTGTGCACAGCTTGAGGCAGGGCACTCCACTCCGCAGACGAAAGCGGCCAGTATTTTTCTCCTGACGCCGTTGAAGGCCCTGCATAGCCGACATCGGAAGACTTCTGAACCACTTTTCCACATTTACATGTGGCACCTTCTGTAGCCCCCAGCGCATCGGAACAGGCGATGGATTCAACTGCAAGCACGTGCACCCCGCCAGTGGTAGGGGCGCGCTGTTGCTCCCTTGAGCACGTGTGTAAAGAAAAGCTCCGCATAATGGAACAAAAAAAAATGCATGTACTAAGGTCCCTTTTCATTCACCAAACTGCAAAAGCGTCGCATTTGTTGAAAAATTAAGTTGAACTCTTCTCCTTCAGCCCTGGATTTTTCGTACTAACCAGGAATTTTTTATTATCTTATTCACCTTCTTTACCTGTCATGAAAGCAAAAAATATAGAGATATCTGGCGCATGCGCGGATACTAAGCAGCGCGTCCTGATGTGACGACGTCGGGGCTTTCTGGCAGTAGGATTTCACTCGGCACATGATCCTTAGGTAGTACCATCCTCAGCGCAGAAAATTTTTATGTGAGGAAAATGACGTGTTGATCAAGCTGCACATAACTTAAGCTGACGACAGCAATAAGCACGCTTGAGAAGTTGGGAAGAAATTTTTTGCACACCGCTAGTGCGGATCTGTATTTGCTTTCATGTAAAAGGCCTCAGGTTTTCCGGATCAAGCTTGAAGCTTGCACGGTTGCTGCTTCTTATCTACAAACTGCCAGTGGCCGATCCGGTTGTGCCAGAAGCCCTAACTGGTCACTGCGTGGAAAAGCTTGGGTTTATTTTTGGGGGTTTAGTACAGAACACGATGGCCGTCTTTCTTTCAGCGTTCGGTTGTGCCACTTGTTGCCGCTCCGTCCGCTCGCTCGCGGTGAATGCGGGCAAGACCGTTTTCCTGCTACTACTTCTGCCTACGAACTTTCGTCTTTCTTTATTCCTGCACCTTGTTTTCAGTGCGTTAGCCTTAAAACCTTCATGTAAGAAAAATCTGTCCACCTCTCCGCCCGTCTGAAGCCTCGGTTGGCAGCTAGCAAAGTGAAGACAGAGCCCCTCTCCACTTTCAGGGGAGATGAGAGAGAGAAAAGGGGAGAGGGAAGGTGAAGAGAGGACGGGAGGCGACGTATGGAGGGTAGGAGAGACTGGAGAGGGGTACGGCATGTCGCACTGCGATTGCTGGATTGGATCGGGAGGGCGGAGCGGGGGGTACTGCATGTCACGCGATGGTTGACGGACTGGATCACGTCACCCGCTCACACGGTCTGAACCCGCCAGCGGCTGCTCCGTCTAGGTAGGACACTAGTGCTAACGCAACCATGCCGCATCAGTCGCATAGATCGTCTATAATTTTGTAGTGAATGCTACGCTACTATAGCTGCGACGTATTTCACCGTGAGCCTCCCAGTGACCTTGAAACGACCTTGAGATAAGTCGTGGATAGTGTTGCTATGGGCATATACCCACGGCCGGGCTGAATGCACCGGCGCGCTCTCTCTTTCCGGCCTGCGCAACGGGGGCAGTTGCCGCCTGCGGCCGCAGCTTGAAGGCGGCGCTGCTGCCCTGCCCCTCCGCTTGCGCCGTCGCGCTTCGGAATGCATGCACGCGTATGCTGCGGGTTTTTCGGGCTCGGTAGGATTGCCGGGCATGAGATAGCAGGCGTGCAGAAATGTACCACGATCGACTTTCGCTTTCTAGGATCGCACAGGAGCAGCTGGCGAGCGGAAAAATAGCAACACAACCACTCCGCCACGCATTTCTTGAGAGTTAGTATTTTTCATTCTCGTTCATTGAAGGATTGCACTGCATCGCTGTACGGTAAAGCTACCGGTTAACGGTAGCAGTGCGCTCAATATTAATAATAAATAACATAAGCTCTGACATTTCACTAAGTAAAGTACGTCAATCAAAATGCAAAATACCTTTTATTTACTTAAGGGAAATAAATAGCGCACAAGAGAAGACGGGACAAGCGAGGAGACACAGACAAGCGCTAACTTTCAACAGACGGTTTATTGCAAAATCGGGAGCATATATACACATGTCCAGATAGGCAACAAAGAACAGGATCGAAGATAACATCAACAAGACACACACCCCCTCGACAGCCATCTGCTTATCGTGCCATATATGCAAGCTCTTTTTTCGACAAATTAACGGAAGGTTCGCTGACACAATCCGGTTCAAAGCGCACGATGTTCGACGCTTCAACAATCTCCCTGGTGAGTTGGTCGCGGTGATGATACAAGATCACAGTATCTTCAAAAATGATCTTGTATCATCACCGCGACCAACTCACCAGGGAGATTGTTGAAGCGTCGAACATCGTGCGCTTTGGACCGGATTGTGTCAGCGAACCTTCCGTTAATTTGTCGAAAAAAGAGCTTGCATATCTGGCACGATAAGCAGATGGCTGTCGAGGGGGTGTGTGTCTTGTTGATGTTATCTTCGATCCTGTTCTTTGTTGCCTATCTGGACATGTGTATATATGCTCCCGATTTTGCAATAAACCGTCTGTTGAAAGTTAGCGCTTGTCTGTGTCTCCTCGCTTTCCCGTCTTCTCTTGTGCGCTATTTATTTCCCTTAAGTATGTCATACCAACATGCCCAAGCCTCGTCTCTTCTTTTATTTACACTACCAAAAATTTCACAGCAAGACACAACAAATCTGGTATTACATGCGAGCTTGCTGGCGAAACATCACGACTCATTATCGTTTTTAAATGCTAAAAACTCTGTTACTGATTCAAAAATTTGCCGTCAAAGTAAGTACGAATAATGCTTTCATAACACTAAGCTGCACATTGCTGTAGCATCTAGCACAGAAACAGCAATACCTCTCGCTTACACAGCATCAGAGCCTGAAATGTTTCCTTGAAGGCTTGTGAACATAAGTGCATGTCCTATCATTCTGGTCAGTGACCTTTTTTGTGTAATTGACCAGCAATATCCTTACAAATTTCTCAGCAATTAAGCACGCTGACCTTTTAGCATGGCTATTGTCCACCCCTTCTGGGCATCTGAGTACAGCTGACTTTTCAAGCTGTGGCTCAATTACAATCTGAAGCACCTCAAGAACGTTTGTGCGGGGCAACTGCTCCACAGCCTTTTCGAAGAAGTTCACAATTTTATCCAAAAGAGCTAACAGCTCCGGCTTTGGATAATAAAGTCCACTCCTGTCCTGACTCTGCAGAAGCTTGTAAATGGGATCACTCCAATTACTAGTTGTCACAAGAAGAGTGCAGGCATCACACCCGAAGTCAGCGATGAGCTTAGCTATATACCCTCCTACATATACGAGGCCCGAGCATGTCACAGAGGGTGTCGGAACAGCTGAATCATCATCTGTCACGCTCTTGAGGTTTTCTAGCAGAGCTGGTGACAGTGTTGCAGCCACTTCCTGTGCGTCAACTTCGAGCACCTTGACGTCTTTTGGACGCGGGGTATCTTCTTTGACAATATGATCAAGTGCTGCCGTAACGGCCCTCGCGTCCAGCATTTCGTTGCCACCACACATTGATCTTAGCCTGCCGAAAAGTGCTTCAACGGGGTCACTGTTAAATTTTTTTGTCAGCACGTAGTTCACACCTTTTTTCAACAGGTACCGCACTGTCTCCACAGCTGACTTTGATGTGAATAGCAGGGCTTGGAATGTCTCATTGGTGAAAGCATCCTTTCCCGAGGCCATGGAAAGTTTTTGCATGCTTTCTATGTAGCTGGGAAATTCATCTTCAAGCCACAGCAAACGTAGGTCATTTTCTTTAGAAATCGGCAACTTTTGGCCAGTTCCTATCAGAGTTGTATCATGAATATCAAACCATTTTTTGATGACTTTCATGAAGTGAATCGAAGAGCTTGCATGCTTGAAAATGAAGAGAGCGCCATCACTGCGTGAGTTTTCTTGAAGGTACTCCAACGCTGCAATTACTTGTGGTGAAAATATCTGCACAGCTCGTAATACATTCATCTATTCCAAATTCGAGGGATAGACATGCTTTCTGGTTAAATTCCTTGCCAATTTTACAGTCATGTTTTTTTGGTACTCATAGAGTTTTTGCACAAACACACCGCTGACGATCCCTGCGCCGTCCGTCAGCTCACGCTCCAGAAACTGACTGCGAACATTCTTGAGCACATGGCATGGATCAAAACTCAAAAAAATAATTCGCTCCTTATCATGGGGGTGTTCCACTACCGTCGAAAGGCACCCGTTACCGAAGTGCTTGAACATCGTCGTGTTCGCAGAGTAATTGTCGGTCACGATGCGGACAATAGTGAATCCACATGACTCTACAGCCGATATCACCTCTTTCGTCCATGCAAACAAGTCTCTTCCGCTCAGCTGTCTGGTGAAATAGTAAGCGCACGGTATTTTATAGTTGCTTGTGACACCGTAAAGTACAAAACACAAGACTCGGTTTGCTAGAGTTGCCTTCGAGTTGGATGGCACGTTTTCGTTCGGTCTGTCTTTGAAGCCAAAGACTGTATCAGACTTTCTGTCATAAAGACATTTGGGCTTTATAGTAGCCTCGTCTATTATTAGAGACGCCATGTGCTGCTTGCTGCTCAGCATCGAAGCTTCCTGCTACAGCCTCTCTTGAACCGCAGAGCTTATCCCTGATGACGTTGGGGTTGGTCCCATGTATCGCTGGAGCGTGCATTTGGCTGGCAGCGTTAAAAGGCCAGACGTTCGGGCGTGGTCATAGCCTTTTGGCGAAAGAAATCGCCATATCACACACTCGCGAATGATTTCCTCTGGGTAACATGGCCTCTGCATTTCGTAACATTCCACTTGGTGTAGGAGAAATGATGCCTTTTTGTCGTCTCCCTGCGCATTTGCCACTATCTTCTTTATGAAGAGTGGCCTTTGCTGGTACGGTAGTACTCAACCACTTTCTTTTCAGCTGTAAGATCTTGCAAGACCTTCGTGTACCTTGAACGGTGATAAGTAACCTGCGAGCGAAGTCTCCCGATCATTGCGAAGTATCGACTTGCGCGCTCACTGGCATCGTTCCTCGTTTGTGTGCTTATATCGAGCATCGTGCGCTTTTCGGGGGCATCGTTGGCTGGACTGTGAACATCATGCTCCAAATCTTCTGTGTCTGCTATCCGTTTGACTGGGGCGTCGCGGAGGCACAGGTTCTCGATCTGTGGGATCTCTCCGAGCTTTCTTCGCGCATGGCGCCTTGTAGGAGGGGTACCCTTCAAAAACAGTAGGCACAGCCCCTGGAAGCAGCTTCCTAATGCGACACTTAGAGTCATAGTCACTCTCACGAAAGTGCTTGCTGCAAACTACAGTAGATGCAGATTTGTCATTGATCACCAGGTTTTCCCTCGAAATGTTCTTCTGCCACTTAGCACACAGTTCACTATCACTGGGGAATTGGTGAAAAGAAACTCCGGGACTATTACCGGACCGAGCCTTACAAAAAGGAACACAGCAGTACACCATCGCGCGATGTACAGTTCAACGAGGCACTGGTTCACGGTATGTGAGGCATCACATACAGAATAGGTCAATCGCGTCCTATGTGCCGCAAGTTTCTGTCCCCCGCTGTGCAAGGCATTCGCTTCAGAAGCCAACGAATAGCCGCTGAAGGGAAAAGGGTCAATGTACACCAAGCTCGTGACGCACAAACCGGTCACGTTCGGAGTGCTCAAAAGCTCGAAATTTGCAACAAACAAGCGTGCGCTCAAGCCTCGCGTTCCGCTGTTGCTACAAAGGCCTGACGGCTAGCGGCCGGGGAGCTGACGGAGGGTAGGCCGATCGCGCCCTCACGCGGCGAGCGGGGGCGCGAGGCGCTGAGAATATTTTCCCTTGCCGTTCAGGCGAATGCGCAGGCCGCAAGAGAGAGCGCGCTCCGCTGCATGCAGCCCGGCCGTGATATACCTAACCATGTGTGTTACCCTGAACTTTGACCTTGCATTGCCCTTTACATTTGACCTTGAACTTTGACATTGCATTTTGACCTTGTCGGCAGAGGCAGTAAGAAAACCACGCGGTAATCACGTTGCGTCGTGTGATTCAATTCACAGTTGTGACGTCATGTATGAGGTATTTATAACCAGAGCTATGCGCTTGACTTAGACGCTACGGGGGAAGGCGAGCGTGCATAAAATTCTTTCTACGTGTGCAACCATCCACGTTCCCTTCGTCAAGCTGTGGTAATGGCGTCAAGAGCTTAATATTTGGCATGGGCCGGACCATCGATCAGTATTTGTCTCCATCAAGCCAGTCAATGCAGACGAATAAGCGGCTGTGAAGGGGGGGGGGGGTAGCGTAGCAATAAAAGAAGTACCAACGATGAACCATGTTTAATCGTGCTTATGCGGCTTTCGCTACGTGAAACTCTGTTCGGCAGAGTTGAACCGCTGCAATTTTTTTTACCTTCACCTCTCCTAATAGTTCTGCGTGTTCTGCACGCTCTGCTTCCGCAAATCTTAGCCCGAATTTTTTCGCATAGCGGAAAAGATCGAAGGTTACATTTCACTGCTTTTAAATAAAGTATGAAACATTGTTGTTGAAAAGCGCATTCTAGCTCCACCTGCGTGATGCGATTAGCACAAGCCCTGGAGTCTTCAGGTGATTATTTGTAAACAATGGTGCATTATATTTGTTACTGACCTCAGGGCGCAGGCACACCAGTACGGTTACAGTCTCCTGTAACGTAGGAAAACGAACCAACCTTTGAGCACGTTCAAGCAAGTACTTGTGGAATAATAGTTTATGGTTTATGGGGGTTTAACGTCCCAAAGCAACTCAGGCTATGAAGGACGCCGGGGTGGACGGCTCCGAAAATTTCGACAACCCCGGGGTTCTTTAACGTGCACTGACATCGCACAGTGCACGTCTAGAATTTATAGACTAGAATTTCTAGTCTAGAAATTCTAGACAGTCTGGAATTCTGGGCAGTCAAGAATTTCGCTTTCATCGAAATTCGACCACCGCGGTCGGGATCGAAGCTGCGTCTTTCGGGTCAGCATCCGAGCGCCATAACCACTGAGCCACCGTGGCGGCTTATGGAATAATAAACGTCACTAAATGTTCGTTCCATAGCATCTTTGGTTGATACTATTCGCCATCTTGCTTCTCATTTTCAACATCGAAAACTGGCATCAAATTATGAAAAGTGCAACCGGTATCGGTAAAGGGACACTTGTTTAACAACTTCACTTTTGTTCTCAGTCACTTTTATGAAAATAGGGATTCAAAAATAATATCGTTTGCCCTCCTGTCAAGGCAGCGTTGCCGAAAGAACTAAACAACTATAACGACGTGATAAGACTTCCTACCCTCACTGTTTCCAGCAGTTCTTTACCTCCAGGAGACCTACTTAGGCCCACAATAAGACGAGGCTTCTGAAACTGAAAAATTACCAGCTCGACCGAGCGCATGCTAATGAACTGTGGGGTGGCGTCGCAGTTGTAGTCAGTTTAAATCGCTAGCAGGAACAGCGAAACTTTCTTACTTTTCTTCTCTTGGAAACAGGTTGGTACAGGATTCGAAAGAATTCTGGAAACATGTTCGCAGTCGCGGCAAAGATGACTGCTCGGTACCAACGATAAAAAGTGGTGATACGCTCATTGAAGATGAGGCATGTAAGGCTGCGACCTTTAGTAAATATTTCTTCTGAGTATTTATTTCATCCCACTCGCGAGTTCTGCAGATTCCAACCAGTGCTGATCTGATGCCAAAAGTTATCTTAAGTACAGCAGGTATTCGCAAGTTATCGCGTAATGTGAACCCATAGGTTGCAAGCGGCCAAGATGATTTACCAGCAGCAGTTATCAAAAATTGTGCTGATCCATTGTCATTGTATATTACTCGATTATATGAAAGGAGTTTGCAAGAAGGGACTCTGCCAAAATACTGGAAATAGGCTCACGTTGTGCCCATCCATAAAAATTGACCGAGAAATTTGGTAGAAAACTATAGGCCAGTATATCTAACAGGCATAGCTTGCAAGAGAATGGAGCATGTAATTGGCAGTTCTATCACGTCGCACCTTGTTAAACATAATTTACCTAACCCTGCTAAGCCCAGATTTCGCCAACTGTGTCCTGCTCAACACAGTTGGTTGAGTTTACATGTGATAACGCAGTTGTTATTGATAAACAGAAAGTTATTGATTGGTTGTATTTTTTGGTACTTCCAGATATAATTTGATCTTTTTGCCCATCATCTCCTTGTTTCTAAATTACGCAGCTACAGTTTGAATGAAACAGTCATTGTATGGATTTCTTAATACCTATCCCTACGACAGCAATGTGTAGTTGTTGGTGGTGGCTCCTCGAACTATGGTCCTGTCACTTCGGGCGTCCCCCAGGGCTCTGTTCTGTTTTGGGCCGCTTCTTTTTTTGTTATATATAAATGACACTAATGCTGAGGTTACTTCTTCGTTTAGAATGTTCGCAGATGACTGCGTGATATATAGATTTATAAATAGTTCACTTGATGTGCAAAGCCTGCAAGATGACTTAGATAAGATAGCCGTGTGGTGCAAAAACTGGAACATGATTTTGAATAATAAAAAGTGTGTACACGTCACCTTTTCGAGGAAGTGCTCCTACCCTTTTTATATATAAACTATAAAGCATGCGGCCTTGACAGAAGAACAGAGTTATAAATACATAGGCGTTTATCTTACTGCTGACCTGAGGTGGTCAAAGCATGTTAATTACGTCGTAAGGAAAGCTGCTGGTATATTAGGTTTGTTAAGAAGAAATTGCCTCCATCTTCCACAGCATTTCAAAGAACAGCGATATTTTACTCGCGTCCGCACGGTACTCGAATACGCATCAGTGTGCTGGGACCCGCATACACAAGAACTTGTTGCTAATTGGAAAAAATTCAAAACAGGGCAGACCGCTTTGCCCTTGGAAATTATGCCAGGACGCTTTGTATCTCAGAAAGCAAAATGAATCTTCAGTGGCCAGAACTTTTTGCAGAACATTTTATATTACAAGACTGGCATAGATGGAACAAAATATTTGAAGCCGCTTTTCTATGTCTCGAAGCGAAAGGATCACAATTTAAAGCTTTATGAATTTG
Source organism: Amblyomma mixtum (assembly GCF_055824585.1). Taxonomy (NCBI): domain Eukaryota; kingdom Metazoa; phylum Arthropoda; class Arachnida; order Ixodida; family Ixodidae; genus Amblyomma; species Amblyomma mixtum. Next base: position 270,815,061 of record NC_143014.1, on the reverse strand, counting down.
CTTTTTAAGGTGACATACTTCGTTATTTGTTTTTTCTGCGAACAGTTCGCAAATGGAATGCTTCGCCAACACACATATTAATGTTCTAACTAATGAAGCCTTTTTTTTTCACGCGCTAAGTGCATGATTTCTTCTTTTTGAATGTGAAAGTGCCCGCCTGCTGTAATGCCGAAAGGCGATGCAGGTACCAAATAGATAAACTAAATAAAAAAATAGAAAGCGGGCTCACTATGCGAGAAATACTGTTAGAAAGATTAGAAGCTGTAGTCTAGAATAATTTGCCAATCAAACCATAACTCTGTGCTGTGTTTATCCTTCTGAGCATGTGAAATTTACTGTAAACATGGCTCTAAATCTCTTAGACAACTGTCATAGCTTATCTTTTGGTCCGAGATCTGGTCACGCCATTTGTTGGTCAATCTAGAAAGCCGAATCTCAATGCCAAATTTTATATTTTGATCTGTGAGACGTCTAGAGCTCTAGCACAATAGATCTAGAGCATTATATTATTCCCCGAGCTCATGAAAACTGATGAGTTTTTAATATATATGTTATGTTGCTGTGATTTTATCGAATTTCACTAAAAATTTTGCGTAATCTGGCCAGAGGCCATTATCCGTCACTTATCTTAGGCTTATTATCCTCACCACTAATAATCTTCCAGAGGAAAAGACTAAGGTCTTTATTTGATTGGTTGGGAGTCTCGAGATCTTTGCCCAGCCAAGGATGGCAGCTGAGGTTACCCGACCCTCTTAAAAGCTTCTACTAGTACATATTTGTACATTTTTTTCTTTGCCATCACGAGGTAGCACTAACTTTTAATCGCTCTACACCATCGACGATTTTTCACTTTCTATAAAATTCTCCAGAAAATTTTTCCTATACATCGAGCTTGGCGCATGATGACCTCAGTTGCTTATGTGCCATAAAACCGAGCACAACACTAATAAACCCAAGTGGACCACTGTGCAGGATACTCCATCTTGCTGACCTGCCCACGCAACAAATCAGTAATAATAAAGATTACTCAAGTGCTCTCAGATTAGAGGGGTCTAATAAAACATGTGGCTTCCATTCCCTCTGGTGCGTGGTTAGCGCGGCAGAACCGTAAGACATGGCGGACTCAGGACTGCAGGGAAAGAAAACAACAACACAAAACATTGGGTGTCTTCATGAAAAAACTGTCCATGAAAAAACGCATCATGAAAAAAATTGTCCATTGTCAATGCAATAAAACCTGCTCCATCATATAATTGACTTATTAGCAACCACTTCACCCTTATAGTTCCTCTATTGGCAGCATCTGGCACACAAACAAGCATACAGGAGCAATAACATCATTAGGAGGGTATTTATCCACAGTCTCCACTTCTTTACACTCAACCAGACTTTTAAGACTCAAAAGTAGAGGTGAAAAAGAAAAAGTTCGGAAAATGTAGTTTAAATGAATCTTATAATAATACATTTACATTCCAAGAATTTTACTACTGTCCGCCAACAAACAGAAAACAGCGAGCTTTGGCGGAATACGTTGTGGAAAAGTAAATTGTTTTCACCAGACAGTATTGGCACTTTAATTTTTTAAAAATCAAATGTGGGTAAGAGAAGAAACACTTCTTTGGCTGTTCCTGAAACCCGGAAATTTATCAGCCTTTCTTGGTGGTTACAGGCTCGTTGCTTTTACCCGTTCGGTGTGGAAATCATTTGGAAGCATTTTGGATGTCGGACTAACTGCTGTTTTTTAATTCTTAGACGCCTCGGGGAGCATCGATGTTCTTATATAAAAACCAATCTCGGTTACTCACCATCTAGTTCAACTTGAAAACATAACCTGCAAAGCGTTTGCACACATGCAGCGCTCTATTCCTGTTTTCTTCGACCTCGCGAAGCCCCAAGACACCAAAAAAAAAAAGTATGACATCCTACGCGACTTAGGAGGCCCCGGTATTCTCAGGTCAGTGTTGAACTCACTGTGAAGATTTGCTTCCGACCGCTTTCTTCAAGCACGCCTTGGTTGCCCACCCATCATAGAGTTTTTCTTAGAATAAAAATGTACCAAAGGGGTGTACCCCAAATGCTGCGCTTTTCAGAGCTGAAATGAATTCAGAGGCAAGAATAATTCAAAAAGCATTGATATTCTCTTTGTGCACACGACATATTCCATGTACTTCTCCAAAATATCAACCTGCGAGAGGCACATGAAGCTGACAACAAATAAATTAGTGTTTCTGGAAGCCGAAAGTAGATTCATTTTCTCCACAAAGAGCAGTTGCTGTCCTGTTTTTGCTTAAACAAGGCTTACAAACTGAAGGTGCCTCTTATATAAACAAAACTTCCCCAACAGTAAAACATGAACAGAAATGTTTACACCAGAGTTTTGAAAAATAAAGACTAATTTTCCTACATCAAAATAAACTTTCAGCTTCCTGGACCATGCATAGCCTCAAATTTTTCTCACCAAAGTGGGGTTGCGACAGTGCCTACCGTTGCAGACCTATCGCTCTGCGATACGCTGCTTTTGCAATTACGACTGCATAGTATAGGAACCTGCGAGTCCACCATGTCCAAAGCGGTCAGACCCAGTGTACGTCTTATGTCTGTGCCTTTCGACCGGGTCATGTAAAATATCCCCTATAGCCAGCCGCCATGTAGCAACGAAGGCGCCTCCACTAGAAATGGAAAACTGACACTTGAATGCGCATAAGCTGTGAAAATACGATCACAAGCAAAACACCTCTGCTACGCAGATATTACTGAAAAGTGCCTTACTGAAGTTGCCGCTCCACTTTGAAGTGACATTCCGGGTCTGAATATACTATATACCTTATACAGTGCTCCATAAGGCCTGATATTTTGCTCCCCAAGAATAATTTCCCCACTCTCTGATCGTACCCTTACACATTTTCATAAAAACAAAAGCAACTGAATTATATTATGAGATATTACCTGGCACTAAAGGAAAAAATGAGAGTGGCACAGAATTTTATGCATACAGTTAGAAAGCAGTGTTCTACGTTCGAAGGGCTTGAAAAAGCCTACGTTGAAAGAACCTCGCTACCGTCTACCGGTGCTTCAAAGATTACCTCCAACAAGCAAGAAGATTCTTGAGGCCGTGCCGAACAACTGCCTGCAGATATGCCTTGGCTTCACAAAGGGGTATTCTGCATCAGGAATGGAAGCAGGCTGTGTCCCACTAGATCTGACTGCCGCCCCGGAAACTATGCGTACCCATCTCCGTCATGTCCTCCAAGGGACGAAGCACTTCCTACACAGTGTCCACTTAACTTACTGGAACTCTGGCTTTTGCCAAGCTGTGTAACTCTTCCTCGCCCTACTATTAACAAACCACAGAAACTGTTACCCCTGACCTTTCCCCATTGGACACTCTCATATCTAAAGGTGAAGAAGTTTTTTCCAGGTTTGAATGCAAAGGCATCGCTTCTGCAAGTTACTCTCGCCTTCTCAACTGAAGAATACACACAGCATACCAATATCTTCAGTAATGGTTGAACTACTCAAGGCACTTCTTGATGTGGCCTTCATGTGCCCTCAAAAAACCATGTCCTTTCTTACCGACTGCAGCAGAAGACATCCTCTACGACAGCTGAACTTCACGACAGCTGAACTTCACGACAATTCAGCTTCACCACAGCTGAACTTAATGGCTAACTTAATGGCCACTTAATAGCCGCATTTGATCTTCTCCCCTTCTGAATTATATTATTTTACCTTTCCCGCAACGCTCTCCTTCCGCCTTTATCTCCTAAATTCCCTTCCCCACGCAGAGTAGCATACCAGCGATTTTTAAACGCTGGCCAAATTATGTTTTTTTTCATTGAAGGTCTTCTCCCTTCTTCTCGAAATGCGGTAAAGAAGAGAACTGAAGTAGAAAAAATGTATTGCTATTGTGGGTATGAATTTTCAGTGGCGAAAGGTACGCTGTCTGTATTGTAGAAAAAT